>NW_027491794.1:0-600000 GCF_021521415.1 Bidens hawaiensis | reverse complement strand
CCTTCCAATACTATTACTTCCTTTGCTCATTTGATTAACTTATTCAATAATCAATTTTCTTGTAGTAGATCTTTTGAGAAAATAACAGGTGATTTATATAGAATTATTCAAGATAATAATGAATCCCTAAGGTATAACATAACTAGATTTAGCAGGGAAGCTTTGGGCATCCCCAACCTTGACATGGCGGCTGCTGTTGAAGCTCTCAAGATGGGGTTGAAGAAGGATTCATCCTTCTATGACGATCTTGTCATGACTCCATGCAAGAATCTTGATGAAGTCAGAAACAGAGCATTAAGATACATTCGGTTAGAGGATGACAAGAAGGCTCATGTAAGTTTGGTTATCCCGAAGTACGAGTCTACCAACAGGAAGTCGGAATCTCCACGAAAGTTCTCTAGACCAAAACCTTATTGAAGAATTAGACACTATTGATAAGCTCAGAGATCTAGCTAAGATCAGAATGGCAGCATATCAACAAAGAATAGCCAAGTCCTACAACAAGAACATTTGAATCCGAAGATTCCAAGTAGGGGACATGGTGTTAAGAGAGGCATTCCAGAATACCACTAACCCAGCAGATGGGAAGTTAGCTCCAAAGTGGGAAGGTCCTTACTTGATCGATTCAGAAGCAGACAAAGGGCCTACAGGTTAATCACTATGGAGGGAGTCCCTATACCAAGAGCTTGGAATGCTATCCATCTCAAGGCATATTTTTGTTAGTATCCTTAACTGGTATGTTCATATCCTCAACATCTTAGGATAAAGGTATGTTCCCTGATCTACTTTTACATTGTTTCATATTTAAACTTTATTATCTCTTTATCAAGTTTACTGACTTAACCATCGGAGGGGTGTTAGCCAGGCTAACACCCACCCCTCATTAAGAGCCTAATGTTTTGCAGTTATCCCAAGGATATGTTATCTTCACAACAGTCAGAGGCTGATCACCTCACACACGAATAAGATATCTTGGATATCTTATAAGGTTTAAAGGTTTTCACCTTTCCAATGAACGCCTGGAGCACACGATGATTCGGATATAGTTCGAGGCAAGTGGACCAGACCAGTTGATAATCCGTTTGTTGTTGGCTATATACCCCGAATCCTTAAGATAAGTGGCAGACGTGTCACACATACGGTTTATAACATTTTATTTTCATGTTATCTAAGGTTTATAACATTTTCATGTTATCTCAAGTTTTGGCATTTACATGCCCGTACGTTTGGGACTTTCCCTAGTATTATCTCAAGCCTAGACATTTTCATGTCTCCCAAGTCAAGGCCTAGTCGCCAGTGAAAAGACTTTATCACCAGTACAAAGGCCTTGTCACCAGTAAATGGGCTTTATCACCAGGATTATCTAACTTTGTTTTGACAGATCGAAGATCGAACAGATCGCTAAATGCAGATCTTTTGGTTTGATTGTGCATATAGTTTTATCAAATTGCAAGTTTGGTTTGCGAATTTTAAAATAGCAAAACATAGTTTAGAACTCCTAATGTTGACTTCATTACTAGGGATTAGGGCTCTAAGCGGACCGAACCGAACTAGGCCTTGTCTGTGTTAGTCTGTTAAGCTTTTGTTGGAAAAAGGGACGGTTTACGAACACCCCATCAAACGAAAATTCGTGTTCATGTTCGTTCATTAAGGAATTGAGATTGTTCATGTCCGTTTGTGGCTGTTTGTAAACGGACACTAATTGTCAAACAAACACCAATGGGCGCTAATGAACGTCAGTGGACAAACAAACATAAATATATCAAAATGCTTAACATAAACACTAATGAACATTATACCATATGATATCCAAAAATACTTAACTTTTAACATAGTAACCAAACACATGATCATATTAAAATATTGTTTTGGTGTACAAAATCCACAAACTTCTAGTGTTTTTAACGAGAAACAAGCTTCAAATTCTTCATTTATCAAGGAATTTCAACATACCCAACACTATTAAACAACGGATATCGAACGGACGTTAGTGGACGTTCATGAACACTGTTGAACGAATGCGACATTTGCCCATGTTCGTCCGTTAAGCTTACCGAACAAAATTTTTTTGTCCGTGTCCAGTTCATTTATTAAACGGACAAACATAAACGAACTTCCTACCAAACAGATAGCCGGACGTTCTGTTCGCTTATAACCCTACTAGGGATGTAAACGAGCCAAGCCGCTCGCAGGCTACTTTAGCTTGGACCAGAGCCTCGAATAAAGCTCGTTTTGGCTTATCGAACTTTAACGAGCTTAGTGTATATTCAAGTTTTACCACTTTTGGACTTATGTGAGTTAATTTTACACTACTACGGTCGAGCTCGAGCCGAGATTTGACCCGTTTTAAGGTATTGCATGAGCTAAAGCTTAGATTTGTTTAAGGGTTTTTTTTTTCAATTGTATAAATATAATATATAATTTATATTAATTAATTAATAAATAATAAACGAGCTCACAATAATGGCACGTGGTATCACTTTTTTTGTTAAAAATTTAATGGGATTAACATTGGGGACTAAACGTGCAATCGTCTCGCAAATATTTAGATTAAGTTGCAATTCTAAATCTAGGGATCAAACTTGAAGTTTGGCCAAACCACGGGACTATTTTGTTCAGTTTTCTCATTTTGTTTTTTGGTGAGTTGATTATCATAAATTTAATTGGTTATTCATATTGACCAATTTCTTTTTTAGTTTTACTTTGGACTGGGACGAATCTTTATACTAGTCAACTGTCAATTACTATTCATTAGAATTCGTAGTTCATACTAAGAAAATGTTATCTTTCTACTCTGTATAGGAGTGAATTAATAAACATGATGTTGCAATGAATTTATCAAACATTCATTTTATTACCTTTGAATCTTGATGTTAGAAATGAGTTGATACAATCACGCGAAAATCTGAAAATGTTTTTGGGTTTGAAAATGCATGAAGTTAGTCAAAAGCTAGAGAAAGAGATGCTTAAATACCCTAGACGAAAGAGAGCAGTGTTGCAAAAATCCCGAATAGATGCCGATTAGTCGGATCCTCACTTCACTGATTAATTTTGGGCTACTCGGCCAATTAATCGGTCAACAGTCAAATCCGGCCAAAATCAGGATTAATCGGCTTTTTTTATGAGGTGTTGGCCAAAATCAACGGTTTCCGACGAGGTTCCGACCAAAATAAACGGTTTCTGGAGAGATTCTTGCAAAAATCAACGGCTTCCAACGCGATTCCAGCCAATTTTCGACCAAAATGTGTTTGTGTATGTATAAAATTGAAAATTGCATATAAAAATGTGTGCGTCTATATATAAAACTGAAAATTATACATTAAAGTCTGATCCGATCAATCCCGACTAATCTCGATTAATCCTAATTAATCGCTAGTTCCCACCCTACCGTCCAACTAGCGATTTTTACAACATCGAAAGAGAGTGAGAAATGTGAATATTTTTATCCACTTTTTACTCTCAAAAGTTAATCCGTTACCTATAGTCTAAAAATGATGTCAACTTTGTGACCTGACTCTTAACATAGTAAGTATAAAATTAAATCAAGTAGGATCGAAACAAACAGTTTATAATGTAACAAACGCACCAACAAAATTACCATTTCTTCATGCTCAATCATGTACAAAACCATTTTATAAATAGTGAAAACCTAGCTAGTTGTTTAAAACAAGATCTTATCACATGCATGCATAGATTTTAGTAGTGAATCACACATGACTTCACTAGGTTCTCTACCACAAGCCCAACAACCCCTTTGCTTCTCATCAAAGTCTATGCCTCCCATTCTATCCAATATTTAAACACAAATCACTCATCAAAAAAACAAAAGTTACAAAACAAATATTATACATAATTAAGTTGTTTTTGAAAACAAATCAAGATGTTGGATTGGGGCCCGGTTTTTGTGTCGGTGGTGCTCTTTGTGTTATTCACACCAGGGTTACTGTTTCAGCTTCCAGGACATAGGCGGTGCGTAGAGTTTGGTAGCTTTCAGACGAGTGGAGCGGCCATCTTGATGCATTCGTTGCTTTTCTTTGGTTTCACTTGTCTCTTCTTGTTTGCCGTTAAGATCCATCTCTACATCAGTTAACTACTACCGAATAAAACCGATCTTATTCTATACGATTTTCTATGCTTTTTTGATAAAACAATAGGATATACCAAAATATTTGTTTGAACATTAAATATATATCTAAAATGTGATGATCTTACCTTTTTCTGAAGATCTGTAAGGGTATCCAGCATGAACTGAGTCTATAAATGTATAAAATCGTAGCGTTAACATATGTGACAATTTCAATATGCTTATTTATAATCAAGTCGGTTTGATTTGGGTTGTGTTTAATCTTTAAACGGACACATATATTAAGCTTTGCTTTAACTAAAAATACGGGCCTTTTAAATCGTTTTTATATAAAAATGTTAGATCATTTATGTAACAATTCCGAAACGTGATGCGTTACATTTTGAGTTGTCATGTCTAATATGTTTAACAAAGATCGATCATGCTGACATGCTTAACCTCTTTAATTAAAAAGCCCGGCCCGTTTATATTTAGAATAAAAAAAATATAAGTTCAACCTGTTAACTTGTTTAACTAAAGCCCCATGTTCAGGTTATATGATTTTAAGTGAGTCCGTAAATCTTTTGACGCATTAAATGTACACATGTGTGTGTGTAAATATAATTGTGTATGATATTGCAGGTACTTACCCGGGCTGATCTGATTTGCTTTAAAGATGTATCGAGTTGTCGTTCGAGTGACTCGAGCTCCTTGCAGCTCAAAGGGCCAAGGTCTTCACCCAAAAGATTCCTAATAATATTTACATAACAGCCATTTACATCCAACAAATATATACATATGAGATTATATATGAAGTTATTAACCCTTTATATATTTTCAGATAATTACCTCTGAGCTCTTTGTAGTTCCTCATAACGTGCTTTGAGTTTCAAGTACTCCTGCTGACTGCTTAGCTCCTGTAGATCATTTATTTATAAATGCTATTGAACAATATAATAATGCATTATATATAGTTTATACCATTAATATGTATGTAACTTGATTTTTATAAAATAATGTAAATTGCTTGTAATTTCGGATTTCCTATCAACTTGTAAAATTATTGCATTAAAAATTAAAAAGAGAAAAAAAAACAGTAAATATGTTACATCAAATGAAGGCAGATTGTAATATTTTAGTAACGAAGAGTAAGCTTGTTGCAGTAAATGATTAAAAAGTGTCATGTGCTGGTAAAAAGTAAATAGTTTTATACTAATTTTTAGTAGTTTTAGCCCTTGTAACAATGTCTAGATACTAGACCATACTCATGTCAAGGTATTACACATTATACATTTGGATATAGGAATATCCAGGTATTAGAAGAAATCTTTGATCCAAAAGACATAACCTTAACATATTTACACTTGCCTACAAGTTAAACAGGTCGTGTTGGTGGGCCGAACCCGACAACGAACACAATTTGTGATTTTGTATTGCTTATGTAGCCAAACTGTTAAATTTTCATTGTTTATTGGTCATGATCGTTAGCTTTTCTTTGTTTACATAGCAAACCTTACTATATATAGGGGTCAACTATACACATTCTGCCTGAGTGTCTGACATTTAATCTCACATTGTTTTAAACGCCCGTTTGAGATAGAGGTCTGATGGTTGTTTTTTGACTAAAAGTTTTTAAAGTTTGTCCGTGTATGGTCAAAATGACCGTCAAGGTAGAGGTCGTACAACTGTTTTGATAAAAAAAAAAAATTCAAAGTTTAACTATCTGTGGTCAAATCCCGTTTGGATATTAACAGACGGTCGTTTTGATAAATAATTTTTGAATTTAGTCAAAACAATTGTCTCTTTGTTTTGTTAACGAACATATAATGGTGTGAAATCATATGTAGATGGTGTACCTATAACATAACCCCTTTGTAATGTATTTAATATAACATTTTAGTTGTCGTGAGAAATATTGATAAATTATGGATACATATATTTATTTGACTGACTCTATATTTTTTTTCTCCATTATATCCTACCTATGACAGTGTAATGTGTAAAAACCACAGGATTAATTAAAAATCTATTTGATGCCCAGTTATTCACCAGTTTATAATAAAGCTTCAAGAGTTGTTCAAGGGATTATAATATATGTATTAATGTTATATATCTGAGCTCTAATGGCGGCCGTTTGCATGCTGTCAATCTTTTTGTTATTCAGTAAATATTTAATGGTTATGAAAATTAAAATTTGTTTTTTGTAAAATAAAATTAAAGTGTCTTAGATGTTTATTACTTGGACGTTTGTAAATTATTTTGTAGCAGTAGTATGTGAGGTTATATCTCTAATTACCTTAAACCCTAAACTATAATAGCTACTTTATAAAGACTAGGGGTGCAAACGAGCTGCACCTGGCTCATTTTGATTTACGAGAGGTCGAACTTGGTTTCTTTTGATCTCTTTTCCTAAAGCTCTACTTCGGTTCATGAATCATTTTTTCAAGCTTGAGCTTGGCTCGACTCGTTTATTATTTATTAATTAATAACAAAATGGCAAAAGACATGACCTGATTTCATTAGACGTCCTTTAATGAAAGAAATAGCAAAAGACATACATCATGTTTCAAATTCCTTTCACGTTGCGTCCTTTGACACTAACCAAGTTAATTTTTTTCTTAAATATAGTCATGTGCAAGGCACACGAGGGTAAACTTGTCTTTCTACTCCTTAAGAGACTATTTGTGTAGATTACTTAAAGTTTGGGCAAAAAAATAAAAATTAATAAAGATTTAAAATATATATTTATCTCTCATATTCTCTCTCTCTCTCACTGTGATTCATCACCACCATCCACCGTCACTATTAATCAACCGCAACTACCATAGCCACCACCGAACTATAGCCACCAACCCTAGGCCGCTTCGGATACCACCATTAACCACCACAGAGTCTCCACCCTTCTCTCCCATTACCGGCTACCCAACCGCCGTCATCTCAAACAACACCAAAATCTCCTCTTCATTTATTGCCAACACCACCGACACCCTCTTTTTCAGAGTCACGAATCACTGGAAAATAGAACAAGGCACAACAAAATCGGGGATCTGAATATGCAAATATTGGGGATTTGAAGTAGATACTCGGAGTTTTCTTTAATCGTCATCATAGATTTGGTGTGATTTGGTTTGATTCAGGCCATGTTCCAATGGTGGCGGCATTAATGGTGAGATTCGTTTTAGGGTTTGATTTTTGGCTGGTGCTAATGGCGGCGGCGGAGAAGTTGTGGTGGTTGTGAAGAGCATCGCAGTGGTGTTAATGGTGACAATGACTAATCATAGCAAGTTGTGGTGGCGGAGGGTGTTTTGATTGGTTATTTGGTGGTGGCGGTGGGAACGATCGGCAGCAAGTTGTGGTGGTTGTTTGGTTGGTCGATGGATTGTAGAGAGAGAGATGGTGGTGGTTCAGAGTGGCGGTCGTGTGGTAGCAGTTATGGTGGCTTAGTTCGGGATGGCAATGGGGCGTTGGAGACGATGGTGATTGTCGCCGTGAAATTGAATCCGGTGGTGGTGGCGGCTAGGGAGGGTGAAACATAGCGTATGAGAGAGAGAGAGAGAGAGAGTTTTGTCCGTTTGTGTATTTTATTTGTTAGTTTTAATTATAAAATAAATTATATATAAAATTACAAAAATACCCCCATGTGCAAGGCACATGATTAGATTTAAAAAAAAAATTTAACTGGGTTAGTAACAAAGGACGTAACGTGAAACAAATTTAAAACATGAATTATGCCTTTTGCTATTTATTTCATTAAAGGACATCTAATGAAAATTAGGTCAAATATAAAGGACGTCTTTTGTCATTTTATCTTAATTAATTTATATATACATTTATATTGTTTTTCTATATTTTTAATTATACTTTTTATACATAACATAATATATCTTATTTAGTTATTTTTATTATAATTTTTTATATAATAAGCTCGCGAGCCAGCTCGAGCTTGATAAGTGAAGCTCTGGCTCACGCTCGGGCTTGAGCACGAGCTCAAACTCGTTTAAGTTCGACTCAGTTTGAGCTTTTAACGAATCAATCTTAAACAACTCCGTTCATTTGTACTCTTGATAAAGAGATTAATTAGTAATCACAAACGGTTCTTTTTATATAAATAAAAATATGTTTAGCCCAAATTACCAATTATTGCTATAAAAATGTGACTAACAAATTTGGTTGCTGATAAAGTAATACACTATATAGTTTAAAGTTTGATTAAATAAAATATTATAATGTCTTAGAGAAGTAACCAGTTTGACTGATGCTGCACTCATCTACCCTAAAGCAATTAATATAATGCAAAGGGCATATTATATTGTATCTACAACATGTAAGTTCATGCATTAATCTATAGGATAATCAAACCTCCATTAAAACCAATTATAAATTTTTTATTTTTATAAAAATTATGTTAATAGTTTTTTTTATGGATTTTTTATTTATAAATAACATACTATTTATAAAATAAAACAATTGCTAATATTTTCTTTTGACCTTACTAAATTCAATCTACCCAAACCAAAAGCCAGCTATTAACCAAATTAACCGAACCATATTTTCCAATAACTAATTTAATGAACCGTTTATAGCCAAAGTTGATCGTTATGATTAATCTAAAAATCGAAACATTGGCCATCAATTCAATTTAGTCAATAATCAAACGGAACCAACCGATGCATAGGAAGGAATATACTCACCAGTGCCTCCCTAGCAGATACATTTATCTCAGGTGCTCCATAGTTGCACTTTTTATACCTCTCAAGTGTCTTTAGCATGCTGGAAACAAATATGCAACAAATAAAAATTAAAAATAGTTATATTACTAAACATAAAGTTTAAAGATTATTGATGTGAGCAAACTATGTGATTCTTAGTTTCATCAAAGTCTGTTTTCTTTTTCGTCAGCGTCAAACTAGGCTACTCCTAAATACACCGAAGTTTGTTTTCGGTCATAATAACCCATTTAAATATGTTATAACCTTGTAATGTACACGAGCCCAATAAGGCAAACCCAAAATATTCAGACAGTTATTTAATTCAGATATGAGACTAATTTAAAGTTAACTGCGGGCATTAGACGGGTATAATATTAAATGATATCTGGCCTGATTATCAAAATATATATACGTATCTATTTACCCAGTATGCTATACATGTAAACATTTTTTTTTTATTTTACTTTTATCCTTAGATAATAGAGTGATATGCTATTTTAAATATTCTAGGTCAATAAAGTTCTATTAAGATTAGAATAATAAGAAATGTACTTTACATAGCAGATTTTTGGCCATGTGGATGATATAATTATGTTTTAACCATAGAAAATAAATCAGATTGGCAATTTAATTTGTTCCACCAAAGATAAAATTAAATTAAATTAAATATAGTATGACAAACCCTATTTTCAATCAATCATGTTTAGAAGAAAAATCATACATAAAATTTAAATATAAAAATAAAATAAAAATCATACAAATATTTTTTTATGAAATATAGAATTAGAGCTAGCAAACACCAAAACAAATTATTATGAAATCAAAAATCAGAAAAAAAATTTCAAAACCAAAAAACTAAAATAAAACGAAGTGAGAGAGAGAAAATATTCCTCCATGAAAACACAACTCAAACCCTAAAAAAGCTTTACACAATTTGAATTCACAAAATAATATAACTGAATTAGACTGAAATTGATCAACGAGAAAGCTAGAAAAGGCTAGCAAACATGTAATCAAACATATGTGCAAAAAAAATATAACGATATTTATATGTAACAAAAACTGATTGATTTTTTCAATTTCAAACAAAACCAGCACCAAGTTCCATAAAAACCAAAACATTCACCAAAACAGCAAATCATACCAAGTCAACCACTAAATTACATTTTCCTTTTCATAAATTCATCCAGATCTATTATAAGTATGTTAAAAAACCGAAAACCGAAAGACTAGATAACTGAATCTTATCTGAAAAAAAAAAAAAAAAAACAGATCTACAATTTGGTGTGCAAAAAAAATCAAAACCGAAAAATTTGATAGCTGAATCATATATGTACCCCAAAAAAAAAAACCCTTCGAAAAGTGTGTATACACACAAACAGATCTACAATACTAAATTAGGTGCGTGCAAAAACCTGATAATTAACTGGAATACAATCACAAAAGCAGATTTAACCTTCGAAAAGCGTATATACACAATATAGATCTCAAATTAAATGTGTGCAAAAATTAAAAATCAAAATAAAAATCCGATAACCAAACCGTTTCCGTAACAAACAAAAATAATAAAAAAAAAAATCACAAAAGCAGATTCAACCTTCAAAAATCGGACATACACACATACAGATCCACAACCTGTAAAAAAATTAAAAAAAAAAGTAAAAATAAAAATAATGATACTGATAAAAAGAGAAAAAATCCGATAACCGAACTGTATCCGTAACTCAAAAAACCTAACCGTAGACTATAAAAAGTATACTTTGAGCTACTGCAGATCTACAATTATCCGTGTGCAAAAACCGAAAAAATCCGATAATTAATTAACCGAGCCATATGAGTAACCAAAAAAACCGAACCGAAGCAAAAGAAGTATACCTTGAGCTACTGCAAAATTCATAAAGTTTTCCTCTATTAGAGAAGATGATCAAGGCAACTTCGGCATCGCAAAGGACCGAAAGCTCATAGGCCTTCTTCAAGAGTCCATTTCGTCGTTTCGCAAAGGTAACTTGCCGGTTAATTTTGTTCTCAATTCTTCAGTTCAACTCCACCTCTTCCCATTATAATTATAATTTTGTAGTAAAGCACAAAATTTGTAGGTAATTTAGTGTATAGCCATTTTGGATTTCATTACCTTGTGTCACTCTTTATATGTTTATAAACAAACACATTATTATTATTATTATTCCTTTATAGATATACAGATATATGAAGTGAGAGAAGGTGAAAATGAGAGTGTATGTATGTATATGTATAGGTGTGTATATGCATGACGTAGATTTGTTAACTAAGTTGTTAGTATTAATATTATATAATAAGACTTTTTAACTGATCGATATTAAATTGGTATATGTGATTAGGGGTGGAAACGAGCAGCGCTGAGCCCGCAGGGCTCGAACTTGAACTTGGCTCGTTTCGAGCTCTATTTTCAAAGCTCGAGTTCGGCTCGTGAGTAGATTTTGAAGCTCGAGCTCAACATGTTTACTATTTATCAATTATTTTTTATATAATTATAATTATTTTTATATATGTTTTTCTATTATAATTTTATGTATAAAATAGTATATATTATTTAGTTATTTATATTTATTTTTTCATAAAATTATACATATTAATTAATAATTATTGAATATATCTTTTTAAAAAATTATATAATTGCCAGACTTGTTTATGCTCACAAGCCGGCTCGAACTCGATAAATGAAGCTCGGGCTCGTTTATTAAACGAGCTTACTTTTAGGCTCGGGCTCGATTAAGCTTGGCTCGATTGAGTTTTTTAACGAGCCTATATCTAGTAGCTCGCGAGCAGCTTGGCTCGTTTACACCCCAATATGTGATGTCAGTTTGTTTTAATTAGTTAACAGTAAACAAATAAGGAAAGTTATTATATCTTGAATATGGGTATAGACGAGTCGAGTCGTTCGCTGACTACTTAAAACTGAATCGATAAAAACTCGAAACGATCAGAGTTTTTTTTGGTCAAGCTAGCCTCAAAGTTTGTATAGCTATGGAGGCCGAGCTCGAGCTTTGTATGGGAAACTCCTTTGGCCTCATCGAGCAATAACGAGCCTAGCTTGTGTAATTTTTGGTTTTACCATTCTGAGATTGCTATTGATTAAAAACATAAAGTCCGAGGTTTGACTTGCTTAAGGTTTCTTAAAATATATAAAATAATTAAAAACATATATAAATTAGTTTATAAGTAATAAAAAACTCAAGTCCTTGCTTAAAAAAACGGTTTCCGAGCCAACTCGACCCTACTCGACCTCCGCTCTACTCGTTTACAGCCCTAACCCTGAATAAAAATTTTGCAAATTTTGGAATTATAAATTAAGTATTTTAGTTTTTAGACTAATATTAAAAATGTATTTTACTTGACGTGTTGTAGTTTGTATGAAGAGAAGTTGCTTGATTCTGATTTATTTGTCGTTTTTTACCGGTGCCATATCAAAATATAGAAGTTTTTAATAATTTAATACATACTATAACTTGTTCCACATAATTATAAATATGATCAATATATTTGTGTTGTTAACTCGTAAACGGTTTTATATACATTTTCATGTGTCAATTTTCCTCTAGAGACGTATGAATTTAATCAATACACATTTGTATAATTATATCAAAGTTGGTTAAATAATATATGATATTATATATAAAAGGTGATATTTCATAGAATAGTAACGAACTTTCCAAAGTGTTCCAACTAGATCACTCATGCATATTTTACACAAATCGGGTCATTAAATCTTCAAATCGAGTCTCTCCGATTTTTTCGTGCGTCAAGAAAGAAATTAAGGATAAGATGTAGGGGTCAGAATTTGCAATATATGTAGTTAAATTTGAAAAATTTTTAAAACGTTAATTATATTAAAATTGAAAAATAAAGAATCCATGTCGCCACTCAGCGTCAACTTAAAAAAAAAGATAAAAAATTTTCTATGTAAAACAAAAAGGAAAAAGACTACAAAACATGTTAAACCTTTAATTTAATAAAGTATGAAAGTTGAATTATTTAATTGAAACACTTTTTAAAATTGAGTGATCTAATTGAAACACTTTTATATATAAATTTGTATAAAGTTAATAATATATGCTTAAGTAAATTAACTTAACAATAAGTAATATATTAGTTGTTGTTGCGCTTAAAAGAAATGACCACAAGCTAAACTCGAGTTTCATATATAAAGTTTAAAACAAATCAAGCTTAAACTCTCTTAAGACTGATATTAAGCGTAACAAACTAGGTTCATTTACGTTTCCTGTTTTAGTCTTAAAATCAACTTTACATGACACTTTAGAATCAATGAAAACGACAAGTCAACCATACTTCAATTATCATAATTTAGCCATGAAAACCACTCTTAACCGTAGACTAAGGGCTATATTAATACTTTCCTTAAAAAAATGCCGGCTAACCTATGCGCCTTTAATTTTGTAGAAAAACAAGAAAAAGTACAATACTTTTAATATGGTAAAATGTTCTTGTAAGAAAAATGGTGAAGTAAAATAATTCAAATAGTATAAGTATTTAACCCCTATATATAATAAACTAGATTTTATTCCCCGTATTACGGAGTTTGTTTTACATTATTCGTTTTTAATATTTATATATTTGTATTTTGATTTTAATTTTATTTATTGTAAGAAAGTTAATAATTAATATACTTGATGTTTGATGATAAAATAGTTTCACAAATAAATGATATGTTATAATCCGGTTTAAAAGCTATCTGGGTTTGGTGATACCCATTACCCGTTTATTTTCTTTATTATAAAAGTGTTTCTTAATTATAAATAATATCTTTTTTAAATTAAATAGGATATTAATTTTTAGTATATCCCTATTTTATTGGATTTTTATATCTATTTGATGAGATTAATTTTTAATATAATGAGATGCTATAACCAGTTTAAGAGCTATCTGAGTTTGGTGAAACCTTTACCAGTGAATTCGGATCAAATGCGTGAGAAGCCTTCATTACAAATAAAGCATTCTGATGGCTTGAGAGAATGATTGTTTTACATTTTTCGGTTTTTAATATTTATTTTTTGAATTTTAATTTTTTTTATTGTAAGAAAGTTAATAGCATACTTAGGGTTTGATGATGAAAGAGTTTCATAAATAAATGATATGTTATAACCCGTTTAAAAACTATCTGGATTTGGTGACCCATGACCCGTTTATGTTTTTTACTATAAAATTATTTATTAATTATAAATAATATCTTTTTCTTTTTCTTTTTCTTTGGATATTAAATTTTAGTATATCTCTATTTTATAGGATTTTCATATCAAATAATTGGTAATATTAATTTTTAATTTAATGAGATGTTATAACCCGTTTAAGAGCTATCTGGTTTTGGTAAGACCCATACCCATGAATTTGGGTTAAATCAATGAGAAACCTCCATTTAAAAATCAAGCAATCTGGTGGCTTCCATAAAAGGGAAAACGACCACATCGCGACACGTAAGATTTTAAGGTTTTCATTTATATATATTATAGATCAGTACTACTATAAAAACTATCAATTTTTAATTTTCTTTTGTATAAAAAAAGTATTAAAGTCAAAGGGAAAATTTCGAAAATTCATTTTTATAATAAAGTTTCGAGTTTTGTCCACATTAGGGAGCGAGTTACCAAAATTGCTCGGATTGACTATATTGTTAAAGTCAACAAGTTTTTTACAAAATTGGCAGGGACAAGTATTTAGTAGTTAAAAATTTTTCGGAACGAGTATTTTATAAAACAAAATGTAGGGAGCGAGTTTTTTGAAAACAATTTTGCCGGACGAGTAAATTGTCAAAAAGTTTGTTTTTTAAAATATTATATTATCATAATTAATTTTAATCATAATTAATTACTTTTATATTTTTAAAATATAAAGTTTTATAAAATTCCGAATGTACCGTCGAAACACGCTTTTTTTTCTAAGTCCCGATGTAAATTTTATTCAAAATCAAGCGAGTCAAATTTTTATCGAAGTTTTTTTTACCTATGTACCTCTAAATTTGTAGAAAATAAGAAGATAAAAGTATATTACTTTTGATGTGGTAAAATTGTTCTTGTAAGAAGAATGGTAATATTTCTTATAAGTAAAATGATTCAAATAGTATAACAATATATATAAACACGGGTGTCAATTTCTGACACGACCTGAAACCCGACATAAAAAAATATAGGTTTTGGGTCGGCTGACACGACCTGTTTTCTTAAACATGTCAACCCGAACCCAACACGTTTAAAAAGCAGGTCAACCCGAACCCAACCCGTTAAAAAGTGGGTTGACCTGTTAGCCTCTTTAGTAATTTTAGAGAAGTTAATATTTTAATTTTAGAAATAAGAAGTTGATATGCTAAAAGTAGTTATATAAAAACACTCTAATGTAGACATTAAGTAATAAATTCTAGACTCTTAAACTTAACTAAATTACTAACCAGCAAGTGAACCGGTCGACTCTAGTACAGCTAAGTAAGTCCGGATATCGAACCCACGAGACTCTTTAAATTACGTTTCCTAGCTAATTAGACTCGACTACAAAACACGACTTATTATTTATGTTTGTTTAAGGGGGTTTTATATAAAATACTAAATTAATACTATAATTAAAACTAATTAAGAAAAGAAGTAAATTAAACGAAAACAAAGTTTGTGATGAAAATAAGATGATGATGAGAAAACTACCTAGGCTAGACTCCCCTAAATTTCGGTAATGAATTGACTCGAGAAAATATTTAGTTATGGACTGGGATTGTATAATAGACACCTAAGAGAAAACCCGAACAGGACACCTGACCCTTCTCAAGAGACACCTATGGGTTTCTAATAAGTTTTAACGCACACCAGTATCAAAAATCAAGTTTCCTTACGGTCACCTAATTATTTATGACTTAGTTCCTTTATAGGAAATCCTACCTTACAGCACGAAAATCAAAGTCAGTTAAAATATTTAATTGATTCAATAGACAATAATTAAATAATCAAACCTTAGATGGACTCCTTACGAAGAACTAAATCTAGCAAGATCAAATAATAAAGATCTTTCAATAACCTAGTACTTTACAGATTTAGGTCAGCAGTACACTTAGGTTTAATTAATTAATAATTATTATTCCTATGATCTAATTGCGAATCAATCATAAAATAGTAAAAAACACAAAGTAGATGACTTAATAGCAACCTATCATAATGACAAACAATAATCAAGGCAACTATGGAATAATAATAATTAATCAAACAATCCTAAATATTCATACGCATCAATTTAATATAATTAAACATTTTACTAAATCATAAAACCATAACGCTAAATAAATCCCAAATCAAAACACAACGTCTAAGTAGGTTCATCATAAGCCTAGGCAGTCTATAATGTTTGGCCTAACATCATAAAATAAAACAAAACAATAATAAATGAATTCCTGGTGAAAAATAAAAGAACGAAAGATTAAAGGCGATAAAACCCGTGGTCTTCGTTCTTGATCAATATGCTCACCACCGTATGATTCCAAGCCTTCAAAACCTCTAAAAGATCTCCTCTTGAGCTCTCCAAATCGTACGGCTCTTCAGGTTATGATTAGGGTTAAGTTTATGGGTGTGTATATAGACTTTCAAGACCAATAAACTTAAAATTAGTAGAACATTCTGGAAATCTGAGCCCAAAAATTTAATACTTGTAGAAGATTCTAGAAATCTTAGCCTATAGACTTAATATTTGTAGAAGATTCTAGAAAACTGAGCCCAAAGTGCCGCGCGACGGGCCTTCTCCCATTTTGCTTATTTTCGCCCTCTTTTCGACATGATTGTAACCCGGAACCTAAAATATTCAAATGAATTAGTAATATACAAATTCTAATAAAAACCAAACGAAAACTAATAAAATATTATATTAAATATACAAGGGATTTATATATATTTAGCGTTATATCAAATATCCCCACACTTATCTCTTTTTCGTCCCTGAAAAAGTCTCATTGCAATGGGATCAGAATTTGAGAAACACGATCTTAAAAACATATTAGGTTATCTTAAAGCTCAGATAAACGTAAAAACCGCGATTGCTGATATTGTTGTCCACTTAAACCCAACCACCAGCCTATCAAGCCCCCACGCACATTAAGCATTTAAGTTCATGTGACATCAAAAACCTATGAGTCTCACACCTTTGGAGTTAAGATCTACTTACCCCATCTTAAGCATAGTAAAGACAATTAAAAATAATCGAGTTGAAGCAAACTGGTTCAACATATCACCGTAAGATAACAACCCCTTAATGGTAAGAAGAAAATGCACTTAGATGGAATTAATGGATGATAGGTCAAGTGAGGTCATACGAGCATGCCCTAAATATTATTAGACTTTGTCCTATATATTCCCTAAGAAAATATTTATTGACTAAAAACTTCCGAGCCCCAATAGTGTATCCTCAGAGTCGCCATCCCCTTGGTAACACGTAAACTCTCAGTCTCGTCTAGTATGTGCCCTTTGGCCTCTTTTTCTATTTTTGAGAATGCTTCTTTGGCATTTTTCATTACTTTGCTCTTCTCAGTTTTTCTTTTTCAGATCAACTTTTGGAATATTTATATTTAATTTTTTAATTTTTAATTTTATTTTTTTATTGTGCACTTATGCATTTTTTACCTAAAAATATATAACTAAATTCTAAGCTCGTATAAAATTGGACATTTGCGGGCGCCACCACTCTTTATTTATTTTCATAAAACGGAGTGGCGTGCTAATTTTAAAGTGCATTCAATTCTCACCACCTTAGGGTAATAAGCTTATGGTAATACTCTCTATACCTTATCGAATTTCGGCTTCACTGTCCCCCTTAGGATGAGAACCCACAAAATTTAAGATTAATTAGGTTTATTAAGAATATGCAATGGAAAACCTTTCAAGACTAGTTGGGCCTACCGACACATCCCAAGTTAAGTACACCTTCTTTAATATTATCTCATATTATTAGTAGTTTGAAAAACCGATTCCCGATAAGTATCCTCATCTCCCATTTAAGTGCAAAAAGAAACAAAATCAAGGGACATTTTTCAAAACTGTTTTTTTTTTTCAAATTTTTTTTTATCTGATTAAAATTTAACTATGACTCAAATATCCTATCCCCATACTTAAATTTAGCATTGTCCTCAATGCAAGGATAAGGACTAAAAATAAAAAGAAATTCGAAATACAAAAACTAAAAACCTAAAAACCAAAAACAAAATTAAATAAAAATACGCAAGATAGATAATGGAAAAGACTTAGCTGGTAATATGCACATGAAGATATGATGCTAAAGTCTTCTTTCATGTATGCCTTCCAACTCCAAACGTGCACATCAAACAAATATCCCTTTCTCTCACACACGAGCGGAAACGGCAAACATCCAACAAATAATATCTAAAACATATCTTATCAACTTGATAGAATTTAAACATTCAAAGTATTTTACCAGACCATCCAACCCAACCAATAAATAAAACATGAATAAATAGCAGCAAATAATAAAAGGTATATAGGTCGGCTGCTCCATCCCCACACTTGAATTTTGCATTATACTTCATGGGTGTCATTTTTCTAGCTTTCTCAATCCTGCAAAAAACTTAAAAACAAAAACAAAGAAGAACTACAAAAATCTATGTTGGTGACGCGACAAGACTCAAGAATAAAAATGGGATAACTATACAAACTCTACGCTTGAGTTTTCACTCAATACACTCTCCTATGTGAACTACTCAACTGTCCAAGTGGAGCTTCCTCCACCACGGTCAAACTCCATGGTCCTCCAAGAAACTGCATCACGATACGACCATTCATCTTCAATCTTATTCCTCTTATCTCCAACTTTTGCAAACTTCACAAACTTTTGCAAACCACTACCTTTCTCTCTATCAAACTCCATCGACTCTCGAGAACTCGCGACCTCTCTCTCCTCCTCCAAACAAACTCTGACGAAACGGGGATGCTCAAGACATGGATCCATGCTCGGAATAAAAGACTCAATTGCATAAACGGGATGACATGGATCAATGAGACCGTCTTGACCACTCGGGTGTCTCATGGATTTAGCAACATAAGTGACACTATCATCACCGGCTCTAAGAGTGATCTTACCTTCAAATACATCAACGAGTGCCCTAGCAGCATGCAAGAATGGACGACCTAAAATAATAGGAACTCTCTCATCGACCTCCATATCTAAAACCATAAAATCTACTGGGAAAACCAAATTATCGACTTTCACGAGCAAGTTTTCTATGATCCCCCTAGGATACTTCACCGAACGGTCAGCTAAAGACAATGTCATGCGGGTGGGTGTGAGCTCTCCTATGCCTAGCTTCTCAAACAATGAATATGGCATTAAGTTTATACTAGCTCCTAGATCCGCTAAAGCTTGGCACGAGGTATCCCTACCAAACAAACATGGAACAGTGAAAACACCGGGATCGGGTAACTTCTCCGGAACGTTATTGAGAACTACTGCCGAACACTCTCCGTTCAGTGGAACGGTCGAAAGCTCCTCCAGACTTTCCTTTCGCTTAAGAATATCTTTCAAGAACTTGGCATATTTCGACATATGCTGGAGGACCTCGATAAATGGAAGATTAATCCTAAGCTGCCTAAACATGTCTAGGAAGTTCCCGTACTCTCTTCTGAATTTCTGATTCTTAACGCGGGCTGGATACGGCATACGAGCATGATCTATAAGCGGTGAAGGCCTAACATCTCTTGGTTTCTTTTCCTCACTTCCTCTAACTATGGACTCACTGGTTGGTACGGTACTTGCCGGGTCTAGCATAGGTTGCACCCTCCAAGGAGTCTCCAACACTATCTCCTCATCCACAAACACATCACTCTCCTCTACCTCAAACTCTCTCTCCGGACCTAAAACCCTACCACTACGAGTAGAAATTCCATTTATTTGAGCGGCCGGATTCTTCTGAGTAGAACCTGAAAACTGACCTGGGGGTCTCTCATCTAAACGTCGGGCTATATCACCTACGGTCCTTTGCATGTCGCACATAGCTGATTATTGATTCTTAAGAAGTAGATCATGCTCGGCAAGAGTCTTTTGAGTAACTTGATCTCTAGTAATGATTTGCTGCATCATCTCATCCAACTTCTTACACAGATCTGGTCCATTACTCCCACATTGACTACTTTGATCCCCATTAAACGATTGATCCTGTCCCTAGTTAAGATTTGAACTTGGTTGGAAACCAGGGGGTGTACCGGAAGAACGCCAATTAGAATTATAGTTATTATTTTTATAGTTGTTCCAATTTGAATTATTATTACCATTAAATACATTAGGAACCCTATTCTGCCCTTCTATGAACTCTACCTGCTCCTGACTCATCAACGGACAATCTAAAGTCCCACGCCCTCCTCTACACAACTCGCACTTATCAACCTTAGCCTTAAGTTCTCCAATCTCACGGGTTAGGCTCTCTAAGGTAGCAGCCAAACTAGTATCCAGATTGACCTGGTGCACACCTCGGACGGATGAGGGCGTACTAGTGATGGGATTTGAATTCCCGTTACGTAGCTTTTTAGCAAACTCAGATTGGGCAAAACTCTCAAATAATTCATTACACTCAACTACAGTTTTCTTATCCATTAAATTACCTCCAGCAGCAGCGTCGAAACGAGCCTGAGTCTCATAAGTCAGCTCATTGTAAAACTTCTCAACAAGGGCCCAAGAAGTAAGACCATGCTGTGAACAACGGGCCAGCAAACTCTGAAAACGCTCCCAATCTTGATAGTACGGCTCGTCCGGCTCCATATAAAAAGAATGAATCTGGTCTTGGAGACGAGATGCTTTGGCAGGCGGGAAGTATTTCTTCAAGAAAGCAGTACGCAAAGCCTCCCAAGTAGTGAATGCTCCAGCAGGTTGCGAATCAAGCCAAGTGGCGGCACGACCCGTAAGTGAAAACGGGAACAAGCGAAGGAAAATAGCATCTTCATTGGCACCTTGCAAGTTGAAAGTTCTGAGCACACGGGTGAGACGGTTGATGTGCGTTGGTGCGTCTTCATCGTCACGGCCATGGAATAGATTACTCTGGGTGAGATTGGCTATGACGTAAGAGGGAATCTGCCAGGAATTGGGGCTATCGATTACGGGGGTGATGACAGGCGAGTGGTCTCCGGTGAAACCCTCGAAGACTTGTTAGTAAACGGTTCGGTTTTCGGCCATTTGAATATCGGGAATGGTTTTGGGACTCGACGGCGGTTGTCACACCCCGATCCAGGGCCTAGGAGTGTGACCATCAGTTGGTACCTGTTTTGTAAATATATCAGAGTAGCGGGTTCATTTTAGCGGAAGTCTTTAAATATTAAAATATTAATTTACATTATCAAAATTACTCGGGAATTAAACACCCGAGTTTCAGGTTTACAAAATCGTGATATTAATAATACAAGGATTTGTAATATTCAAAAACGAGCCATCTCGAGCGATCTTCTATGACTCCAATCCTTGTATATCATCTATTATCACCTAGTTACCTGCAAGGGTGGAAAAACACGTCAGCTATATGCTGGTGAAACGTTGACTCGATAAAACATTTATAACAGTCGTTAAATACAAACATAGTTTTCTGTTTCACAAACTTAGTAGGAATGCCTGTCCATTCTCGGGATTTGTACCACTGCCTTACCACACAATTCAAAGGTTCTCCGAGTATATAGCCCCTGTTCGGAGACAACTTTTTCCTAGGCTATATAACCCTGTTGGAGAACCGGTTATGACTGACTTTGTTTTGTATGCCAATTATCAGTTATGTTTGGATCCAGACACATGTGTATTCGGTCTGAGTTGCTTTTTATTATCTATTTTGTATTATAACGATTTTAGAGATTATATCTCATGCAAACATTTATCAGACTCTTTGTAATAAACAACCTATCTATTACAAGAGTAAAATCAGTTCAGACAGTAAAAGGTTAACATGTTCACCTTATATTATCAGTAGGAAATATCAACCTCCTTGGCTTCAGTATGCTATTAACCTATATTCATAATAGGTATGCATAAGTACCTACTTGGTATTATTCAGCAGACTTTAAGTCTGTTACAGTTTCAGCAGACTCGAGGTCTGATCAGCAGACTTGAAGTCTGATTTAGTTCAGCAGACTCGAGGTCTTATCAGCAGACTCTTAAGTCTGATTCAGCTCAGCAGACTCGAGGTCTGATCAGCAGACTCTTAAGTCTGACCTAACCTTAGTATAGTTATAGTCGTTTTATGAAAATACTTTGAATTTACATATGACGTTTGGAATAGCACGCTTTGGCCTAATAAAGGATATCACGTTGGCAAACTTCTCCATGTAAGCAAACGGGTCCCGCGGTTGATTGAGATTTGTACGAATTGCTTTCCTTAGGCAAGAAGAGTCTACTAATGATACCCTCCTTCTAGTTACTACATGCCCGTCAAAATAATAGTTTTGATAACATTAATTCACAAGGAAGTAACGTCTTTACTTTATAAAACATTACTTGGAAAATATTAATAGTTTAACGACTATACTCTTAACTAAGTTATAACTAGATATTTAAAGTAACTAGTAAAGTAACTTAACCTTAATCCTACCTTAATCGGCTCGACGAGACTTAAGAGTTAAGAAATCAGCAGCGGTTTGGCTTGTACTTCGTTTATATGATCGACAGCTCGTTAAACAGCGTAACGACACCTCGTCTCTTTGCAAAAACAGCCCACGGCACCTCGGAACTCTCTTGCACGCTTACCAAGGTTAACTATGTGAAAACTAAGGTGAAAATGGGATGAAATGGCTTGAACCCGTAGCTGCCCTTTTATAGGCGAGTTTTGCAGACCATCGCGTAGCGCGATGGCCTTTTCCCCAAGGCCGTCACGTAGCGCGACGCCGCAATTAATCAGAAGCTGCCACGTGTTGACACGTGGTTGGCCACGTGTCCCGGGTTACTTAACCTGGTCATCGCGTAGCGCGATGAGACCCGTGAGTTTCTTCGTCGCGTAGCGCGACGCCTACCTTTTTCTTGAAATGTGTGATTCTCTGTCGCGTAGCGCGACAGAGTTCATCAGGAGACCATCGCGTAGCACGATGGGTCTAAAAACCCAAAATTTTCATTTTAAGTCCTTAAATTTTCAAAATTGGCATTTTTAGCCCCTTAACTTCTAATATTGACATTTTTGGCCCAAAACTAGATGGGGTATTTTCATGGTGTTACAGCGGTGAACTGTTTGGGGATGACTTTGGTGGAGAATCTATGATGATCGGTGATGATGAACTGGGCTCAGACTTTAACGGAGTTGGTCCACGTGAACTAAGATGTGGCATAAACCTGAAAAACACACAAGACCAAATCAATAAACTCTATTCAAATACTAAAATAAAAATAATAAAAAAATAAAATATACTAGACTTACAATTAGAAACGAAATAAAACAAAACAATAAATAAAGGAATTCATGGTGAAAAATAAAAGAAACGAAAGATTAAAGGCGATAAAACCCGTGGTCTTCGTTCTTGATCAATATGCTCGCCACCGTATGATTCCAAGCCTTCAAAACCTCCAAAAGATCTCCTCTTGAGCTCTCCAAATCGTATGGCTCTTCAGGTTATGATTATGGTTAAGTTTATGGGTGTGTATATAGACTTTCAAGGCCAATAAACTTAAAATTAGTAGAACATTCTGGAAATCTGAGCCCATAAATTTAATACTTGTAGAAAATTCTAGAAATCTTAGCCTATAGACTTAATATTTGTAGAAGATTCTAGAAAACTAAGCCCAAAGTGCCGCGCGACGGGCCTTCTCCCATTTTGCTTATTTTCGCCCTCTTTTCGACATGATTGTAACCCGGAACCTAAAATATTCAAATGAATTAGTAATATATAAATTCTTGTGACATTTGTCAATTTCGGGTTATTTTATACTTGTATTCTTAATGTAAAACCGACCCGTTTTGTATCCTGAACCTTTCGATATTATCAAAATGATGAATTGTATGTTAAATATTTGTTTATAGTTGTTGGGTTAAAAAAAACACCCTTTTCGGTTATTAAAATTCCCCGAAAACGCTCAAAACGAACTCCGGGGACTAAAACTACCAAAATGGAGACTTGAATGACCCATTTGTAGTTTGTGCTTTCTTGGGTCTATAACCAACCCATTTTCATGAAACACCCTTTATGAAAGACCATTCAACTTACCCTATATATACACACCCATCTTCTTCATTTGTGTTTGCTCATTTCTTCATTTCTCTCTCAAATTCTTGAATTCTAATGTTGTTCTTCATAAGCTAATCTTTCATTTTAACTAACTTCTCAATACTTAAAGCTTGATGTTACAACATATATATAATATACACTCCTTGTTTACCTTCGGTCTTTCATTTCTCCGGTCTCGGTCGGTTGAAATGTCGGACTAGTAAGGCAAGGTTACATGGAGGACTTTGTAGTCCTTGTTTATATATTTAACAAATCTAACCATATAACTTGTTATACTTGCTTAAATTCTACATATTTTAGTTTATTTTTCATATTTGTCAAGTTCCATGGTATTGGGTATGTGGTGACTAGCCTCGGTTTCATCCTGAGTTGAGAACCGAACCAAAAACCGAACTTTTGTTTAAAAGCATTATTGTTAACTTTTTGAATGTAAAACTTGAGTATTATTATTTATAAGTTATTTTACAAGTTCCATGGTAATTGGGTATGTGGTAACCATCCTCGGTCTTATTCCGAGTCAAGGACCGAACCAAAAACCGAACTTTTGTTTAAAAGCTTTATTGTTAACTTTTTGAATGTAAAACTTGAGTATTATTATTTATAAGTTATTTTACAAGTTCCATGGTAATTGGGTATGTGGTAACCATCCTCGGTCTTATTCCGAGTCAAGGACCGAACCAAAAACCGAACTAAACCGAGTTCACTCGCTTAACACACACAAGTGTGTTTTTAGCCACCAAAACTCATATTTTTCTTCAAGATTATGTTTTAAATCAATTTTAGTTATTTTCTAAACATACTTGGCATGTCGGTAACCAACTTGATCTTATAACAAGTTCGAACCGATAAGGTCGTATACTCGCTTAACGAACGTTAAGGTTCTTCACAATAGAACTACATACTTGGTTAAGTCTATTTTGATTTTATTGAGCTATCTCATAACATTTATTATTTTGGGAAGTTAACTGTGAGCTTGGTCAATTATCAAGTCTCGAACCGACAAACCCGAACACTCGTTTAAACATCGTTTTGGTATTCTTATAACCAAAGGTTTTGCAATATCGCATTTTAACCCACATTATTACTTAACATAGGTTGAGTAAAAAAAGAAAAAAACTAATGAATAGAATACCGAGACCCGGTTTCGAGTAAACTTATTTTACAAAACTCGTTTCTTTAATTTCTCAAATATTTACATTTTAAATCCCAAACTTTATTTATTTACTTTATTTATCATGTATTTTATTTTAAACCCTTCCAAGACTACCTACTAACACAAGACCCGTTTAATATAGGTCTTGCTCGTTAAACCGATCTCTCCGATTATTCACGACACTATCTTTCAAGTTACTTGTTAATGTGAGTACTTTTTCATCCCCCGTTTTCCATCTTTCGTTTTGGGGGTGACATTGCATACTTATTCAAATTCAAATGATTTATACTTGAGTCTTAAACCACAACACGTATTGTATATGTTTACTTAAATAAATGCTCGATTTGGTGTTATATGCTTTACATGATTATGTGCAAATTCTTGAATGCTAAGGCGGGTAGCCTCTTGAATGCTAAGGCGGGTAGCCTCATCAAAGTATGATCATACGTTAATTCCGAGTATATATGGTATCCCCATATAGAAAGGTGTCGTCAATGTATTCTTATTGACGATTTCATTATTGTCGTCAATGTATTCTTATTGACGGTTCGTCAATGTATTCTTATTGACGGTTTTATTCTCTAAATTGTTGCTATTATTTATTGTTTTCATATACTAGTTGTGGATTTCATACTATATACTTATTGTCCAAAACTATAAAAATTGCTCACCAACCTTCGTGTTGACAAACTCTATTTTATGCAATGTTACAGGTTTGATGTTAGCTTGATTGGATTACTTGAAGAAACTTATTATCTTGGCTTTAGGATATTAGAAAATAAAAGAACAAGTTATTTGTTTATCTATCTATTTGGCATTTTGTATGAACAATTGTTATGTTATTTATGATGATATGGATTTAAATGAGTTGTTTAAATATTGTAACTTTATAGTGTCATTGTGCGATGAGCAATCATGTCGCGCCTCGACGGTTCCGCCTTCATTGGTCGGGGTGTGACAATTCTAATAAAAACCAAACGAAAACTAATAAAATATTATATTAAATATACAAGGGATTTATATATATTTAGCGTTATATCAAAAGTTTTAAATTTTAAAGTTAAATACATATATTTTTAATTTTTCATATATCAATTAACTTTTAAAAGTAAAACTAACTTCTTTTTACACTATATTTATCTACTTTTTACTTAAAAAATTTTCATTTTATTAGTTCTAACTATCTATTCTCTAGTTATTTCATTCGTTTATTCTTATCTTAAACTAAATACGTGAACCTAAGTTTAATTAAGAATAAGATAAAAATACACAAAAATAATTAGATTTATCACAAATTATTAGCAAGTTTTTATGAATAAGAATAATTAATTGTTTTATTTATTACCAAGTCAATAGGTATTACTCATACTCATATATGAATGTAAAATGGGTTTACCCGAACACGACACGAATTTAAATGGATCGACACGACACGAATAAAAATATGAGTTGGGTTAGGGTTAAAGAATATCAACACGCTCCCGCCAACCCAAAACATGTCAACTCGTTAACCTGTTAACTCGACACGATTGACACCCCTTTAAATCCATCGATACTACTATAAAATGAGGTTTTCTACAACCACCCCCCAAATTGCTAAAAAAACGACTATTGCTCTGTATATATAGCTATACGCGGCGTATTGGTGGGTTTTTTCTAGAAAACCCATCAAAGTTGTCTTATTATGTTTTTTTTCTTTGTTTTCTTTTCTTTTGTTATTATTATTGTTATTTATCATTATTATTATTAATATTATTTATTTATTAATAATTTATTATTATTCAAAATTCGGCAAAGGGCGTCCTCGGCGGCGCTTCAAACCCACCACACCGCACGTCTCATGAAACAAAATACACACAACAGAATTTTTGATCAGATAATATATATACACACAATGTCGTGGTTCAACCATTTATTTCCAGAGTCGAACGAGAAGGAGCTGGGTTACGCCGCTAATGATCAGCCTAGCACGTCTTTGTTACCCGACTTGAACCAGGTTTCGTTTTATATTTATTTAGTATGAAGTCGGTAGTTGTACATGTTGGGACGGAGATTTGGTGACTGGTTCGGTTTTGTTATGTGAGATCAAGAGAGGCGGTTTATACTTTATAGGGACTTTTGAAAAACTAAACTATATTTAATTGTAATTTAGGTTCCGTTATGATAACGACTTGAAATTTGTCTAGGCATCGGCCATTATACTACACCATGCCTGCTATGCAGACACCGCCTATATGAGCCTAATATTGTTCACTCAACACGCCACTACTAATCGAAAAACAAAACGCCGTCGTTTTACAGGATCCAGTCTTCGCACACGTCATCAAGTGACATCCAGCCAACACCACCGGAATCACGTACGTGTTGGAGAAATTGAATGTTGGTTTGACAATGTTTAAGAAAAGATGTAGGGAGCTTAACATAAAGAGATGACCTCATAAAAAGCTTAAGAGCATTAAGTCACTAATTCAAAATGTTAAGGTAAGTTGCTATAATAGTATTATACATATATTGAAAGTTCGTTTGGCAATGTTAATTTTCCCAAATAAGCCCTGCAACCGAATGCTACCGTTAACGAAAATCACGGATCCGAGAGATTGAAACCTATCAGACTAATATCTCAATCTGGTGCTAGTTATGTTGGAGGCTTGGAGCAATAATCGAATTTTCATTTCACATTCAAATTATGGACTCCGTTATCGCTACCGTTAGCGAATACCACGGATCCGAAAGATTTAAACTTATCAAACTAATATCTCAATCTGGTGCAGTTATGTTGGAGCAATGAATTCTTCTACTACACAAGAATATTAAAACACCATTGTTAATTTAAGAGTTATATGTGTGTGTGTGTGTGTGTGTGTGTATAAGCCGATAATTCTTCAATATACTCAAAGATGATCAACTTACAAAACCCCCATCTAAACATAAAAATAATACTAAGCTTAAGCTTAAGCTTAGTAACAACAGATATGTGTTGAAGTGAAGACAACTATGGTTGGTGGTGGTGGCTGACAGCCAAGACAGTTGGAGTTTGAAGAAATCGAGAGGAGTTTTGAGATGCTGATAACGAAAGCAGCCAAGAAATTGAAAGTTCATTTGACAATGTCAATTTTCTCAGATAAGCCCTACAACTGATTCAAGATGCCGATAACGAAAGCAGCCAAGAAATTGAAAGTTTGTTTGACAATGTCAATTTTCCCAAATAAGCCCTACAACTAAACGCCCTTTATCAAATTTCAAATAATAATAAATTATTAATAAATAAATAATATTAATAATAATAATGATAAATAACAATAATAATAACAAAAGAAAAAAAAACAAAGAAAAAAACATAATAAGATAAATTTGGTAGCTTTTCTAGAAAAAAAACAACAATACGTCGCGCATAACTTTATACATAGCGTATTAGGGCGTGTGGTAGGTGTTCATAGCAGGACCCCATAAAAGCTATCAATTTTTTTTTAATTTTTTGTATAAAAAAGTGTATTAAAGTCCAATGGTGGTGTTGTAGATTGATGGAGTAAAGTGGATGATTAGATTGATCGGACGGACAAAGATATCATGAAAATAGGAAACCTTAAAACCGATAAGATAATGGGTGCTACGTGTCAGCAGATTAAACCATGAGTTCTTTATTACTTTCTGAACCTTCCTTCTATCCATCGGTCCATCGGTCCACTATGAACTTTGACCAATCATGCACCAGATTGTTTCACAACTTTATTGTTACTGAAAAATAGTTTACTTTTTCTTTTTCTTTAACGATCAACCAAATTTTTATTTGAATACAAGCAAAAATAAGACGCTAGAGCCACTAATTGCACAAGACAAGAAAATCCAGCAATGAACCTACTATTTATGCCGCCACCAAGTACATGTCACACTTTAAAATCAAATTACAACCGAAACCGACCCCATTCCTCCCACGATAAGCCACTTTGCCTCAATCTACTCTTAATCCATAGGAAGTCAAGAACTTTTATTTCTTCAATCAAGCTTTGAAGATGGACCGGTTTTCCCTAACGGACTATTGCAATTCTTTTCTTCCAAAGACACCATAACGTTATCAAATAATCGCGTGGAACTTTTTCGCCTTATCTTTAGGAAGCGCTGAGTATTTATGTAGCTCAACTAAATCCCGGACGTTAAAAGCATAAATCGAAGGTACCTTGGACCATTGGGATATCAAGCACCACGTCGCTTGCGCCACTTCACATGATATAAAAACGTGTTCCACAAATTCATCCTCCCTATTACATATCCGACATACCTGCGAATTTATTGGGATGCTCCTTTTCACCAGCGCATCTAATGTCGGTAATCGATTAAGTACAGCCCTTTACGCGACAAATCCGACCTTTTTTGGAATCCAGTTATTCCATTCAAACAATCGATTCGGGCTGTCCAAAGAATACTCCAGCCGCAAATCTTTAACGTTCCGGATCGTAAGTACACCCGATGAATCTCCACACCAAAGAACCGAGTCGATTGTGCTTTGTGAGTTTGTTTAAGAAAGGGTGCACTAACATATCTTAAATATTTGAAAAAAAAATATGTGATTTGACTTGAAAATAACGTGGTAATAAACTTGTAAAATAAATATGTAATGTAACTAATATGATATGAAATAAATGTGTTTAGATATAAAATAACTAAAAGTACAACCTTAAAAACGTGGTAATAAATTTATAAAAATAAGGTTGGCATGATTTTCCTTTTAGGTTAATGGTATAATCAACCTAATTATTGAGTTTACTTGAATTGAACGAGCACCTATTTAGAGAAATGCAATCAAGCAAAAACGCTATTAATTATTCAATCAATCGATCGATCAATCAAACGCATGCTTATCTACTTGACGTAAATCTTAATTATTGTATGTTGAAATATAGAAGATAAACTATTAGTTCACCTAACACAATGAAGCAGGTCCGGCCCAAGCGGAGGGTCAGGAGGGCGACGGACCCAGACCTACTCTTTCGAGAGGCTCATAATTGTTAAAAAAAACAAAATTTATATTTTATAATATAGTTTTGTTTTAACACAAAAGCCTACAAAATTACTCTTTGGTTAAATGGAAAGTTTCCTAGACTATAAAAACAAAGGTCAATGGTTCAATTCCCATAATTAGTATTGTTGTTTTAATAGAAAAAACTTTCATTTGTTTCATATGAGTCATTTTAGTAACATGTTTATTATTATTTGTTTGTTTTGGATTTTTGAATGACAATCTTATTGATAAAATTATTAAATTATCTATTACATAATTGAGAAGTCGATTTTAGATGACCTTTTTTAACTCGTCCCAGGCCTCAAAATTTTAAGGGGTTCTCAGATACGTCCCTGCCACGAAGAGTTGTGATTTATGAGACATTTCATAATGCCAACTTTTGATGCGACATTTCCGTCCTTCTACAAAACTCTAATGTGATTTTGGTTTGTAAACTATGCCATTAAAATGGAATGCAATCACATGACATGATTTTGTCCCAACCATATTTGAAAACCTTTGTTATCCTTTTTATAATGTTATATACAAGAGCAATATATACAAATATACAATGTATGCATGTACTATTTCCTTGAAGGTTACATCAAACTAAGATACTTTTTTTTAAGGTAAAATGCACTAAAAATGTAATATTGCATTACGCAGTAAAGGATTCATAATTTGCATCAAAAGCAAAAAAATGATAGTAAGAACAAACACTTCTAGCACAAGGACATCGGAGATCCGTGAAGGATGCTGTCTGATATGTAGGAGAGGCTGAGCGAAGAAACATGAGAGAGAGAAAGAGAGAGAGACGTAGGAAGGAGAGAACCGGGCAAAACGACATGAAAAGTGATTGGTGGCATTTATTCAACATATTTAAAAAGCGTGTCTTATTCAACTAATTAATGCCTACATGATAGTAACATAAAAAGACGTTTTTTACTTTTTAGTTAAACCACAACATATAGTTAAAAAAAAAAAGTTCGAACAACTACCGGGGATGATTAAAAAATGATATAAAAAATAATGCATAATGCATCATATGCATCATACTGATTAATTATGTTTGAAAGTATAAATCATTGAGCTTATTGAAGAATAAAAGAAATCAAGAGAAATTATTATTATTGGCTAATCTTGGGTGCCCATCATTGCATGGTGGTTCCACGCATGAAGTTGAGCACTCTATAGCTTTATAATCATAATACATACTTTGTTTGGTACACTAAATGGACCCGAATGTGATGGGTAAATTAAGAAAAAAACTGAAATATGTAACGATTATTTATGTATTAGACTGATCATAAAATTGGATTTATGAATACTAGAGGGTATAAATTATGAGACGAGTCTAGCTGATATTTAATTTGACCCAATTATCCAAAACATACATAGCATTTTACTAAAACTATACCCGTGAACATGCGTTTTTTTATTTGCCTTTTCTTTTGTTTTTGATAACAAAGTAATCAACTTATCCACCATGTTTTTTTTGTTTTCTATTTTTTTTCATGATAAAACTATATAAAATATAAAAACTAAAATAGTGAAAATATATTTGAAAATTCTTATGTGTAACATATAACAAACTAAGGCGTATGTCTAATACCTGAAAAATATTCGACGGCTGTGAGACACAGTTATAGAATTAGATATGAGACATTGAGAATGAGATTACTAATATTCGTCTCATTGTCATTTCTAATTGTTCTTATTTCTAAAAAGATAAAGAATAGAAGTCGAAACTTCATAGTTTGAATAGCGATCTATTAACATAAGATTAGCAGTATTGACTTGAACCACATGATGCTTAATTATATTTTGATGAATGGGCATAAACCTTGAAAGCTATTTATCGAGTATATGTAGTTAAATGTCTATTGTAGCAATAAATACTACCGTTAATATGATACTTTAGAAAACTCGAAACCCATCTTCAAGCAGGTGAAGGCTTTGTGTCTCATTTATTGATGTATTTTGTGGGATTGATAACGAGCCAAACTAAGCCCGAGCTTCTCTACTTAAATGAGGTTGAGCTTGATTCATTTAACTTGATAAAAGTTGAGCCTAGCTCATTTCAAAGTCAATTAGAAACTCTATATTTCAAACTATGACTATTTAGTAAATTTTTCATGTTCGGCTAGGCTCATGAGTTATTTATTAACCTTACAATTATTTTATTATATAAATATATAATTAATGTATATGTTTTTATCACTATACTTTTTTATAAGCACATATTATGTAATTACTTTTATCATAATTGTGTATATAATTGTATTATTATAACTATTTAAATGTTAATGATGTCCAGCCCAACTGGTCTGGGGTGGAAAGGTTTATCCACTCATTGTGAGGTTCTAGCCATTCCAAGTTCGATTCTCGAATCATGTGCACACTCTGAAATACGTACAGCACCACTGTATGGGGATTCAAACTCAGGTAAGGTGTTGTATGCCAGTGGAAAGCATTTTGTAGTCCTCTGGCAACGACAACCAGTTGAACTTGGCCGTTTAAAAAAATATTTGTCTAAATAACATATTCACCTTGGACTGCGAGATTGTATTAAAAGCTTGGGCCCAAACTTAAAGAGCATTCATTTAAAACTTAAACTCAGTTAAGCTGCATTTTATTCAAGCTTTTAACAAACTGATCATACAAAAGCAAGTAGTCTATCTTGTTGTTATACCCCGATATCCTATGGTGGTAAAGTTGATTATCTATTTATAAGTATGCCAAAAAAAATAATGTTATATTAAATATTCATCCACCTATATGTATAAAATTGTATTGGCAAAAGATGGATAAAGAGTGGGTTATATGGTAAAGTTTGTATCTTTATAGGGGTATGTGTGAAAAATAAGAGTTTGGGAATTGATTGGGTGTGTGGGGGACCATGAAAAGAAGAAAAGATGAGTGGTTGGAAATAATTGTGGTCCTATGATGTCAGATATTCAACCTTAAAAAATGAAACAACGTCAGTGTCAAACATTTGAACACGTGAACTACTCTCTCTATTTAAGGAAAGCACTTAAACGCCATAGTGGGTTCTTCCATTGCTTGGTTGTCTTTACAGGACAACCTTTTCACCTTTTTATTTTACTTTATTCGTCGAATTTTTTTTGTAGATATACTGACATATATAGAACAGTAACGATAAACATATAATGTAATATTTATAGATATACATACATATATACATACATAAACTGGTTTGTGAAAAACGAAACCTTATCATCAGTTTCAACCCGTTGCCTGCTTCAAAATTACAAACTGGTTTTGAACAATTGAACTTGTGATTAATTTCGGCTCCAAACCGTAGTTCTTAATTTTGTTGGTTAAATAACTTTTATTATTACAATTCTTTTTTTTTAAGTAGCTTGTAAAATTATGAATCTAGTACTTTCAATTTATATATATATGCACATTTGTGTGTATTTTACTCATTTTGTATATAATTTTGATTTTAACAGCGTGTCTAAACTCGTTAGAAGTATGTGTTTAAACGATTACAACAGTACATCTAAAAGTTACTTATGGCTTTGTCTAAAGCACATAAGGTTGTCTTTCATGTGGGGTGGGGATGGGACCGCTTACGGCTCATCCCGATGGGGGACCAAAATTTTTCAAAAAAAGAATAAACTTTATATATAAAGGTTATCGAAATGCATTATGTATAAGTGCTAATTGAAATTTGTTTTTGGTTTGATTAACTATAACTAAACATGACTATAGAGATGTACAAAACTGATTTTTATTCCAAATCGATCGGTTTGTTCAAACTGGTTTAGGATTCAAAGCGGTTTTCAAGTGAAAAAAAAATAATTTTGATTCAATTTCAAGCATGCTTGATTTTTAAACGATTTCTACATAGAGTTCGAACACTACTTGAAAACAGCTCTTCTGCTGATTAGAAGCGAAATGTTCCAAATGTTCCTGGAAATTATTGCTCCCAGTTGACCATTTGTATCTATATGCATCAGGATCCCGATTCATGGATCTCTCGGTTCGAGAAAAAAAAATAAGTGGATCGAGCCATATCTTCTGACTCTTTTTCAAATTCGATAAATGTTGGTTGATCGCAACCTGGTTTTAACCAGTTCCTATTCTTGTCAAACCGGTTCCTGACCGCATTTTTATCACACCTCTAATTTTTGTAGATAAAACAAATTCCAAAGTAGAGGGTTCCTTTTCACAATGAGACACCAACATGATGCATGTTAAGCTTTTGCCTAGTAAGTATACTATAGTACTATACCCTTGCATTATTAATGCAACCATTTTTGTATTGTATCTATTATTTTCTGTCTCTATGTGTGTACTGAGTAGTGGTGAGGTTGGGTGAGGTTGTAGTCAATTTTTGGTTTGTAAGAACAAGACCCTGTAGTTTTCACAAGAAATAATAAGATAACAGAAAAAAACATTATATAATGTATCAAATAATTTAAGCTCACTCTTGAAATAGCCTGAGTACAAGGATCTTATTTACCACTAAGTCCATATAAAAATTATTTGTTGGGTTGGAGGCTCGATTAGTATTGGGTCCAGTTCATTTAGAAGATTAAATTAGTGGCAGCGAATTGAATGCGTGGACGGCCTGGGTTTAATTTGTATCAAACCCGTTTATGTTTTTTCTTGTTGAACAAGATCCGTAACCCTAATCTGTGATTGAAAACTGATGTCTTGTACCTGTGATTCGTAATCACAAGTGGTGAGAGATAGAGCAATAAATAAATTCTTGGTTGCAAAAGATCCAAGAAACCAAGTAAAGACATCCGCAGGTCATTCACAATATATTATCAACTCCCGTATCACATCAAATCATCAATCACTTAGTACTTTCTCCCTCTAAAGAACGGTACTTATTCTCACGTCGAGGGTGGTTGCGGGAAGACCCTCCCCCCATCTTGTCCTTCCCGTAACGAGGCTCACGGTGATTTGTTTTGTTGGATATAGATCCGGATTTGTTTGATTGTTGATCCATATCGACTTTGGTTCATTTATTAACCATTACCCGGTGAAAGTATTGGTCTAACCCTTTAGTCTGGTTAGACTGAACCACGTTAAATCCTTGTGTTCTTTTATTTTTTGTGTTTTGATCGTGATTGCTTCTTGTTGTTTCTGCATGTATATACCCCAACATCATTACCAAACCCAGCAATAAAGTGAGAGACAACGCAAGAACAATTCAAAAGAATTACTATCCTTCTACATTAAAGACATGGCCAGAAAGGACCACTTGGTATTTATTAAACAAACAAATCATCATCCGACACGTGGCACATAAGTAAAGATTAAAATAATTTTGAACTTTGTATTTTCGGCCTCAAAACAACAATAGGAATTCTTTTAAAAATGGGTAAAGTTGGAGGAGATTGATTAATGAGGATTTCACTAATTATTTTTGAGTTTTCATCTCATGATTATTTTATTTATTTCATTAACTAGCTTTAGAACCTGTGTATTACACGAGTTTTGTTAAATGATAAAAAAATAAGGTTTGCTATTTGAAATAAATAAACAAAATTAAAGGTAAATATAATATATATATATATATATATATATATATATATATATATATATATATATATATATTGTACAAACAATAAAAAGTCTGAAATCTCAAAATTATAAATTTTGATAAAATCTCTTTATATACAACATTTGTTGTTTTATCACAAGTATTCAAATCGTCATCCAATATAAACAAATTTAGATCATGTCTGCCAGTTACCTTAAATTAGATATCGAAAGAACAAAACAACCTTAGAAAAAGATTATTTTTTAATATTTTCTACTTGTTTTTTCATATTTCTACTTGTTTGATCTTCAATTAATATTTTACTTTTAATTTCATGACTATTTTATTACCCAATTGCCAAAATGGTTTTGGCCTATGACCCATTGTAGCTAGTATGAATGAGATTAGAATATTAGAATGAAAATTTGACTATTTTATAACCAAATTGTTAAACTAATTCAACCCATGACCCATAGATAGCATGGATTAAGGAGAATAGAAGTTAGAATTTAATATGATTATGACACATCATCATTATTATTTTCGTTTATTAGTAGAGTAAGATAAGATAGCATGTAATGCGGCTGACCTTTTCGATCTAATATTATTGGAGTGATCATAATTAAGATTTGTGATCTTACGGTCTTCGGTTCAAAACCTCATTCAAGGAGGCTTTCTCATGATGATGGGATTCCTTCTTAATAGTATTCCTAGGTGAGTCAATCTTGGTACCTCAAAATCAACATGGATGGTTGACATTTCTTTCCCAAAAAAGCTGACTCGGATATTGGTTGTAGTTCTGAAAGTTGTTAAAAAAACTAATAACAAGTAATATATTTTATAGTGGGAAAAATAAATCTAAATACCTAGTTTTTTTCCCATGTTTCAATATAAATTTTATTAAAAATCGAGTGATATTCGAATAAACTTATATTTTATATTGCGAGACCAAAAGATAGGTTTTTTATGCAACTCGACTGTTGGTAAATTTATATTGAAACGTAAGAAAAAATGTGTGTTTAGAAATTCAGAGTACATTAAATATTATATGTTATTGGATAAAGAATAAATTAAATGTGAATTGAAAAAGCTGTATAAAATAGAAAAATTAAAATTAAGAAGAAGAAAGAGAGAGAGGTTGCACTTAGTCAAGGATAACGATCAAATTGTGTAATTTTCAAGATGGTATCCTAAGACCATGTATAATGGTCCGTGATCGAAAGCCATGTGAGCGTCAACTATTGCTTATGCGCACATCAGACTCTCAATCTGTGACTGGTCTGTGAGACGTGTGAGCACACATTTATTCAAAATATGAGATAAAAAAGTAAAAAATAAACAAAGAATGTCGCACGTAGCCATCAACGGAGTCCTAATGACAACTATACCTCAACGCTACATTCCTTACATGTGGGTGCCAACTCACCACGGATAATTTAAGAATGACTATGTTGAAGACAGTCTTGCTAGTCATTTGACCAGTTACTTAAAGATTAGGGCTTACGCTTTTCTTATAAAAAATAAAAGCTCCTAAAACTAATTATAAAATAATAAAACTCATGTTATCTTTTAAGTGATATACGGTTGCTATCAACATCATCATCAATGGATTTTTGGTTCATTAAAACGATTTTATGACTTCATAAGTGTTTGACAAGCTTTTGCCGAAACTGATGATTTTGAGGGTTTGTGGTTTGGTACAATTTTTATTTTATATTTTTTTCCGTCACACAAATAAACTAATGATTTCGACTGTTTATGGTTTGGTAATGCGGTTTTTTAACGAAGGACAAATAAAGGCACAATTATGTATAGGGGTCTAATTTCCACCTAGGGTTAGAATCTCTTAAACCAGCTCGAGGCTAAATTAAATATCATTAAAGAATAAAGCTCTATCACAATATTAAAATACCGAGATTTTATAGGCTATACAAGTCTATTTTTCTTAAAACTACAATAGTTTTTCACTAGCATCGTTGTATAATCACAAAATAAGTATCGTTGTATGTATAAACTTATAACAAAAAAGCAAAGTAATAACATTCTTTTTGTCGCCATGCGAAAATTGGTCTGGGCCGGTATATCATCTGACCCATTTCAAAACTTTTTGCAACCGTTTATTTTATGCCCATCATGTGAGGCAATGGCAATCAGAACTAGGGGTGCACAAAAAACCCGAACCCATAACTAAAAAAAATACTAGGAACCGATTTTTTAATACCCAGGTTTTTAATACCTGAACATGTACCCGACCCTACTCGTAGGGTACGGATAGGGTATGCATTTCAGCAGTGGTGGAACCAGGATATTTTGCCAATGGGATCCCAGTTTTTTCGGTTTACAATATTTTCGGGTCGGTTGTTATTCGGGTCGGGTTGAGGCGAGAACATAATAAAACACGAAAATATAGGTGAAGGAACTCATTTGGCTTATAAACCCCACTTTGGTTGCTCATACAACCGATGTGGGACAAATCTCATACCTTGTAATAGCTTCGGTCCGTAACATAGATAAATAAAGTTATTCATTTTTGAAGCCAATAAGAAAAACAATAGGAATAAAAAGGAGAAAATAAAATATGTATGGAAATGGAAGGACTAAAGTGCTCATGGTTGGTACCTGGCTTCTTGCTTATAGGGGATTAAGAAGTTTAAGGAGATAGCTCAAGGTGTAAAGGGAAATATAATCAGTGGACAGCTAAGTTATTAATTTTGAATTTTTTCCTCTCTAATTTTGTTTAATGAAGCACAATCTTATTGGAAATCAGGCCCAAACTCGAACACAAGATACACGGTATTTGAACAACTTGTTCCGACTTGTTTTGATATTATTATTATTATTATTATTATTATTATTATTATTATTATTATTATTATTATTTTGAACGATAATCACACAAATACAATGACCCTACACCTCTGATTATACCAACCTTAACTTGTTTCCTACCCTAACTATAAATCATAATAATACTCACACACATAATAAAATATTAACCATTATCACACCATTTAATTTATTTTCGTATATTTAAATTCAATTCACCCTTTGTAATTACCTAATTATCGTTTGCTCGTATCAACATTTGCTCATACGTGAAATCAAGATTATATCCTTCCGATCTTATGCTCGAGATTTAATTAACCACTTATGGGAATAAATACTTTTTTTCTTTCATTTTTAGAACATATATATTGGGCACACGCAGGATGCTTTTGATTTGTGGGATAGACATGGATTCCCGTTGGATTTGACTCAGGTGCGTCGAGAGTACGTTTTTTTTTAAATTCCTATTACAATAGCAAACAAGGCTATCGCGAAATAAGAGGCATGTTAACATGGAACAGATACCTCCAGCTCTAAAACATTAGTAAATTTTACTCCGCAAATTTTCTCATACAACGCGCTATCAGGAAAGATCCACTTGCATCACCAAAGTTTATATGTTTATGGAAACGTTAGCGACAGATAAAGCAATAAACTAGAATTATAAACCCTTTGGCGAATTCTATCACTTGCATTAAACATCCAAACCGATTGGTTGATTGGTTCTACACTATTTCACATGAGATGTATGAAACTGTTTGTTTAAATTAGGAGTGCAAATGAGCCTAGCTGCTCGCAAGCTACTCGAGCTTGGATTGATAAAAAGCTTGAAGCATGCCGAGCCCAAGCCTCATATAAACTCGTTTACTTATCAAGACCAAGCTCGAGCCTTATATGAGAAGCTCGTTTAGGCTCATCCGGCCTTAACGAGCCTCGTGTATTTTTAAGTTTAACGAGTTGATCTCAAATCACAATACATAAAGCTCGACAATGAACGGCAATATAACATGGCGTGCAAGTGATAATCTATGCTTTACAGTTTCACCCGATCCCATTGGTTAGCATGATACTGGTAGGGTACTGTAAGTTTTCTGGTAACAGTTGGAAGAAACATCGATCTATCAACAAAACAGAGTCCATTGGCCTTAGGCTCGGTAAATAAAAACCGTAAATAGATCTCTCTAAAACCTTATATAATAATTCAGTACCTTGTTACCCTTTTCATTCTACAAGATGCAAAAATGATCCTTTTAATTCTTGTATCATGTTCACAGCTGCGGATAAGGATAATATTATATCACTGCCCGTTAGAAGGGCGGTTCCTTGAAAAAACAGCACCAATATTAGAGAACCTTCGCCCAAATACACCCGAGTTTGGACTCGTGGCTTCTGATTCAAGTATTTCTGAGCGTTCTTCTTTAAGAGCCTGCAGCATATTGCAACATGATTAAGAGTTTAAAATGAGGTTTTGACGATCTGATGTGGAAGATTAAGGGTCTCGTTTGGTATAAACAAGACGAGGGACCCATTTACTAATGTATGGGTCATATGTGAAATTACCCAAATTGTAATATAACTGCAGAACACCTTTTATATTATTTTATTCAAATATTAGATTCTTACTAAAGGAAGAGCCATGATCGAAAAACTAAGGACTTTTGTTCAATTTGCACACAAGTCCCTGGATATATAGTTGCATGCTAAATTTCTCAATTTAAAAACCTAACCATAATGTCTATGAACAAAAGGTGTCTCGGGTCAACCTGACATGTACCCGTTTTGACCCATTACCCAACCCACCCGTTTTGTCACCTCTACATTTCAGCAAACAACAATATTAAGAATAATAACCTTCAAGCCCGAGGCAGAGGCTGAAACAGAATTTCCCAAAGGTCTTTTACCCTGAAAGAGACAAAATACGAATCAGAAAGGAAAGGAAAAGAAAACAAATACTAGGATTTTAAACGAAAACGGATTTAATACTATCAGTCTTCAATAACGATTAGTTTGTCTTAACTCGGTTGCTCAAGCCAAATACAATACAAGTACCAATCTTACTAATATAAGATGGCAACTTTGACCAATTATAAATGGGTCAGTTTGGGTTTGTTATTATCTCAAATGGGTCAAATCACCCAGTCCACCTGTTTTTCTGCATATACTACTAATTTTAACCAATGATTGTTGAGACACGTACCCCAGGCGATACCCGTGGAGACAATTGTTGCTCTTCCATATGAACTGGAGGCAAAGACATAGTCTGCGAGGAGAAACATATGCTAATAAAATATTTCACAAATGCGTGTTCTTCATAATAATAATTTAAGTCAACAGATTGTGAGACTGTAACATTTTAAGCGCAAATAACTGAATACCCAGATGCTATTAAAGCATATAACCTGTCATAAATAAACTATGTGGGACCCATTTATACCTCTTTAGAAAAAGTTTTACTGTTTGCTGATATGGCCTATGATAGTGGATGATCTTACATGTTCAGTAAACCAGAATTTATAAATAAACGAATTGTATTGTTAATAAAAACCTACCCTCTGTGGGGGTGGAAGAGCTGGCTTTGATGAACTAGACGGGTTTGCCTACAAGTTATAGCAAACATCACTTAATGAACGGGTCTGATTACATTGAGTCTCAAGTGGGTCAAAGTGTTAGCTAGAATTAGAATGACTCAACCCGCTAAAACATACCTCAATGGATCCCACAGATGCCTGGTTTTCCAAAGTTATTGCAGTACGTAATAACCTCGCGACTCCTAGATTTGTGTCATCTTGCTTCCATTCAATCCTATTCAACTTGGTCTCCTGTGACAAAAAGAGTTGACCAGTTTCCAAAACATGAGTTGACCATCTAACCAGAAAAGATAGTTGAAAGTCAACTAGGTAATGTAAATGAGTCACACCAGGGTATCAACTGCATGATGTACTTTTTGAACATCTAAAGCAATCCCTTCTGTATTTACTCGTAGAGAAGAAACCTACGTAGTTTAATAAATAAGTTTACATAATATTAATATGAAATTCAACGGTTACAACACAAGAAAACTAAACATACCTCCTCTTTTGTAGATGCAGTGACTTCTGCAAACTCATCTAAACTACAATCGACACGATCAATTCTTGATGATAGATGCCTCTTGGTAGCCTAATCAACAACAAAAATAACCTTGTTAGCTAAATAAAAACAGAAATAAATGAGGTACACTTGTACAAATGTCGTTTGACAAGTTTACCCTTACATTATAATAAAACTCAAGAAGATGAAGTATTTAATAAAAAAGTAAGGGTAAATAAGTCAATTTTGTAACAGAAAACTTACGGCGAGTGAAGAATAAACATTGTCTAGCTGTTTAGCTACAGCATTTGTTGCATCAGATAAACTATGCTTTGTAGCAAACATCATATCAGGAAGTCTCCAACCCTGCAAACATATAAACTATTAACTAACGAAAGTAAAGTGCGAGAGAATAATATTGAGACTAAAGCTAATTAACTTATTATACATGCTTCTTGTCATTTAACAGACTCGAGTAGGTGACTACAGCAAACATAAAGAGAACTGTAACTCAAATGCATTACCATAAGGTTATAAACTATTAATATACACCAAGTGTGTAAAATCTATATAGATAAAAGTAACAGTCTAAGATGGATGATCTGGATGCCGAGTTGGCATACTTACCTTCCACCAAGCATACCCATATCCTACTACAACAACAATGACAATGAGCCCGTAATTTCGGGTACCTGCATGCAAGCGTAACATATTAAAGTGGCGTTAGTGAAAAACCATAACTGAAAGAAATTCAATAAATCAGCATTCATACACACATTTTACTTATAGGATTGATATTTGATAATTGCAGGAAGATCATTTCACAGAATCACAAACATGTGGATGTAAAAGATCATAATCTACATTCCACAGTCCACACATAATAAATTGTCGTGCATTAAGTTAATGAAACTTAAACTGGTATTCATTTGGTACAACTAGAGCTTCCCAAAAATAACATTATACGTTTTTTAACAGCAGAAATAATACTATATATTAGTTTATACTTTTTGCTATGCAGATTAATAGAATGCATATATTAACAACTTTTACTCTTGACATTGTTCTAAATATGAAGGCATTTCTTTTATATAGTGAGAATCGCATACAACAATGAAGATATCTGTATTTAGAAACTCAGCGTATAAGAGTGAAAATATGGTTTTGTATCACATAACAAAATTCCTTCCATATCAGCAACACTATCCTATAACATAGAAAATATACACATTCTATTTAACTACATAGCAAAAAGTATAAAGTAATATATAGGCACTAAGATACCGAAAACTCATGAAAACCACTTTTAAACATTTCTTTTTCTCAATTGTTATTAATCACTGCAAAAACCCAAAAGAAATTTTATATATATATATATACTTGTAGCTGCGAATGTACATAAATGTAGCTCGTAATCTACATACATTTACCTTGTATTAGATGCATTTATGTAACTTCACAAGCTACATATATGTATTTTCGTGAGCCACATATATTTTTTTTATTTCTTTTTGGTGTTGGCAAAGACTAATAACACATAAAAAGAATGAAAAATTAAAAATTAAAAAATACTGTTTAAAGTAGTTTTCATGTTGGTTTTGTTGGAACTATCCCCTATTTGTGTGTGTGTACACATAGCCTCAAAATATAAACTTGTAAATGCATGCATATGTAACTAACCAAACCTTTAACAAGATACCTGAACCAGTAGAAGTCACAATGGTTACGGGTCTATTTGATGCTAGGAGTTGAAGCTCCTGCCTTAGGCTGTTAACCTGTTAATATCATACAGCATCATAATAGCACAAAAACTAATCATGAAAGTGTGATCTGAAATGAAACATACTGATACGAAAAAAACATAAAAAACTAATGAACCGGTAATAAACCTGTGCCATCAATGAGTCATTGCGTGGTTTTGGACTTGACACGGCCTTCTCATCTTGCTTAAATATCTTGAGCACCTGTAAGAACAGAAACCAAGAAACCGTTTTTTAATAAGATAATGAAGAGGCTAATGTGGTTCTGAAATATAATCAATATCTGATGTGTGGAGTTGACTAGCAAATAGATGAATTACCTTAGAAGTACCAGACAATAAATCAGCAACACCAGGAATGCGTCCTTCTTTTGCAAGAACTGAACCAACAAGACCTACAAACAATGATTAATGATATGATATCTGAATGAGAAGATTAAATCTAAAGTATCAGTGTCTATATGATTTTAAGCTTTTATGCACCTAACTAAGGTTAAGATGTCAAGGGTTGATTCATATACTAGAGCAATATGTATTTACTGTAAATCCCAAATTTCCACCATGAAAAGTTCACTATAGTAACTCCAAGTAGGTTTTGACACTTTTAACCAAAACCCGAAATCCGACCCGGGAAAACACTTACCCAAACCCAAGAAAACACTAACCCGAACCCGAACTGTAGTAATTCGGTTCGGTTATCGAGTCTGATTTTTGGGTATCGGGTCAACCCAAAAAACCCAATTATAGTTTTCGTTTTAAAAACCTGATATTAGGTATAGTGATTCAGTACGCATTTCAGCAAAATAAAAATAAATATCTACGCATTCTTCTTATCCAGCCTTGAAGATTCGCTTACGTTCGCATTTTATTCAATTATGGTTGATCGACTGTTAACTGTATATACATCTATCCAACTTATGGCTGATTGGTTATGTTCGCCTTCTTATTCCCAAAGTAATTCATCATCTCTAATTGTGGGATTGCGTATGCAAGTCCATTCATCATCTCCAACTCATGATTACATTCGTTTGTTATTTGGTTATTGTTTTACGAGTGAAGATTAATATGCTGCTTTCATTTTAGCTAACAAAACGTTATGGGTCAAAACTATTTCGGAACTTCATAGTGGCCCTAGAAACTGGAACTGGATCCCAGTTAAAAAGTTCTTGGGTGGCACACGGAATACTATTGGCAGTTTGAAGAAACTAAAGCCCGACTACAATCTGAAGTTCTTTGAACGTCTTACGATTAGTTATGGAGAAGGAGATAAAACAATGTTTTCGCTAAATAAATGAGCAGATTCGGAAATTCTAAAAGATAGGTTTCCATCTTTGTTTGCTCTTGAAACAAAGAAAATAATCTTTGATAGAATTTTCATGGGTGACAAATGAAGCGGTCCTTAACTGGAGTTGGAGAAGATTGCCAAGGTTGACTTGAGAGATTAGTGAAATATCAAATTGCTCAAATTTGGTCACAAATGTACAACGATCAGGTAGTGGCGATGTTTGGCTATGAAAGGGGCTAGACAATTCACTAAATTCGTTTCCGGTAAGTAGCACGAGGTGAGAGTTTGATACGAGGGGAAAACAATTGTTAACTTTGATTGTTGGAACAATTGGATCCCGATAAAAGTAAATTGTTTTATATGAAAAGTGTTACTAGACCGGATTGCAACACGAGTTGCATTAGCGGGAAGAGGCTTAGCCGTACCAAGCTCAGTTTGTGAGGTGCATCAAGAAACCTCAAACCATCTGATGCTACATTGCAGCTACACAAGGGCATTAAGGTCCATTATTCTCTCCTGAACAAAACTCCACATAAACAGGTCCTATGTTTCAGTACAATTTCTCCTTGAATTACCTAAAAATCACCAGGTGTCTAAAGAAAAAGGTAAGGCTGTTCTGGCGAATTTGTTTTTGTCACCCACCACTCCCAACTTTCACCGTATTTGTTTTTGTCACTCCCTCACTAACGGACAATTAACGTCGATAGTGGAATCCCTATTTTCCGGCGAACCCGACGATCGGAAACACAGAAGAGGGAGGCGGCACAGCTAGGGTTCCGCCGTAGCCAGCGGCGACCTCTGATTCAGGATGGTTCAGACATCTACCGAAGGCGGCTGCAACAACTCCAAGGACCGATTGACGCAAAGAGAGGACCAAATACCAATCGATAAGATGCAAGGGCATTCCGAATCCGACGGCTGTGAAATGCATCCTTCAATCTGGTATGATTTTTACATAAATCCACTAACGACGCTAGTCGTCCGTTAGTGAGGGAGTGACAAAAACAAATAGGATGAAAGTTGGTAATGATGGATAACAAATTGAAAGTTGAGAGTGTTATCCGCCAACAGTATTAAAAACCAATATCCCAAAAAGGTATTGGCTAACTAGCTTCTTTTTTTTTGGATACTCGAAACCAGATTAAACAAACCAATCCGAAACTGCAATTGCAAATAATGAAACTGAAATTAAACATACTAGCATTCTAAACCCTAACAATTCAAATCAGCCTAAAACCCTAACAGATTCAATCTCTGTACCATAACCCTACCATTCACAATTAACCATACTGATACATATTACATACGATCCCAATCCATAACAAATGATATTATTATAAAACTAACTCGTTAGGTTAAAGTTTAATTAATTAAATTAGTAACAAATACCTGCACCGATTATTATTGTAAGCTTCCCGAGAGGAAGAGCCATCGTCGATTCAATCAATCAATTGCTTAATTTGTGTTGTTATTATTATACGAATAATTTGTGTACATTTTATTTTTTATTTTCACGTCAATTGATGAGCTTCCAGAAGAACATGTGTTCCTTCACTGGAGAATATTATTCTTTTGAATATGTGAGATGTGGAGTCTTTTATAATCACGCAAATATTTTTAACCAAAAATTAGAAATAAATAATCGGTTGATGGTAATCTTACTTTTAAAAATTCATGCCAATAGTCCAATCTTTCGATTATTTCTTCTCTCAATGGGTCTTTGTTAAAATACACTTAGCTTCGTCAAGTGTTTTTCCGAATTTCAAAACGATGTTTCGAGGTTTTTAATCGGAAGAAAGATGCAAGTCGACTGATGTAAAACTTATCTCGAAAGGGTGATTCAAATGGCTTGATTTTTGTTAATTGGAAATTCAAACACCCGAATCGAAACGTTGTTTCGTTGTTTGGATCACCGTTTCGAGATAAGTTTGACATCAGTCGACTTGCATCCTTCTTCCTATCAAAAGTCCTAAAACATCGTTTTGGATTTCAGAAAAAAAAAGTTAACGACGTTAAGTGCTTTTTAACGGAGGTCCATTGAGAGAAAAATAGTCGAAAGATTGGACCGTTGGCAGAGATTTTTAAAGATAAGATTATTATGTGAGATTATTTATTTCTAATTTACTTTATTTTTATTAGATAATCAACAAATTCATTTTGACTAATCTTAGAAAACTTTCTTATAAATTGTGTTTTCAATTCATTAATTTCAACTATTACAGTTGTGAAGCGAGTTAGACGGCTTTCGAATTTCTTACTAGCTCACTCACATAATGAAATATGTGTGATTTTGGCTCTAAAGAATGATATGTCTTATCATATACCCCTTTGGGTATTAAATAGATTGTAGTCTAGCACTGTAGTGCATTAAAGTATGTATGCAGTAAAGATGTTTCTCTTAAGCAGTTACAAGCGATTATGATGTTTGGGTATTTTGTATATATTAGTGTGTTAATTTTGTAGTTTTGTTTAGTATATTGTTAAAACTTTGATACTTCATACGTGCTATTGTATTTCAGGTCATTGATCGTTAAAGATGCTAAATTGGTGACTTGTACGAGCATGGAATGATATCTCGGGATAACCGGAGCATAACTTGAAGTCTTAGGAAGTGTTAGAAGAATTTAGGAAGAGTTTGGATAAGGAACCTAAAGCCGATGCTAAAACTGAACAAGATGGGTTCACAAAAAACGACCAGGATGTAAAACGAGCATATTCTGTGCTAGAAAATGAGTTACGGGACCCATAATATATGAATTTCGGGTTTCTCGACGAGAGGAATCCAAATATGAAGTTATCTTCCATCGCGTAGCGCGATGGAATGGTCACATGGCCATCGCGCTACGTGAGGGTCCCCATAGTCGGGAAAGTTAGGGTTTGATGTTTTATTTCGTTTTGACGACCCAAGACGCCATTATTCACCTTCCATGTGATTTTCAGAGCAGGAAGGAGAGCCACCATCACTTCCAATCATCTCAAGGTCCCGTGCATGATCCTATCCATCATAACCGAAGCCCGAGAGATGCCGAGACGCGGCTAGATCCTTCAAGTCTTACCCGGGATGTATAGTTTGTAATCTTTCAATTATTTTCTCATGTACTAGAAAGATTGATTGTAATTACTTTGATGTTAATCTATGAGTATTGATGTCTAGTATTATTGAGCACAACGTCAGTTTAGATTTATTGCGATCAGAACGATTAGTGTGCCAGTTGCTATGATAATTCCTTATAGGATTGTTTTGACCTGTTAATTGCAAGAAAGCGTGCGTTTACCCGTAGTTGAGTCACACTGGCAGGGACCGTTTGATAACCAGTGCTGTGTGTTAGCGAGCGTGGATGCCTAAGGTTTAACTGGTTAGTCAGCCTGTAGTTAACACAGGATAGTTTATCTGTTAAATTGCATGACATTGTTGTTTGATTGCTTACTTGGATTCCCGGGTGTGATTTGCTTTGTTTGACTGATTGAATCTTTGATTAATTGTTCGTTTATTATAAAACACAAACTGTTTGCTAGTGTGATAAACACTTTAATTGAATTACTTCATAATGATAGGAATCGTTTACACTTTACACTGACCACATACTCCTCGTGGTTCGACACCCTACTTACCCTGACTAGTTTAAAGTGATTAGGACATTGATTTATATTGTTTTTTACTAGATAGCGACAGTCTAGCATCAAAATGGCGCTGTTGCCGGGGAGTTAGTGCGCTTAGTGTTTTTGTGTTAATTGATTTCTTTGTTTAATTTAGTTTTTATTTTCCCATTTTACGCGGGGTGTGTCCGTTGTGCAGGTAACAGGTTTATGCACACCCGCTATTCAGGAAGAAATTCTCCGCTGATTTACGAGCCAGAAATCGCACGGTTAGCTCGGTAGAACCGAGCTCAAATAAGACAGTCAGATATGGAAGGTCAGAACCAGAATCAAAACCAAAACCCACCACCGAAGTTTTCCAACCCGAAGCTAATCCACCAAATAATCAAAATCCACCAATTAATGACCTACCACCACCAATAAACACCAATCAACAACCCCAAAATTCAGTCCGACAATCCAGAAACCGAAACCGAAACCTTGACAGACCCGGGCCACCAGCCCCGAACAACACCCCTCGTCACCGACAGTCGATTATACGGGATTTTGATCATGTCAGTATTCACATCGAAGACAAAGAAGAAGGAGATGAGGAACAAAAACCGAGGAATGATGGTAGTAACGAGGATGAATCGCGAGTTAGAGGGAATGACGGGTTTGAGCAGAGAAACGCATATGAGGGTATACAGGTTGAGGAAGTTGAGGAACCGGTTAGGGTAAGAGGTAACAGGTGGAGGAACAGAAATCCAGATCGAGGTGGTATAGGAAGATATCGGGAGGATCGAAGATCGCCGAATCAGGTTAACCGGGGAGGTTTTGAGGAACTGAGAGCTAGACGAAGGAATTATGGGCTCCCGGCTCAGGGTGTTAACAGTCGGTTCAGACCGGCTATTTCAGATGGTGCCTCATCGATTGTCCCACAGATTCACATACAGGGACAACCGGCATTCAAATCCCGTCCGTCCTACATCAACATAGTTCCCATTTTCACGGACTGGGATCTGAAGACCCATATTCACACTTGTCAGATTTTTCAGCTAGTTGCGGGTCTATCAGTGATGGTACGTATGATCAGGATGAGGTTCAGTTGCGGTTGTTCCAGTTCTCACTGAAAGACAAAGCCAAACACTGGTTCAACTCGTTACCGATGCACAGTATTGAGAACTGGGGTGAGATGCAGCAGGTTTTCCTTAACGAGTATTATTCATAGTCGAAGACCATCGAGGCCTGAATGGAGATTCGACACTTTTCTCAGTTACCGGGTAAGTTGTTCCATGAAGCTTTTACTCGTTACAAGGAAATGATTAGGAAGTGCCCGCACCATCAGATCGAATTATGGGAATTGGTTAAGTGTTTCGTTGACGTATGAAGACAGAAAACATTTGAAAGCTTCGTGTAATAGTCAGTTGTTGAATCAACCCGAGGAAGATGATTGGGAATTTTTGGAATTTATGTGTGAAGATTCCAAGGCAGAGGCAGCAGCAGATCGAAGACGAAAAGTCGGGGTCACCCGAACAATTAAATCAGCCTCGAGTGAGTCAGACAGAATTGCTGAGTTAGAACGAGAACTCACGGGTTATCGAAAAGAGAAGAAGAAAGAGGTTAGTAAAGTCGGGGTGAAATTCCCGGTTTGTTCAGATTGTGGCGAGTTAGGGCATAAGGTTGAAGATTGCCCCGGGGTTGATGATGACGAGTATACCGACGAGGAGGAAATCAGTTACGCGTACGGGGATTCCAAGGGTCAAGGGTTTGATTCAAACACCTATCACCCGGGCCTAAGGAATCACCCGAATTTCAGATACGGGAACGCTTCGAGTCAGTCAAATCCGAACTTTCAGGGGTCCAATCAGAACCGACAGCAGAACAGCTACCGCTAGGGCGGTTATCAGCAGGGTTCGAACAGTCAGAATAACAGTCGGGGGTATAACAGAGATGGTTACCGGGGTAACAGTTCGTTGAGTGATCAGAATCAGGACCGGCAGAAAGGTAGTTCGGGTAATACAAATGAGTCAATTCATACAAAACTCGATGCGTTGTTGAAGCTTGTGTCAGATAATCAGAAGGAAACGCAGAGACAGTTCGAGTTAAAGGATAAGTCTTCAGAGGCAATGTTAAAGTAATTGGTCAGCTCGCAGCAGACGTGGCGAGATTTCAGAAGAATGCGGGTCAGCTACCGAGCGATACCACAGTGAACCCGCAACATGCCAGTTCAAGCTCTAAGAAAGGTAATAGTGTGCACATCAACGCGGTAAGTCTTGTACCTCATTTTGAAATTACCAGTGTTGAAGATGATTCACCACCGCAGTTTGTTGAGGCGGTGGTGAACGATGTTAGTGATGAGAACGAATGTGTTGGTCAAAATGAAATGGTTTTCCAAAATGAATTGAAATTAAAAACAGATGAATTGTCTTTTTGTGAAAATTGCACTTGTGAAAAATGTTTAAATAGCAAATTGACCAACACAGGAGATGAGGAGGTGGAGGATAATACCACCTCGAGTAAACTCCAAAACCCAGGAGTGTCATTGTTATCAATTCAAATTGCAGAGTTTAAAACTGATTGGGCACTTCTAGATCTTGGAGCATGCGTTAGTATCATGCCTGGCAGTGTATATGATCAGTATGAGTTTGGCCCGTCAGAGAGTGTAAACACCACCGTGGTGTTGGCGGATCAAACTCATACACTCCCTCGGGGCATGGTTACTAATGTAATGGTTCAGGTGGATGAATTTAGCTACCCAGTTGACTTCCTTGTACTTTATTATACGAAAGGAATATTAAACAATCTAAAGTCATACTAAGTAGGCCATTCCTGGCCACAACACATGCGGTAATTGATTGTGCCACGGGAGTTTTGGGAATTAAATGTGGGAACCGTGATAAGCGGTTGTTACTATTTGAAAATGCTAGTAACCCTCTTGTTGACAAGTGTGTATATGTAAACAAGGATCAAAAGAGAGAGGATGGTGCTGTGAATGATAGGAATGAGTTGAATGGTAGCATGAAGGTGAAAGGACGGAATGAGATATTGCATGGAGTTAGAGATGATAAGGAAGTAGCAACAAGAAAGGGAAAGAAGATGAAAAGGAAAGAGGTAAAGAAACCACCTGAATGTGATTTAGAATGGAGGTTGGAAATGTTTGGGCCGGATTCTGGTGTGTTAAAAGGTTGGGAGCAACCTCTTGAGGATGAGCTTTTATGTAACGAGAAGGCTGCATGGAAACGGGTCAGCCGCCCACCTTGAATGTCATAAAATTTTCAAAATGGTGGTAATTGTATATTTTGTATATTTTTAGTTTGCGTTTTTTTTATATTACTAATTGTATTTCAAGCGTACCATCATAGCAAAAGCTAAGTGTGGGGATACCGCAAGGAAAAAGTTGGGATTTTGATGTGTGTGGTAAAGTTATGTCAGAAAACAAGGTTTCAGTTAAGCTACCCAAAGTGCTTTCATGTTCTTTTTTTGCTGTGGTTAATCCAGGTACGCGTATATTTTGTTGTATTGGAACTTTGTGGGTGTAGTTCACTATAAACCCTCACGAGACCTCACTCGTCCACCCGAGCTACCGGGGGGTTTAAAGGGCTTGTTGCATACGCTAAATGCAACCGTGATTCCTACGAAAGTGAGTTAGGTCTTTTATTATTTTTAATTGCAAATTTTTTATGAAACTGACTAACTCGGCTCGGTAATGATTTTTATAATATAATAATATTAACTCTTTGAAAGATCTATGTCTTACACTGGTGAGAAGTGTAACATCTATGGATTTTTCTTGCAAAAACGCTAGTATTTTGTGCTCGTATTTAATAAAGTTCTCGTATTAATTTCATCGTCTACATTTCTTAGTGTTGAATCATGTGTCATTTATTGAATAACATTATCTTTATATGCGTAATTATACGATCCTATGTTCATTTCATCATAATCGTGCTTAATCACTAATATAACACGTTGAACCAGAATACCTAGATTAATATTTTATAACATGTAACAAAATATTTTGTTATTATTATTTTTATCCTAAGTATTTAAATTAATCATTTGATTTAAAAAGAGAACATTCTAAAAACTTCTATCTTAAACCTGTTTCTCAAATTTTACATTATCTAATTTATTTAATTTGAAAAAAAAAAGAAAAAAGAAGTTAAATTAAAAAAAAAAGTGCCATGCACTTTCTCACATGCACACATATCTATTTTTTTTAAATTATTATCATTATTATTTTGTTTATAGTTATTATAATTATAATTATCATTAAGTTATCTCTTGATCTTTAAATAAGTTTTATCTCTATCGCAATTATATTCTAACCTTAACTTTTGGCCTATAAATAGAGCCCTTCATTCTCATATTTTTTTCACACCAAATCTCATTCTCTCTAAGCATAATCAAGTAAGTTTTATATGTTTTCTTAGTTGTTCTTCATATATCTTTGATTTTGATCTTGTTCTTTTGAATTTCTTTTAGTTTGTTCCTATGTTCTTGAGTTTTCTTTTGAATCTTCATAATTGTTCATATACTCTCACCATGATCATCATAAATTGTTAATAAAACCCTTACTTTTTGCTCTAAAAGATTATGATGATCATGTTATTCCAAGAAATCATAATTGTTTTCTTATAATCTTGGATCAAATTATAATTTTTCCATGAACAACTATAAATATTCTTATGATCTTCAAAAAAAACTTACAAAGTTATCATAACTAAAAATTATATTTACATAATTGGTCCTTATACTTTCATAAATGTCAATAAATATCCTAAATTATAATATTTACACTCTAAACCCTATACTTTCATAAATGTCGATAAACATCCTAAACTATAATATTTACACTTTGAACCCTATACTTTCCTAAATGTCAATAAACACCCAAACTCTATGATATTACACTTTTAACCTCGTACTTTATTATTTGTGAAAACCATTCTAAAACATTTTGAGTTAGTATACAAATAGAGTATAAACCGGGTATGTATGTATCTGACAAGCAAACGGTTCTGTCTAAGGCAAGAGTGGCGTAAATAATCCCATTGGACCCGTGACTCTTACCTAGGAATCAACTTGCTGGAGGTCATGCTCTTGGTTTAGAACATTCTAGTATGCGACACTCTAACTAATTTAAAAATCAAACTTAATCTAGGGCATCCCGTAACCGGTTCAATAAACTCTTGCTCGTGTTCGTGTTCATCCGTCAAGCAAGGTGAGTTCATAGCCCCTTTTCATTCTTTTAAACGTTTTATACTTCGGGGTGGAAACATGCAACTTATTTATTCTACGTTTTATACATGTTATTTGATTCAAGCTTTATTTCATTATATTCGTTATGTGTAATCATTACAAGGGTATACTTAATCGCATGTACAACCATTAACTTGTTAAGCCCGTGGTAGTATGATGATAGATCTATTGGCCCGACCCGCCCACGCAGGCCTCGGGTAGAGGCCTGTGTGTTCAGAATCCGACGATCGTTAAACATTAAACATAATAGTCTAATCGTGGATTAGACAACTCGCTAAACGTGTCAGAGGTTTGGTTGTAATCACTAAAGTATACAAAGTAACTTAACACATATGGAATGTTTTCAACATAAAACTTATTTTTTTCAAAACCTATGTTCTCACAAACTATTTTTAGTTGACACTCTCGCATGTTTTTCAGGTGATGGAAATTAAGTTGTGAAGATTCTTGAAGTTTCATATAGGGCATGGGTCAGACTTAGAAGTTGAATGAATAAACTGCTATGTCATATTTTCTATTTGGATTATATTTGAATAATTCGTTGGTTTCTTTTAATAGGATTTTTACATTTAATACTATGTGCATGATTTCAATCTACGCACGCCCCGGCGTTTCCACCTTCGGGCGGGGGGTGTGACAAGAAGCTTGCTTCTACACGTCTCGAGATTTTGCAGATATGGTTAGTCGGTATTAATCAATAGTGGAAACGTGTGTCACGAGTATGTTGAGAGTTGTGGGCCGAGTTTGGCATTGCATTGTCATTATTATCAGGTGATTTCAGTTTCATAAACTATTTTGTTATTTTTACTTTAGTTATTAGGAATGTAATTGTATAATTTGCTTAAGCCCATCACATTTGTTCCCCGAGTTTTTGAATTGTTAAACTGTCACTTTCAACCCCGTCCCTCAAATGTTCGTTAATTGTTTATTATTTTAACATTGAGGACAATGTTAACCTCAAGTGTGGAGATGGGGGAAAATTGAAATTTTTAGCCCGATAGTACCTCGAACATTATTCAGAAACTTAAGTTGTTAACTGTCATTTATTACTATTAATGCCAAGTTAGAGGTTTTTGGTCATGGTTGGTTTTTCAGCTTCTCGATAGTCTTCTCGGCAAAGTTTTTAAAATGAGAAGTTGAAAATGGAATCTTTTAGGCGGGGATAACGATTCAAGGGGACGGGTATACATGTTTCATATCGGCATCCCTTATTTCTAGACATATTGTGAGATTAGCCCCTATACTTAATACACATATTATATGGTAGATATAAAACATGTCTTGTCATTTATTGAGGGAAACCGGTATGTTTTACAGAATTAGAACTTGCTTGTCACATGCTTTTCGAGATCTTAATACCACCACCTGCATGGAGATTAGGACTTTAGAAATCCCGTTTCGTACATATTTTCCTCACTAAATAAACTCCTTACCTGACATTATCCCCAAGGAGCCCATTTGGACCTTATCCTTTTTTGTTTGCTAAACTGAACATTACACACCATTGCAGCCTTGGCCTTTATTTTGTTTTAACCCGTGTGATGAAATCCAGTTCGTTATCGAGTCGTATATATATGTATATATATCGAGTTGTATTTAGTCAGACGAGTTGTAAAGCTGTAAAGTTCTGAGCTGTAATTATCAGTTATTGGTACAAAAAAAAAGAAAAAAAATTGAAAAATCAGCAAAATGACAAAAAGAAGTTATCTATTTAGTTTGTTCAGTTGTAAATAGCAGTGATTGTGTATTTGGTTCGTTTGTATTCGTGAGTCTGTATATTGGTTTGTTTAACCGGGTTTCATCCACCTGAGTCACTAAATAAGCCTAATCCGCACCCAAACCTAAGCCTCAGCAAAACCCTTAGTCCAAGTCTTTATGCAACCGATGGTTAATGGGTGGAGATAAGACTGACCTCAAGCATATTAAGTTGTAACTCATATTAGGTATTTTAGGGCAGAGACATATACTTGCACATCTTTTGATAGTCCATATATTAAACCGAGAGGAGTGTTGATAGTGTGAGGGGTGTGAACATATATGCCCTAACCGGAATCGTTTATACTTTACACTGACCACATACTTCTCGTGGTTCGACACCCTACTTACCCTGACTAGTTTAAGGTGATTAGGACACTGATTTATATTGTTTTTGACTAGATAGCGACAGTCTAGCATCAGGTTACAGTTCTAGTCTTGTGGTGGACGTTTGTGTAGATTAAGAGTAGTTCTTTAGGGTTAAACCCCCTTCAAGTAGAAAAGAGATTGTATTGACTATGTGTTGTGTATTATTTTCTCTCACTTCCTCCCATTTAAACATTTTTCTATTTTGTATCTTTTTCACTTTTGTTTTCCTTCGAATTCCAAATTTCTTATATGATTTTGCTTGTGGTTCTTGGTTCTTTTATTTGCTTTTATATATATATATATATATATATATATATATATATATATTTTGATTATACGTGAAAAATGTCAGCTCAATGGACTTACATTCTCAACGTGAGTGCAAAGAGGGCTCGTGAACTACTTCAAGATTCCTTTACTTGTAATCAATGCTAAAAGTTGAATTATATATAAATCTTCATGATCAAGAAAACTATCAAGATAGAGGATATAAAGAAATTGTTAAAAAATTTTCAACGTCGTTCATTGCATTTAATTCTCTTAAGGATGCATCAAAATCAATTCTATTCAAATAGTCATATATCATATTCATTTTTGCGGAATAATGAAAGATAATAAGGGGTTTTTTGATAATCTTGTGTTGAACCATTAAGACGTCTGACCGATTAAGGTGCTGTTTGTTTTTGAAGATAAAAACTGTCTGCAATCTGATTTCATCTGATTTCATGTCTGCAACTGAAGATGTGTTCTGAAGGTCTGCAATCTGAAAATATAATACTGTTTGTTTTATAAACTGGTTATCATCTGCATAAGCTGAAAATTAGTTACCTATCATACATATCACAGTAGATAGAAGTCATTTAACGTCTGTAGACTAGTAAAATAGTTGGTGGTGGGCGGTGGACGGTGGTGGTGGCGGACGGTGGATGGTGGTGGTGATGGACGGTGATGGTGGTGGGTGGTGGACGGTGTTTGGTGGCGGATGGTAGGTGGTGGTGGTGGGTGGTGGACGGTGTTGGTGGCGGATGGTAGGTGGTGTGGTGGTGGGTGGTGGTGGTGATGGACAGTGATGGTGGTGGGTGGTCGACGGCGTTGGTGGCGGATAGTAGGTGGTAGTGGTGTCGGACGGTGGGTGGTGGTAGTGGACGATGGTTGTGGCCGACGGGTGGATGGTGGTGGTGGTGATGGACGGTGGTGGTGGGTGTTGGTGGCGGATAGTAGGTGGTGGTGGTGCTGGCGGACGGTGGGTGGTGGTAGTGGACGATGGTTGTGGCCGACGGGTGGGTGGCGGTGGTGGTGGACAGTGGTGGTGGTGGTGGTGGTGGTGGTGGGTGGTGGATGGTGGTGGTGGTGGGTGCTGGTGGTGGTAGTGGACTATAGGTGGTGGCGGTGATGGACGGTGGTGGTGGTGGGGGACGGTGGTGGTGGGTGGTGGTGGTGGCGGACGGTGGGTGGTGGTGGACGGTGGTGGTGGCGGCGGCGCATAATGGGTGGTGGTGGTGTTGGACATTGGGTGTTGGTAGGATGCTAAGAAGTGTGAAGATGTGTGAAGAAGTTAAACAATAGCTTCTTTTTTAAGACCATAAAAGCAGTTTGCAGATCTTATTTAAAAAAAAAAACAAACAGTCTTCAGAAGCTTATGTCTGCGCGCCCGCAAACATAAGCCTGCGCGCCCGCAGACATAAGCCTCCTGCAGATGTTTTAAGCAAAAACAAACACCACTAAGTGGTAGTCACTGAATCATTCAGCATGTCTCTGAAACTTAATCATTAAGAAGTTCTATAAATCATTAAGAAGTGTCACCAAACACACTTAGTCCTAGGCCTATTTAGAGGTATCATCTTATTAGAACTATATATTAAGAGGCTATCAAACAATCTCTAAGCAGCGAAATACAAATACAACCAATCAAAAGGACGTCATTTAGATAATTAGATGTATTTATTTATCTGCATTCTGATCAAGTGCCTTGAACAAAAACAACTTTTTGATCATGCAAGATGGAGATGTGACTAAATAAGCAATGATAAGAGACAAGCTTGTTAGTAAAAATGTACGCTCGTCGAAGCCAAATCAAAATGTATATTAAAAGAAGTGCGTGTATGCATGTGTGTGCGACTTAGATTTATTGTTTAACAATGATAATGTGTGTATTCCAACTTTCTTTACTTTTATAGTTGTTATATGTAAGGTAGTCACGCTGCCCTAAGACTTCACATGTTAGTAAGTCGTCGGATTACCTGATGTATTTGCGGCCCAAACTTAATATGTCAGTAGGTCGTTGGACTATCTGGTATACTTATACCTCGAACTTTAAATATATCATTAGGTTGTTAAACCATCTTAGATTCATAATATGAGATGTTAATCAACTTCACCGGAGTGTGTTGAGATGGTAGTCAAATCAATAGATTCAACGATGTTAAATAAAACTTTTTTTTAATAAATCAAGTACTTTTTCGTAATGTTAATGAGGATTAAACCCGAATTCACTTTTTAAATATGTCATATTTGAACCAACTAACCAACATAAATTTGTATTTTAGTAGTCTTTGTTATCAAAATGTTTATAACTTCTGTAAAACAAAACACAGTATAATTAAACAGAAAGCATTACAAAAATCAAAGCATTACAAAATTAATTAATCATCTAGTTAGCTACCTTTTCAGGTTTTATTCATTTCCCTATTTTAACTAGCAAGATGAATAGATTTGCATCTGAGCCAAGATATGCTCAAAGTTATTGTTCGGTTTCTCGATTGGGTGTGAATGTGTTCCTTCATAAGTCGTTTCAACAACTTCCTCGTCTTCAGATAACCTTTGGACTTGCTTCTTCACGTTGCATCCTTCATACGTGCATCGATAATAGCTCCTATATCAAATTTATACAGAACTCTTAATAATAATATTCATAATAGTAACATAAACAAAAACAAAATGATAAATTTTGAATTGAACAGATTCATATAATTTGGTTTTAGGTAACTTTAGTGGAGTTCGTCGAGTGAATTCGAATTAGGTTTAATTTGAATAAACCAAATTATGGGTAAAAACAACACATATGTAATGAATGAAAGATGAGTTTGTTATTAAGATATGTATATATATATATATAATTCAAATTCGGATATTCATGTCATATAAGTTCGAAAAATCAAAAACTCGAATTCGATTTGAGAACATAATCCAAAATTTGGTTCAAATGCTAACCAAATTCGAGTGAATTCGAACTACTCGAATTTTGACATTTGAAAGTGAATTCGAATTAGGTTTAGTTTGAATAAACCAAATTATGGGTAAAAACAACACATATGTAATGAATAAAAGATGAGTTAGTTATTACAAAAGTGTGTGTATATATAATTCAAATTCGGATATTCAATATAAATTCGAAAAAACTAAAACTCGAATTCGATTTGAAAACATAATCCAAAATTTGGTTCGAATTCGATTGGGTTTTGCGATTCAAAAAGGGGTAGCGGCGCAGCTTGTTGCCCGCTTGCCTTCTGTTTCGATGTAATCCAATAAACAATCATATATTATAGAAACATGTTTTATTGAAAAAAGGAGTATTAATAATGCTAACCAAATTCGAGAATTCGAAACCGAATACAAAGTTTTAACAAAATTTAGTTCGATTCAAATTTCTCTCTTTCAACGGAGATACGAATAATAAACACCATACACAATTTGATAACCGTTGTAAAAAAATCTTGTTATATATATAATATTTCAAAAAAAACACTAAAAACACTCAACTAAACAAAAATTCATGGATCAATTGCAAACATGGCGGGCTTTGGTAGGAGGCAGGGTGGTCGACTGCCCCTGGACCGATCACACCCTGCTAGGCCTGAATTTTTTTTCTTTTTTTTTAGTTTATGAAAAAAAGTAAGTATTTTTAATGATTAAACTCAATTACTCAACAAATTTAAGTCTATTTTTACAAATAAAAATGAATATTCGGCAAACCCAACAAAAAACTATTTTACTTCAGGCCTGAAAATTTTACGCCTTCTACCACAAAAAATTTAACGATTCTTGAGAAGGCCATGATCGCAAAACATATAATTAAGAACTTAATAATGAAAAATCAAACCTTGGAAACTTGCTGTTCTTAACTGCTTTCTGGCCATATTTCCTCCATCTATAACCATCATCCAGAATATCAACTTGACTTCTGGTCTGAAATGCACACTTAGGTTTTCTAGTCTTTTTCTTCTCACTTTTAAATTTCTTCACATGAATCATACTCAACCCGGATCCCGAATCCATCGCCACTTCATGATCAGAACCAAAATTTGGAGGTTTGCCGAATAGACCGAGCTTTTGATCATGATCATCTTCGTAGTCATCATTGGTGCTATAACTTGCATGAGAGTAATCATGCATTAAATCCAGTGATAGATGTGAAGATGAAGATGAGTAGTTGTAGGGATAACCTGAAGCAAAGCTTTCCATTTTTAGAGAGAGGTGATGTGTGGAAGGTGGTTGTGATGAGGTGAAGATATCAAGGAAGATAGGGCTTATAAAGGTGACCGAATTAGATAACTAGCTATATTATTATTATTATTATTATTATTATTATTATTATTATGGCCCAATTACAAATTTTGTCCTTTAAAAAAAGCCAAATTACGGTTCATGTCCTTTTTTTAGTTTCCTTGCAGGCGGTGTACTTTAAACTTTTTTTTTCTACACGTTATGTCCTTTACGCTAACTGGGTTAGAAAAACTCAGTTAAATACCCTCACGTGAGACGCATGTGAGGGCATTTTTGTCTTTTCGTCTGTACCTACAAACTTATAACTCCATCCTCCTCCCTTCTCTCTTCTTTCTCTCTCTACGCCACCACCATCACCATATCACAACCACTCTGGCCACCATACCCCCACCCATCGCGTTGCAGATTCCATTCCATTCCATTCAACCCACCAATCATCATCACTCCTAAATCCCCTCGAAACCCTCACAAATACCGCCTTAATCAATTTCTCCGGCGCCGGAAACTCACCGGAATATTCTAGCAACCAAAGACTGTAATTAATCAAAATCCGTTGATTTGTTAACTGATTCACTGCATATGAGATCAAATTACATAGGTCTAGTAGCTTTAAAGTTTAAACTGTACTCCATATACGAATCCCGATACTCATCGGAGATCTGATTTATCTGAAGCATTGAGAGAAACTTAACTGCTTCTGATAATGAAATTAAACTGATGGTTGATGAATATGGAGCGAGAACTAGGGTTTTAAGATGGTGAATTATGTTTTAATCGAGTAATTGAGGGGTGAGTAAGTTAGGGTTTGGTTTGGGGATATGTGGTAGTTTGGTTAGGGGTGATCGGAAATGGTGAGATTGGATTGCTCTGTACAAGAAACATGGTTAAACCACCACCACACCACTAACGGCCACCGGAGACCATGTTAATCGCCACCACCACACCAAATCAACCACCACGCCTCCACCATATACCCAGCACCTGCAACCTGGCCCGTCGTGATCCCCTCCACGTCATCTACATCATCATCACCACCACAACCTATTTTCCGACAAGGAGATCGATGACTGAACTGGTGGTGGTCAGCTGATTCGGTCGAGCAAATAGATGTGTTTCCAACACCGAGCTGTTGGTCTTGTGTGGAGGTGTGGTGGTGGCGGCTGGTAGCAGAGGTGGGTGACGGTGGTAGAGGTCAAGGTGGTGGTAGTGGTTGGTGGCGGAGCTGTGGTGGGGGCTGGCCTTTGACGAAAATGAAGAAGAAAAGAGGAAGAAGAAGAAGAAGTTGCAGGGTAGTCGAAAAGACAAAAATGCCCTCACATGCGCCTCACGTGAGGGTATTTAACTGAGTTTTTCTAACCTAGTTAGCGTAAAGGACATAACGTGTAGAAAAAAAAGTTTAAAGTACACCGCCTGCAAGGAAACTAAAAAAAGGACATGAACCGTAATTTGGCTTTTTTTAAAGGACAAAATTTGTAATTGGGCCTATTATTATTACTAATTTAGGCTGCAAACGAACCGAACGAGCATGAACAAAGCCTTGTTCATGTTCGTTTGTTAAGTAAATAATGTGTTCACGAACGCTTACCGAACAAGAGTTTATGTGTATATTCGTTCATTAAGGAAATGAATGTGTTCTCGAACGGTTCACGAATACAAGCGAACACAAATAAAATCGGTGAAGCTTAGAGATTGAGTTCATGTATTCATAAATGTGAATAATGAGATTGGAAGGGAAACAATGCAAAAACAATGTGAGAATTGGTTTCATATTTTATGTTAAGGGTAATAAATTAAATAGTAAAAAATGTTTAGATAAAATAAATGAATGTACAAAAAGCATTCATGAACAACATAGCCGAACGTTCATGAACACAATTGAACGAACGGGGCTTTGTCCATGTTCATTTGTTTAACTAATCGAACGAAATTTCTTGTTCATATTCATTCGTTTATTAAATGAACTAACATAAATGAACTTTTCGCCGAACGGTTCACAAACTGTTCACTGAACGTTTGGTTCGTTTACAGTCTTTATTATTATTATTATTATTATTATTATTATTATTATTAGAAAATTAGGATATTATATGCATGAAGGGTATTAATTGTTTATTTATGTTGTTTTTTTCTTGTGATTATTATTAATTAAAAGGATAAGGATACATCACTCATGTATTGATCTATTATAACAAGTATTTGATACGAAGAACTGGGATGTTATATGTTGTGTTTTCTGATTTAATATATAAAAAATTGGTTCATCTATATTAGATTGTTTATAAGGTAGTTTTAAAGTATGAGTGTTTGCAAAATAAATATTAAGTATTGTGACAGACTCTAAAAACATTCTCTCTAAACAAGTCTAAGCACGAGACGGGCTTATATATTAGAGTTTGTTGTTCATATAAACATATAATACATATAATTGTATATTTTTAACTATTATGTATTAATATAATAAGTTTAAAATAATTTGAATTTTTAATAGACAATCGTGGAAATAAAATATACCGTGTGAACTGTCAATATCAGTACTAATGCTTTATAACATATTATTAACTAAAATTGATAGTGATTGGTCAAATAAGGACTTCTTACGTCATCATGAAGAATTCTCAACAAAAAACCAAATTAATTATGGATAATTGGATACGTACACATTTGTTTTTCATCTTATTTCTTCTTTCAACGACCATTAAAACATAAAATTTTCTTAACTACCAAAACATACTACCCGGTTTCCTTTCGAATACCACTGAATTCCTTGTTTTCCACATACACAAGTTGTTGTCATTCACACTGTATGAAACACATTTGCTACCTTTTTCAGTAAACAAGAATGCCTGTGTATTTTCAACAAACCCCGGATTGAAAGAGCAAAAATAGTAAGGATCTTACACCAAGTTGCAATGATACTTCAAACCGATTGAGCAAATTGACATGACACGAACAAATGCGTTGTAGACTTGACCTCATGTTCACAAAGCTTCATCTTGTTTTAATCATCTTCCTCAAAACTCAACAAACAATTAATTATAATTAGTTAATGTGTTGCTACACCACCGTTCTATCCCATGTGTACATTTATGGCAATATGATAAAGTATTATAATTCAAATAAAATAACTATTAAGACAGAAAAATAGAATAACAGACCCCACAATCTTTGTTAACATAATGTATTATAACTTCTAAAAAGTGCATAATGAATTGTAGTATTTTTTTTAATCTCTTTTCATGTGCTCCTTTTCTTCTCTTTCTTTTTAACGGCTAACAAATTCTTTAAATGCGCTCCAAGCTAATTCATTATATCGGGATACATTCACCTTTCGCTCCGAGGAAGACCCTCAGTTAAGGCCAACATCCGTAAACACTCACCCAAACGCACGACAGTGTAGTTAGATAAACCTTGTTCATTTCAAGTATCCAACTGGTGAGCGTCATCTACTCACCTAGCCTCCAATCATCGATCACCATGGTGCTTTCGAAACTAAATACTAAAGATACGAAGGTAGGAATCAAACTTGGTTCACATAGAATATCAAGTTTCTTCCTCACCATTCTACCAACAGCTCATTGGCCCACACGTTCTTTTAAATGAGAGAAAAGCAAAAAAACAAGTAAATAATAAATTAATTTGATAAGGCATGTTTTCATTTTTCTATAAATTCAATTTATACGATGCATATTATTAATAATTTCATTAATAAATCGTGGTCAAATATTTAATACCCCACTGATTCATTATTAAATGTTCGAGTTTCTTATGACTATGCATTTATATTTTAATATTTTAACACAGTTTTTATATATATATAAAACTAAGACACGATAAGAATAAAAAAAATAAATTTTCAGTTGTGTCTTGTTGTAAAATAAAAGTAATATGCACGCTAATGTTATACTGAAAAATTGGAATAAATAATTCGCCACTAATAAAGTGATGGTGAATATTTATGGTTATAACAAAAAAAGAAACTAAAAAAAAGTATATATTAATCCTGTTATGAACCGTGGTACCAATGTTGCTGCCCAACGTTGACTTTAATATTATAATACCTTCAATACCATAGTAGTGTTACCATAAAAAAATTCTATATTGGATAATTTTAAATTTGTGCTTATTCGATAAACAAGTTTAAGCTTTACATATAGAGTAAACTAGTTTTTTTTACTCGGCACGTTAGGCCACGCAGGTTAGATAACGGGTCGGGTAGGTCGAATATGTTTATGTCACATTGCAGTTGTGCGTTACCGTGGGTTCGGTTGATAAACATATAAAATATTAAAATATAGAAAACAACATTTGTTCGGTCGGTAAAACCCAAGTGTTGTCGGTATCGGACGTTGCAACAATGAGTTGGTAAACATCGGGCGTTGGTAAAACCTAAGTGTCCCTGAGCGTTGCGATGGTGAGTCGACGCGAATTCGGTCGATTTGATTGCGTTCGTTACGATACCAGAAGTAAATAAAAAGACCAGACGTCGGTAAAAACCTAAAGTTGTTTATTCTAAGCGATTTATCGGTGAGCTAAGACGATTAACCATTTAATTATCATATTTGAAAAAAAAACATAAAAACAAAACAATAGGGCACCAAAGCCGTGAATTATATATATCTATACTTTTTACAGTTATCGTTAGTTTTGACAAAATTTAATAACATGTAAAAATAAAATAAAAATTAAAAATTAAAAGCAAATCTTTAAAGGTGGTTTTCACAAGTTACATGCATGTGCATATACAATTTGTATATGACAAATATGGAACTATTTAGTTTGTGCATATTATATGAAGTATGCAAACAACAAAATGTAGAATCTTAACAATAAGTGAACTAGCAAACCAAATTTTTCGAAGAAGCAAATTAGAAAAGGACCAGCATGGAGGGCCCGCACGTTCGTTCTATAGTATATTAGACAAAAAGTATAGTTAAGTAATTAGACAAAGAGTACACGTATGATTGGATTCCTTATAATAACTACGCTCTATTGACCCCTAATTTAGATGTCTTGGTGATCTCTAATTGCCCTTCTTCAACATCGCCGGAACCAAGCAATCACAGGCAACGACACTAATCATCTAGACCAATAACAAAACGTGAAGTACAATAAACCCGAACATGTTTACAGCCATAAACCGTTTAAACAGGAAGTACATGTTAAAAAGTTGTAATTTAAATATATGTATAGTTTGAAATCTGGTCCAACACCGACCCGATTCAAATAGGTAAAAATGATGTAAATACCAAATACAACACTCTTAACGTAAAAGAAGATTCATATGTGTTGGACTTGATGTGCACATAAAGAGAAGAAAACAAAGGATGCTCCAAAGTCTTTGGGTATCCTCGTTTCCCATAATATGATATTCTAATGGTGTATATTGTTATTTAGTTAGTTTTATATTCCCATGAAGATCACACAGTATTCAAATTTATGTAGAAAATTCAAAGATGTCGATGTCGTTATACCACTGTCAGTGCTATCCTCGGCCGACAACACCATAGTATTATAATATGAGGATTGCGTAATTGTCTTGAATACCTCTCTAAATCATGAAAAAAAGTGTACGAGAAAAGCGTATCTAAAACTGATCAAAGACTTATGTATGATAACTGAGGAACCATCGCAAAGTTAAGTTGAAACAACACAACACTTCATTAAAGAGCGTGTTAGTTGCTTTGCAGTTAAAACGGTTGACACTTATTTGGTTATTAGCGATAGTAACTTTGTCAGCAAGAAATTAGAAAAATTTTAAACTTCGTGCCCTTCAACACTAAAGAACCTGTATTCATGTTTATTCATAATCTCCTCTAGTCTTAAACAAATACAACTAATTATTAAAATGACTTGAAGACACTAAAATCACCAAAAAGGATCACATATAATAAAACCCTAAATCCTAACTTCCATTTAAACGGTATTGTTGGATTTTATGTCCATGTTTTTGAAACGTTAATATCACGAACGATCACTAACCTATATACTGCTCACTAATTGAGCATCGAACTATATGCACCTGAGTGTTGGTAATGAACAAAATAGCAAATGAGTTCAATGGTTAACCAAGTATCCATGAAGGACATCATTTAGGATGGCATAACAACTACTACATATGTATCATCAACCAAAGTTTCTCCGTTTGCAAAGAAGTTTGAATTAGATAATGTATCAATCTGCTAATTCAAATTTGGCAAGAATTGCATATTCTTATGGGTCAAAGATGCCATGTGTGCTATTAAATAAATTGCGTTGACTATTTAACTTGATATGTGTTTCGGGTTAGGGGCAAGAGAAGTTGTCATCGATTTTTAATTTTTTATGTACGCACTTAATATCATGTCTTATATATTTGCTTCAGATTTCTAGAGAAATTTGATAGAAACATATCAAAACTTTCAATGAATATAACTCCTTTCTTTAAAATAATTTTACCTGCGGTAAAAAAAATTTGGCTACATTTGTTGCTTTTAACTTCGTTTAATAATAAAGTAAAAAATATGATCAAATATATTTTATTCTTAACATGAAAACAGTGAGAACCAATTTGCTGTTATTATTAGGTTTTAGGTTTATTTTTCTTTTTGATTTTTTTGCTGTTATTTTTTGTTCGTATTTGCTAATTTTCGATTATGAGACGTTATAAATATTTGCTTATTTATATTTTGTTGTTATTATTAGATTTTTTTCGTTTGCTGTTATAAGTATTTGCTGTTATTATTTTTTGTTCATGATTTTTGATTCTTTTGTTGTAATTTTTAGGTTTTTTTCTTTGTTATTGTAAATCATTGTTTATGTAGATTGGTATTGTAGTTGGTATTGTTTCTTACGTTCTCATTTTTTTATAAATTGGTATTATTTCTTACGCTCTCATGTTAAGATTAAAATGTATATGAACCTTCTCCATAAAGTAAAATCACACTGTTACATGTGTACCGATGTTGCTGCTGTTAGATAAATTACTAAAACAAACTACTAGGCTTTTTGGTAGCATAATTTTTTGGGTTTTTAACATTTTGCAACACTTTTGGCATTTAATTACTAAAAAAAATATCTATAAAGGTATTGTTTCACACCCAACAGGCATATCCAATGTTTTAAAAACTGATATTTTACTAATAATTTAGTTTAAAATTGGTATAACCGGTTGAGCCGGCATGTATCGGGAGGTTCAACCAGGTTGAATAATTTACCTTTAATTTCATATAAATACAATTTCAACTTAGAAAATAACCCAATTCCAGGCTCCAAATACCGATTGCCTTATGAAAATCTGGTATAACAGTTTAAACCGGTCAGTACGTACCGGTTTTTAAAACGTTGTGTATATCTACTAATCTTACTACTCTAATAAAAGACTATTTCATTGTGCCACTTGTCAAGCTCTCATCACTCCTCACTTTTTTTAACCCATATTCAATAAATGGTTTTTATTTTGGGTCAACCCGTCCAAATAATAGTTTCCGGATCCTTTATTATTCTGTCCATTTCTTTTCATAACACACACCTAACCTAAATAACAAACCCTAATCTTACTACTATAATAAAATGCTACTTCACTGTGTCACTTGTCAAGCTCTCATCACTGCTCACTTTTTTTAAACCCATATTCAAGTAATGGTTTTTATTTCGGGTCAACCCGTCCAAATAGTTTCCGATTCTGTCCATTTATTTTCATAACACGCACCCAACCCAAATAACAAACCCTAATTCCCACTGCCGTTGATCCCCACCGCCATCTCTAATAAAAGAGTACATATTCTTGTCACTTGTCAATCTCATAGCCATCCTCACATTTTCTTCAACCCATTTCAACATGTAGTCCTTATTCTTTAAGTTATTCCAATATATGAATTCAATATTTTTATTAAATGTAAATCATAACCGATTCATTCATTAGCAGATGATCTCAAATGACATCATATTATTAATTAATTAAAAGGTATGATATTTTATATGCATGATATTTTTTTTGTTGGTTTCATAGATATAGTATCATTTATAGGGTTGGAATGCACTCGAAAAACCTTATTTGTCACACATAAAAGTTATAAGTAGGCCTATTTGTTATCTTATCAAGATTTACAAGCAGACATGGACTAAAGATTTTGATTTTTGATAAACAGTGTATACCGACCAATACAATCACAAATGTAGTATACAATAAAGGTTTTACTTATTTGCAACATATTTGCGTAATCTTAGTTATATAATTTCTGTCATTTTAATGTAAATTGTAATTTTATTAACATTATATGATCATTTTTTTTTATTGTATTTCACTTAATAGTTAAAGTTTAAAATTTTCATCAATTAACCGTGTAATACCCTGTCCTCAAACTACTGCTATATACACAAAGGGTGTTGAATACTTTTGGCATTTAATTATTTAAACAAGCTAAGGGTACACACTTGAAAGCAGAAGTATGCATGATTGTATTAAAATAACAGCTTCCTTTGTGACCATAACCCGCTTAATGTCAAAATAACCAAAACACGGCTGCCGCACAACAGATGTTTTGTAACTAAGTGAAAGATCTATGTAGCTTACAAAGCAACTTTGGTTAAGCAGTAGTTCTAAACATTAATTGTGTATGTTTGTTATTCCTCCTTATCATCGCTAGGGGTGCAAACGAGCTGATCTTCTCATGAAAAAAGCTCGATCGAGCAGAGCTTCATCGAGCCTGAGCCTGAGCTTGAGCCTAAAAGTAAGCTCGTTTAATAAACGAGCCCGAGCTCGAGCCGGCTCACGAACCTAAACGAGTCTGTCATTTATATACTTTGTTCTAAAAATGCACTATGACCCGATTGACTTTCACTTGGTCAATATCAACGCCGTATCTTGAGTTAAAATCAGCCAGTTTTCGCTTGCAACCCCAAAACATTCCTATTATAGTTCTGTCAACATAACATGCATTTTGACTTTCAAAAGTCAAATTAAATTTATTGATTTTGCAGTTACCTGCTTAGTGCATACCAAAAATGCTAATATGAAAGGAAAAATTATATACAGCCTCTACATTACTACCTGCTGCAAATCTGCAATAACAAGTATTATCTACTCTTTGACTTTTGTTGACCACACCATAGTAAGCAGTACAACTAATCATCCATACACAATCATAATATAGAGCCCACCGCCCGGTCATGTTGAACTTTCACAAGTGAATCTAGAATTAAAACCAAGAACCTTCGGTTGCTAGTTTGATTGATCGGAACACACACAATATTTGCTCCAAACTCAAAACGACTCTTTTATTTAATTAACTTACAAAGAAACATAACGTAAAATAAACCAAGACTTATCACCCAACAAACTGATTCCAAAACAAACTAGGATTTAGTCTTCTGCCATATCTCGAACTCAAGAAATAAACCAAAATTCAAATTGAACTTAAATAAAATAAAATAGACCAAACTTAAATAAATGGTTAATAGCCACCCCATGAGATCAAAACGGAACCACCCATGAACGCCAAGAAAATACTGTTTACGTTTAGTAGTTCACCCTCTTTAAGTCCTGCAAGATAAACCGAGATATAACTTTTCGTTGACTGTGAAAAGTCAAATATATGTAGGTTTGCATATATCAATCGCCATAAAGGCACAAATAGAAGTAGTCAATGTCACCGGTTTAGCATGGCCTGCAATTTCTTACCTAAGATCCAACTATTATTTTGCACCAACCGCTAATATGTAAAGGATGGAATTTGAACAAGAAACAATGAGACCATTTCAATTCCATCAATCAAATTACAAGTAAAGTAAACTGAACTAAACAATTTTATAGCAACAAAATCATCAGACCACAACCAGATCCTAAATGTCATATAGATTTCTTTTTTTTGGAGTTAATTTGCAATATTTATATAATAAAAAACAAAGTGAATTTTAGGTGGTTTATAACTATAATATTTATTGATAAAAAAAAGCTAGAATGTCAAGTCCTGGATCGATAATCAACACGAATTAAAAGAATAACTCTCGTTTATATTAATCAGAAAATATAACTCAAAAAACTGATTACAAACCTTAAACCCTAACTCGGTTTGACTCTTGATGAACCCTAACTCGGTTACATCAACTTCTCTTATTCTAATGTCTAACTATAACTCGGCTTATATAGACTAACCAACTTGCTATCTAAGACATTACCAAATATAATAAACCCTAATAACTCTTGGGCTGGGCTTTACACTTGGGCCAAACAACAATTGTGCCAATAATCACCCCCTCAATTGTTGTATCCAACTCACCCAACTCACCCCCTAATTTCCTACTCGAAATTGGCAGATCTTCAACTTCACGCTTGTCATCATTAGCTTGATTCTCCCGAGGCATTTCTTGATCTCTTGCAATGTTCCTTGGGCTCCACTTAGCTTGAAGTAACACTTGCTTCGTTTGATCATTAGACGTCTTCCCTTGGGCTTGAATCTCTTCCTTGACCACGCGTTTAGTTTCTTGAACACTCTTCTTTGGACTTTGAATTTTGGAACTTGGATCTTAGATTGGAATCTGACTCGTAACCGGCTTGTCATCTTTCAGTCCAACACTTTGAAGATCCCGGCCTGCAAAATTCTTCATTCCAACGATAGCTCGTTTACCGGAACTTGCTATCTTGAGGCTAATCTTGTATAATCGGTCCTTGGTCCTTGTCACCTTCATCAAAAACTTACATTTATCATCTTTAATGGTTAGCAAATCATGTTTCATGTGAATCTCGTATCCACCTTCCGTTGCTTAACCAAGACTTACGATATTGCCCTGTAGGCTCGGGATGTAGTAGACATCAGTCAACAGGCGATGCTCCCCCGTTTCCCTTCAATTAAAACTGACCCTTTTCCCCGAATATCAATGCAAGATTCATCTCCGAATTTCACTGTTCCCGTTGTCGAGATACCAAACATCTTTCTCCATCGGCTCGGTTTCGAAACGCTTTGGAATCACACCGTCTTCATTTAGTAAAACTGCCTTTTGATCACCTTTAATCATAAACAAAGATGGATCAAAATCATCAACTTTGTTCAAATTAGATTCTTCCTTTTTCTTCATACGTTCTAGGCACGTAGTGGCAAAGTGACCAAACTCATCACAACGGTAACACTGAACCTGTGATCTCTCCTTTCTTCCCATTTGACGATCATTAGTTCTTCTTTGTCCCTTATAACTTGACCCACGATCTTGACCACCTCGATTTTCGCAACCATCTTGGTCCTCATCGTCTCGGTTTTAACCTCCGGTTTCACGGCCTCTTCCACGCCCCTGTGAACTCGGCCAACCCTTACCTCTGCTACCGAACTGATTATACGACTTGCCTTTATAACTACTTTTCGATCGATTAAAAAGTAACTGGCCTTGCGAATTTGAAGCGCACTCTCTCCCTCGTAAACATTCCTCGAACGCCTTAAGTCTTCCAATAGCATCTTCAAACATCAAACTATCGAGATCAAAACTTTGTTTGATTTAGGCTACGAGTTGAAAGTACTTGTGACATCCCTCGATTTCGGGTCAAATTGTATTTATTTTGTATTTGTTTTTATATTGTAAACCGACACGATTTATATCCCGAACATTTCAAATATATAAAATATTGGATTTTATGTTACTAAAACATTCCCGCTTGCCTAATTTGAAAAACCCCTTTTACGGATTCGAAAACGGACTTAAAACGCTCAAGATACATCAAAAACGAACTTCCGGACGCGAACCGACGTGCAGACCAGCAGCAGACCAACCCCATCTTTTTTTTTTTGTTTTATGACTTGTCTTGACCCCTCTTGCATGCAAACCTTGATATCACACCCCAATGCTTGACCCTTTCAACCCACCCTATATATACACCCCTATCCCCTTCATTAATCCTTGCTCATTCATCTCTTTCTCTTCAAATTCTCAAGCATTCAAATGTGTTCTACATATTTTTTTGGCAGTTTGACTTTCCAAAGTCAAACTGACCATAGTCTTACATTATAATCAACTTGTTAACACTTATTTATACTTGAAGATTGTTATACAACATATATATAATAGCACCCTTTGTACCTTCGGTGGGCATTTCTCCGGTCTCGGTCGGTTAAGTGTCCGGCCCATAAGACAAAGCTACATGGAGGACTCGTAGTAGTCCTTGATTATATATATTTTCCGCATCTAACCATCAAACTTGTTATACTTGTTTAACATCTGCTTATCTTAGTTCTATTTTACATTTTGAGTTCCATGGTTATGGGTTTGTAGAGACTAGCCTCGGTTATTCCGTAAATAGCTCCAAACCGGAAGCCGAACTCTTGTTTACTAGTTTGTTTAAATAGTTGTATAAACATGTTTTATGTAAGATTTGAGTTTCTAAAAACCATTTTAATTAGTTCCATGCTTATCTCGAAACAATATCCGAACCGGAAACCGAACTTTCGTTTAAAGACTTTGTTGTTGACTTTTTGTATGTAAGACTTTGGTATTATTATTTATAAATTATTTTACAAGTTCTATGATGTTTGGACATGTGGTAACCATTCTTGGCCTTATTCCAAGATAAAAACCGAACCAAACCGAACTAAACCAAGTCTACTCGCTTAAGACACACAAGTGTGTTTTTAACCATTAAAGCTTATATATTTCTTTAAAAATACTTTATAAACTGATTTTAATTATTTTCACAAAGTACTCGGAATGTTAAATCCAACTTAATCCTTTAACAAAGTTTGGACCGACTAAACCGAACACTCGCTTAACAGACGTTGTTAGTTCTAAAACAATAGAACTACATACTTGGTTAAGTCTCTTTAAGATTTATTGAGTTATCTCATACATTTATTATTTTGGGAAAGTTGACTTTGGGTTTGGTCAAGTCACCAAGACCCGAACCGACCACCCGAACACTCGTTAAAACCCGTTTTAGTATCTATATTATAAAGGGACTTGTTTTCTTGCATTTTTACCCACCTTATTACTTAACATAGGTTGAGTAAAATTAAGGGCTAGATACTTTAACCCGGTTTCGAGCAAACTTACATTTTTAAAGGACTATTATTATAACTTCTTAAATATTTACATTTTAAACCTTAAACTTTTAATTGTTTACATTTCTTATCACTTATTTTCGTTTAAAGACTTCCAAGACAACTTTTCTAATACAAGACTTCTTCTCCTTTAGGCTTCGTTCGTTAAACTCATCGTTTCGGGTAATCTCCAAATCATCAAATCTTTCAAGTTTATTACTTGAACGTGAGTACTTTCATCCCCCGTTTTCACTCTTTTACATTTTGGGGGTGACATTGCAAACTTATTCAAATCCAAATGATTTATACTTGAGTCTTAAACCACAAACTTTATTGTATACTTTACTTAAATAAATGCTCGATTTGGTGTTATATGCTTATATGCTTAAGTGCTAATGTGTTTACCGCTTTTGGATGGTTGATTCATAAATCCGAGTATATCTGGCATCCCCTTATAGAAAGGTGTCGTTAATGTATTCTTATTAACGATTTCATACAAAATCCGAGTATATTTGGCATCCCCTTATAGAAAGCTATCGTTAATGTATTCTTATTAACGATTTCGTTTATCTAAATTGTTGCTATTATTTATTGTTTTGTATACAAGTTGTGGAATTTCATATTATATATCTATTGTTCAAAAACTATGAAATTTCTCACAAACCTTTGTGTTGACAAAATCTATTTATGCAATGTTACAGGTTTGACTTTAGGTTGACTCGAGGACTTGAAGAAAAAACGTTATCGAGACTATTAGGATATTAGCAAAACGAACAATATATTATTTACTATGATTTGAATTCGGTTATTGTATGAACAAGTTATGTGACTCTTTGTGTTTTTATGAATTTAAATGAGTTGATTAAATATTGTCACTTAATAATATCGTGTGCGATGAACAATCGGTTGTGCCCCGACGTTTCCGTCATGGTCGGGGTGTGACAGTACTTATCTGGAACCGAATCCAGCAACTTCTTCACCAAGGCATCTTGCTCGAATACGTAACCTAGACTCGTTGCCTTTGAAACCATACTTCTTATTTTTCCTGCAAACTCGTCAACAGTCTCATTTTCGGCTATCTTGAGTTTCTCAAATTCACTTTTCAACGTTAGCAGTCGAGCCTTTTGAACTCGCTCAGCCCCAACATACCGTGCCTTCAAAGCCGTCCATATATCCCGGGAATTCTTGTATTGAGAAATCTGAAGAAGAATATCACCATTCATCACTTGAAACAAAAACGATCTTGCCGTTTTATTCTTCTTTGAATCAATAACCGTACCCTCTTCTGGTTGAACAACTTCCCATAGGTCTTGATCATCCAATATCACTTCCACTACAATCACCCATGTGATGTAGTTTGCTCCATTCAACTTTGGAACTTGCAGTGAAATCCCCCACTCGCTTTGGGTTGGATTACCAGTCTTTCTTCGTCACCTGCCATTGACGTAGAACCCCTTTGCTCCACTTCTTTGGAACAAATACAAACCAAACAGTCTGAACAACTTTTCAGAACCGAACCCGCTTGTTCACAAAATAAATCAAACCTTGGTTAAAACCTTACTCGTTCAACCCGTGCAAAAAACAAACTTTGAATCAAACCGACTCGTTCAACCCAAATAAAATACGAACTCTGAATTGAACCGTCTTGTTCAACCCAAAAACAATGATCAAACCGTTTTGTTTAGCCAATGAAAAATATATCAAACTTGAGTTGTTTTTATTTTCTTGAACCCTTCAAAAGTAATAAACCTTTTCTTTCTTGAAAGGAACTCCGGCACAAGCTTTGAGAATTATCTGCAAAAATTAATTGCTTTAGACTTGGTTTGCATGTTGACTTTCATCACCTTTATAATTCTTTATTCTCAAAATAAAACCATAGAACACATCTCCTGCAACCCGCAACTACTTCTTTACAAGAAAAACGATCAATGGAACCTGTGTGTTCTCCACGATCACCGCACGAAACCCGATTCCAAAACCCAACCTGGTTCCAATATCGCCGATTGATAGCTCCTCTTCAAGCCACCGTTCGTCGCCGATCCGTGTACCGTTTCCGCCGTTGGAGTGCACAACCGCACCCTGATTTTTTAATCTGCCTCATCGCCGATCACAAGTTAACTTAATTATCGATTTCTTGAACTTGGCTCTGATACCAATTCAAGTCCTGGATCATTAATCAACACGAATTAAACGAATAACTCTCGTTTATATTAATCAGAAAATATAACTCAAAAAACTGATTACAAACCTCAAACCCTAACTCGGTTTGACTCTTGATGAACCCTAACTCGATTACATCAACTTCTCTTATTCTAATGTCTAACCATAACTCGGCTTATATAGACTAACCAAACTTGCTATCTAAGACATTACCAAATATAATAAACCCTACTAACTCTTAGGATGGGCTTTACGCTTGGGCCAAACAACAATTGTGCCAACAGAATGTAATTAATGCCCGTTTTGGATTCAGAAATGATAAGAAAGCAGACTTGCGGTCCAAAAAAGCATTCGTCTCATGCTAATACTCCACACACACGGGCACTAATTACATTCTAGTTGAACGCAAAAGACTTACGATTAAATTAGTTTCAGAAACTCATATCTGAATCATGAGTTGGTGGTCGAAGAGCATACCCAACATGAACTAATCTTGAACCACTTCGGTATCGATTGTAATGTTCTGTTGATCATGAAGAAACAGTGTTTCCGTGTAGGGCTGCACATAAAAAACATCTTCCACTCCATCAGACCCAAGATAATCTATCTGCCTTGAGTGCAACTCATAAACAAGTTGTTTATCAAGCCGAATTAGAGGATCGCCTCTCTGTCTAAATCCCAATACCGATGTCCTATATCTGTTAACATCGAAAGTGTATATCTTTGTAAATGACTTTGGAACACCGCCCTCCGTCATCCACAAATTATACACTATTCTGTTTGGTTTGACAGCATCTTCAAGCACAACAAGAGACTCACTTAGCTTAGACATGGTAAGATAAGGTGTAGGACGGGCTAAGCTATCCGGAAGGTTTACTTCCCTGAATTCTTCAGTTGTGATATCAAATGAAATAATTAGATATTTGAACGAAATCCCTTTGGTAGCAAGCCAATAAACAACTCCATCTATAGCTATTAAACGACTGGTATGCTTTGAACAACGAAAGTAAAGCGAATTACGAGGGAGATTGGTGTGTAGGCTTCTCCAAGCCGCGTGCTTAATGTCCACACGTCAACTTGATTTACAGCTTCCCATCCCCAACCAACTAAAGGGACATCAACACGTGTAATCTTGACAATCTTAAGGTCATTAGTCACACGGCAAACCCCGAAACCTAATACAACGTCACGAATATACCCGTCTCCCACAATAATAGGCACATCAACATGAAGCCCTCTTCTAATACTTGGATTCCAAAGAAAAGCCGCGCCTCCAACTTTATAAAAACACAAAAGCCCGCCAGAGCATCCAATCAATTTACTATCGTTAGGCAAACGGGGAGGAGTCAAGTAAACTCTATTTAAGGCAAAAGAAGCAGCATCATCATCATCAACAATTGACAAAAACCTTGTTTCATAATAGTCATTGTCAAGGTGTTTTACCAATATATGTTGCTTCTTGCTGCTATAGGAAGCAACGAAACCAGCATTGTCGATACAAGACTTCCATGTCTTTGAGACCGATCGAAATTGAATCAATGATTTGACAGGGAGGCATTTCATGATTTGCTCATGGATTTCGAATGGTAAGTTGTAGCGTGATAGCATATGCCTCGTATGTGACCTCAATTGCATCTCTAACTCCAAACTATCTAATCAAGCTAATTCAACAATCAAAATTACGATAAAAATAATAATAAACAAGTAGTAATACTAAATCGATTCAACTAACAAACATGCACATATACATGCATGCACTGAAAAATAATATCAGAAGTTCGCTCTTTTTTTTTTAATTTTATTCATTGAGCTCAATGGCCGGAAAATATATAAACTTACAGAAAGGCATAAGCCGACTCAAACACAAACCAAACTTATCTTTTCTAAAAAGGCTATCTCACTATTATGGAGGCTACGAGATAAAGCAAATTAAATAAACAAGATAATTAAAGGGAATTAAATTTGAAAACCAATATGCATGCTACATACGCAGGGTGCTTTTGATTCTCGATCTTGACTCGGAAACTATGGATTTTGATGCCGAATTTAGGGTTTAAATGATGTTGAAATACGATGTACGTTGAAATACCATTTTGTTTTATTTGTGGAAATAACTAGTAGCAAGTGGAAAGGGGTGCAAACAAGCCTAGCTGTTCGCGAGCTCCTCGAGATCGGCTCGTGAAAAAGCTCGATCGAGCAGCCCGAGCCTAAAAGTAAGCTTCTTTAATAAACGAACCCGAGCTTCACTCATTGAGCTCGAGCTAGCTCGCGAGCTGTCATTTATATAATTTTTTACTATATACATTTAACAATTATTAAGTAATAAAATACAATAATCCTTTATAGTACATTACGTACGCGACACCTCTAACCATTGATTTTTAGAAACCCAAAATTACAATTACACTGATCCCCTCTCGTCGGCAAACTCAGCTTCGTTTCCGAACAAACCCGCACCCAATCCTTATGCGAGCTCCGCCTCATCTCCAAAAACGACCCCGAAAGCCGCCCTTTAATCGCCCCAGCGCCGGCGCCATTCCGCTCGCCGGCGACATCAACAAATTGAAATTGAAGCCAATTGATCGGTTAATCTTTGAAATCGATTCAATTAATCATCAATTTGAAGCTTCAATCGATCAATTTTTGAGTTATGGATGATGGGTTTTTGATATTGAATGTTTAAGATTTGAACGTATTAGCAGAATGTATTAGCAGAAAGTATTAGCAGAACGTATTAGGGTTTGAGGTTTAATACCCTTCAGTAGTTAATAAACAAGAAGCAGCAAATAATTAAAAAGAAAACAGAAACTTTACCAGTGCCTTAAGCTGTCAAGTATTAGATCCATGACAACAGGGTGGTTACAGTTCATCGTGTTACCTACTCATTGTTATAAAAATAAATAGGGATAAGATAAAAGTTTGAAACTAACACAGTAGATATATTTTGTTAAACACTCAAGAATAATGTGGATGATGAAATTACCACAACCTGAGAAGTTCAACAATTGGCCATTGCCATCAACCATGTAATATGTCTATACATAAAAAGATGCACAAATAAGGACGTATTAGCAGAAATAAGAACGTATTGCAGGTAAATAAGAACGTATTAGCAGAACGTTAATAGATTTGCAGGTAAATAAGAACGTATTAGGGTTTGAGGTTTTATTTGCATGTAATGAACATTTTTAGGGTTATATAACTCAATTAGTTTGATATCGACCTGCAAATTAGTTTAATACCGATCGACGGTTGAATTATATTGATATGGATGGACGCTCGATGAATCAATTGATGAATTTTAAAGAACAGGGATTTGGGGGAATTGAAGAATAGATTTGGGGAGTATAGTTGGACGTTTTGGACGTAAATACCATTTTGATAACTGGCGTATCGGGGCGTATAATTGTACATTCTTGATACTCGCGTACGTAATGTACGATAGTGTATTAGCGTACGTTAACCGCCCTATATATATATATATATATATATATATATATATAATGTTATAATTTGATATCCGGTCCAACCCCGACCCAATTTGCATGTTCAATCGGTTTGGCCGTGTAGCCCTTACGGGGCGTATCTAAAACTGATCAAAGACTTTTTTATGATAGTTGAGGAATCATCGCAAAGTTAAGTTGAAACAATACGACACTTCATTAAAGAGCTTGTTACTTGCAGTTAAAACGGTTGACACTCATCAGTTATTAGTGGTAGTAACTTTGTTAGCAAGAAATCTATCAACATAAACACGTTCAACAATATCCGAGTTACTTGTGGTTGGTATGCCAGAAGTGACTCAAATATTGTTGATTCACTAAGTTGTTGCTCATGCCTAGTTACTTCTAACAACAATTTATGTGACAACTTAAGTTGGTGCTTACTTCATGCAGTTACTACTGACGATACACTTATTGTTAAGCATGGTTTCTGTTAATGATCAAGCACTAATTATGGTAAGATTAAACAACTTTTATAGGCTTCGACTATGCAAATCGTATATTTTATTGCGGACCTAGTTAGCAAGATCCCCACTAGGTACATAACCCTTTGGTCCTCACAAGGGCCGGCCCTTGGACCATTACATGTACGGGTTTAGTCCTTTAAATTCTACCAGGGACACCGTCTTTTGGGACCCCTATCTCAGGGGCTTCGCCCGTTGAGCCATAACCTTATTCGGTGCTAGAAATTAGAAATATTTTAACCTTCGCGCACTTCAACACCAAATAACTTGTATTCATGTTTATTCATAATCTCCTCTAGTCTTAAGTAAATACAACTAACCAAAATGCCTTGAAGATACTATAATCTCCAAAAATAAGATCACATATAAAAAATCCTAAATTCCATTGATACGGTATTGTTGGATTTTATGTTCCATGTTTTTGAAACATTAATATCACAAACGATCATTAGTATTGGTAAATTGGATTTTAATAATCCCAATTTAATGCAGTTGGTCAATAATAATCTCAACTTAGAAAGTAGTTGTCGCATGTCCTAACTTTCACACCATTTGTTTTCATTGGACTTCCATTAAAAAAACTTAACGGCATTAAGTTTTTTTTCAAATTTCAAATTGATATTTTAAGGATTTTGATCGGAATGAGAATACGAATCGATTGATGTAAAACTTAACTCGAATCGGTGCTCCAAACAGCTTGATTTTTGTGAATTAAAAGTTTAAACATCGGAATTGAAGTACCCTTTAGTCGTTTGAACCACCATTTTGAGGTAAGTTTTACATCAATCGACTCGTATCCTCATTCCGATCAAAAGCCCAAAAATTATCAATTTGAAATTTGGAAAAAACTTAGTGTCGTTAAGTTTTTTTTACGGAGGTCCAATGAAAACAAATGGTGTGGAAGTTGGGACTGGTGACAACTGCTTTATAGGTTGGGATTATTATCGGCCAACTTGTGACACTCTATAAAATAGGTCATCTTCTGTACATTCCTTAAACATGATTCGTTACGTTAATTCCCGAATGATTAAAATTTGTTAAGTTTAATCGCAACGAGTCTAACATAGGCATGCATATGCACGCTACATTACAAATGAGTAATTTATTTTTAGTCAAATTACTCAAACTTTCAGATTTATTTAACGGATACAGACGTTGGTGATAATTTTAAACAACTCGAACATATAGTTAAATGAACCAGGAAGTTTGAGTTATAAGTTATACGATTATATTTTATAAGTATTCTTATAAAATATCAATGTTGAATACAAAATGAATTGCAGACGCCTATTAATTATTTATAAATTCTATGTCGTGTTATACGACGGGTACATAAGCATACACAGATTTAAATGCATAATTAACACCTAGCTACATAAAACAAATACCTGAACAATACGTGTACATGTATGCATATTAAAGGGCTCATCATACATACACGTATACATATACTTATATATGTAAATACGTATATGAAGGCTATATGAAATAAGTTCCTATATAAATTATTATATGTATTACGTAGTTAAGTGGTGATGAAGATAAAAATAATCGTTTCGTCTTTGGTTTAGGTGTTTTCGAAACTAGTTGAAATGTGAATGTGCAACTCACGATTTCCTTTCACAAGAAAATATATCATGGCATATGTTGTCCATACAAATCAAACTAATAAAGCATTAAATCTTTATTCCATACTTCATTCATTAAAAAAAAACAATTTTTCTAGTCCTCTTATCCAAAATCCACGGTATAACCCACTCCCATAGGCCATCACCATGAATATTACTTTGATGTGAACTTGCACCAACCTCCATCTTTCTCTTGAGTATTTTAAAAGAGAAACTATGCTTGTTTCTAGTTATATATACATCATTTATGATTTTGGATCAAGCTCTTAAGTGTTAACCAAAACCATTACAATTTACAAAACAAGCATCAATCTCCAACATCCCTTATCTGCTTCTTCTGTGTCGGCATCACCAAACTCCACTCCTATTTACTACAAAATATCATGATCACCACTAGATCTCGTTCTCCCTTTCTCTTGTGCTCTTCTTTGCAACGAGCTCCACCACCAGCAGGCCACTTTCTCTTCGGCCACCATACTACCACCACAACGCCGCCAGTACACCACCCCGTTGTAGTATCAAACCCGACCCTGGACACCCCTACGGTTCACTACTCGACCCGAAACACCTTTCGGTTCCATCCCGTATATCGAACGCGCTGAGCCCGTTACCGGTGTTCAATCTAAGGAAACGACTAGGCACGTTATGTTGGCGGACCGAGCATTACTAAGTGGGGACTAGCTTGAGTTTTCTTGTTTCATCATCCTAAACAAACCATGATCTTAAAACATTGTGAGCCAACCTCTACTAAAACTATCTTTACTTTACAAGTTTATAAATTGTGTTTATGCTAAGATTTTCATCCATGAACAATCTACACACAAACATGTTTAAATAAAGTTTAAAAACTATAAATCTAAACATAATGTGCAAGAATGATAAATATGGTTTTACAAGTGAGTTTTATGACTAGAAATGGAATTTAAAAATGCTTATTATATAGGTCTAGTCATGTGGTTTCATTAAAGGTGGATTTTATATATATATATATATATGCACATTAGTTTACTTGGGAGATGGAAAGTATTTTTAAACAAGTACGCCCACTTGGAATGGAGAAAACGACCTTTTGTCTCAAAACGACGGATTCTACTTAAATATATATTTTGAAAAGCATATATATGAAATGGCCGAAATAGGATATAAAGTCGGTTTGGAGGTTATGAACGAAAATATAGTTACATTATATTTTACTAGAATATCTGTCGTGACTTGAAGAAACAATACTTAGAAATAAATATATGACTTTAATATATATATTTATTTAGCACTCGACCAAACGAATAGTTTATATTTTAATGAAACCGATACTAATAAGGAATATATTCTTAATATTCATATAAGTATATAAATATTTACTTTCAAAAAGAATACAAAACCTTATCATCAGCGGGTCATCCAGAAATCAAACGAAACGTTCGGTTGGTGAAAGCAACCTACACAGTATAATAAACGAAACGTCTGGTTGGTGAAATCAACCGACACAAATGTAATAAACGAAACGTCTGGTTGGTGAAAGCAACCGACACAAATGTAATAAACGAAACGTCTGGTTGGTGAAAGCAACCGACACAAATGTAATAAACGAAACGTCTGGTTGGTGAAAGCAACCGACACAAATGTAATAAACAAAACGTCCGGTTGGTGAAAGCAACTGACACAAATGTAATAAACAAAACGGCTAGTTGGGTGAAAGCGACTAGCATAAACCGAATTGCGAGTCGATAACTGTAACTAACTGACCTTATGCGTTTAGGACGTGTGAAGGCAGCGGACCCAGGTCCAAACTGGAATTGCTAACGAATTGAACACTGAACGTACGAGATGAGTTTCACTACCCCCTTTTACTATTGTACTGTTTTATTGTTTTATAAATCCCAGGGGGGGAAACATACACAATTGCTTTTAAATACGATACTTAGAAACAAAACACCAATCCTTATGCGAACATGAGTTGAATTATGTAGTGCTATAAGTCCCTTGCTTACATACTATAACCATTAGCTAACGGAGTTAGCCACAGGAATATACGGATAGTACTATTGACGTTGACATTTCCCCCTATTTTAGGTTAGTCGCTCTAACCTCCGATATTGCATCGAAACAGGGTGCGTATATTCCATCTGTGAGATTTGAACAGGGCAAAAGGATATAAGTCGTGGTTTGGTTATAGGCTCAGGGTTCGTCATATTAATTCATAGATTAGCTAGTCTACGGAGGATCATCGTATTTGTTTCAATATATTATCGTATACTTGTTTGCGAACTAATTAAATGATTTATGAATAATGTGATTTCGTATCGAATCTCAAAACCTGTGAACTCACCAACCATTGTGTTGGCATTTTAAAACGTATGTTTTTCATGGAATTAACAACGCACGTAAAGAATCATGAAGACGGGACCTCATTGTACAATTAGGATACCATTTTGATGTTTAACTACTTTTGCTTAAAAACAAATTATGATTTGTAAACATTTTTTAAAACCATTGGTATCCTAATACATTTATGTTGGCGATAATCATATGCTTACGGTATGCATGACGTTACGCACCCGCGTTTCCGTTTTAACGGGGTGTGACACAACTGCATTAAGTAAGTTAGGATTATTAAAATTCAATTTACCTTATTTATGAAATAGATATTGTTTAGCGTAATTGAGTAATTTCTACTCACACCATTGTTTCGAAAGCCATGATTGTTATATGTCGTGAACATCGTGCATTACTAAGCCTGTCACACATGATATTATGGTAAATTACGTGGTATAAATCAAGTTAATACGATGTTGTTATTAGTTTATATTGTGGAACATCGTTACTTTGTTGTTTTCTTTAATGACTTCATGTTAGGTGCGGAAAAGTGAAGGAACGAACAGTTATTACAGATTTACAAATTACATTAGGCGTGCAAAGAACCCAAGCCATCCTCAATCTACTCGACATCAAAGATACAAAACCATAAAACAAGCCAAGTCTAATCGAGTATGAGCCAAGCCTACGCCTTAAATAAAGCTCGTTAAGTTGTTTAGCCCGAACTTGAGCATTGTATGGAAAAATTGTTTATGCTCATTTAGCTTTAACAAGCATAGTGCATTTTCAAAATTATAACTTTGTTTGACCTTTATACATCAATTGCACACTGAACACCCGAGCTCGAGCCGGACTTTGACTCTTTCAAGTATTGCACACAAGCTCAAGCCGAACCTTGGCTCGTTTAAGGTTTTGATTGATTGATTGACTTACTTCTATTTGTTAATTTTACATTGCACGGTCAAGCTCAAGCCGGAAAAGCTCATTTAAGGTACTACACTAGCTCGAGCCTAGCTTAGGCTCGTTTAAGGTTTTACACAAAATACATAAAAATTACTAAAAACATATATAAATTAATTAATTAATAAATAATAAACGAGCTGAGCCTGAGCTTTAAAAAACAAATCACAAGCCTAGCTCAGCTCTCGTAACTTGTCAGTCAAAACAGCCGAGCTCAGGCTTGGCTCGCTTACACTCCTTCTAGGCACTAGATGGGCGGTGGGGTACTGACCGACAATTAATAGGTATTAATTGGATTGGATTGGAATCTTATATGTAAAAACATATACGCACACACACAAACTTTTATATATAAATTTTCACAATAAGTATAAATTTTAAAATTTTTCAAAAATTTTGGACCCATTATAGACTTATAGTTTGAGCAGCCTTAGATATACATGCTATAAACCATGTTGAATAGAATTATATAAGCTCAAGGATACATGGAATTATGATGAATAAGTTTTGATAATGCCACAGTTATGTGATGTATACGGTACAAATATATAGATGTATATCGCAATGCATCTTAGACTTTGATAAGTTTAATCCCATCGACTTTAAATGTTATATAAATGCAGACATTGAAATACCACTAGCCCGATAATTCAAAAAGAGCTTCCGTGTTTATAAATCGATATTACAATCGAATCAAAAACCCGATAACTACATGTTTACGTTCTTGATCAAGTCTTGTGCACAATGCACACCGTGTCATGAAACCAAAATATTTCAAACATCAACAATTAAAAATTACATATACAATATTGATATAGCGCCGTTATAGCACCGAAACTGATAGCATAGCTTGTAAGTCAAAACAAGCCAATTAAGCTCAAGCCTAGTTGAGCTTGGGCTCAGCTTCTTTACACTCTTACTAAGCGCTAGGCAGGCAATGGGGTGCCGACTGGCTATCATGTTAATCAGATTGTAATTTTATATGTAATTTCTCAAAATTACGTGCACACAAAACTTTATATATATATTTTTCAAAATAAGTATAATTTTTCAAATACCTTAAAAATTTTGACCAATTTTGACCGTTTCTGAACAAAAGTTAACAATTATGACCGATTTTTATTTAGGTGCCTATTAGGTGAAATCGACACCTAATCATGATTTTTGCAACACTGCTTAAATGGTTAATGTTTCCTTCAGCTAATTTGGCCTCAAATTTAATTACAGTTGCATATTCTGTTTATTTTATTATTAAATGTCGATTACTATTTTAGTAGGTGATTACAGTTGGATTCTTAATCATCAATTCTCTTTGTTATAGTTGAAAGAGTATGGGATAGAGCCACAACTTGAGCACTATCACACTATGGGTGTGTGGTTCAATGGTTGATTTGTACGGATTATCTGGACACTTAGACGAGGCCTTAGACTTCATCTATAGCAAGCCAGTTCGACCGCATGATGGTGCTTGGGTGCTATGCTTAAAGCTTGCAAGCTTTATAACATTGTTGAAATAGCTGAACTTGCTTCTAGTAAGATGGTTGAATTAGAGGGTAAAAAAGATGGTGTGCATGTTCAGTTGTCGAATATTTATGCTGATTTCGATAAATGGGATAGTGTGCGTCGTGTGAGGCACAAGATGCAGTCGAAAAGGGTTTCTAAGATCCCTGGTGTAAGCGTAATACAAACGTGTCAAATGATAATATACGGGTGGGTCAAGTTGGTTGGGTAACGGGTCAAACGTGTTCAGGTTGAAACAAGTTATTTTTATGACAACTTGGTCACATTTGGTACGGGTGAAGACGTGGAGAAGCGTTTATGTATTATTAAAACTTTTTTAGAAATAGTCAATCGATCGTTATACACTACTTATACGGCTTAGCTGATCTATTACAGTTCCAAAACGGTTGCCCACTGAAAATCATAAGAAACACAACTTAAGATATCAATTAATGTAAGAAATTAGTTAAATGCCAATTTTACCCTTTAATTCGTTAAGATGACATTTGACTAGTAAATGACTAATCAAAACTGTTCTGTTGTGATATTTAATAACTCCATGAAGAATTGAAGTCCCAAGTCATGGCAGGTAGACAAGAACATAGAGAAAATAACAAACATTGGGGCTATATGTGCAAAAATCAAATATTTTGTGGTCAATTGTTAATAATAATCTCTGGACCAACAAGTTGATGCCTGGCTAGGTCTTAGAACATGGCGCTATCCGCATTACTTTAGTTTCACATGCAATGTACTTGTGTGAATATGTGATGTGTTTCAAGTTGCATGCATTCTTAAGTTGTTCTTATGATTTAATGTTTACCTGGTCATTGCTTTATTTAAAACCATATAAACGCTTTTGAGTGTTTCGATGAAGAAACGGCTTATGCTTTATGATATTATTATCAATTTGGCTTTCTCCACTTTCTTTGAGGGCTTTATAATATGTTTTTCGTGAATGTTACAAAAAGTATTCAGTCATATCGTCTCTGTAAAGACTGGGTTTATTAACTCGATAGTAACGTTTGCTAATTGGATATGTAACTTTATCTTGATTGTTCATTGCTTTAACTTTTAATGCATAAATTGATGTTCCATACTAGTTTGGATTTTACTTGATGTTCAGCAGTTTGGTTACATCAAACATGGACCTAGTATAAGTGCATTATTTTATTTTGTCAACAACTAAAATCAAATGAACATGACAATTTAATGTACTTTAATACAATGCTGAAGAGGTAGGTCCCAGCAGAGCCCAGTTGGACCCGCAGGACTCACCTTGAAGAGAGACGTCTGCGCAGAAACCAACTGGATCCGCAGGACCCACCATGCTCAGAGACGTGACGTCCTTACGCGCAGTACGCAAGCTGTTCCCGCAGGAAATGCCTCCCAATGGTGAAGTACTCCGCCTGTTCCCGCAGCTGCGGATACAAGCCATCAGGGAAGGCCACCCGCGCAGCAAGGCTACACGCACAAGGCACTTAGCTCTCAATAATTCAGTTGTCACCTGAAGGAATGAGCAAAGCCGGGAACAATCCCGCACAAAGGCGGGAGGGGGAATACTCCCGCCCAAATAAGCCAGTCCGTACGATACGGGAAGATCTTTTGTACTGTACCTGACGAGGTATGGGCAAAAGATCTGACCAGAGATACGACAGCTCATTGACAACAGTATGGCGAGCAGCATGCTCTTGTACTGTGTCACTATTAGCCGCTGCCTACTCACCAACTCCTGTCATACCACGTGCATAGCCGGCAGTTGGTGGAAAAGGAATAGTACACAACAGGCCTGGTCACTGTCAGCCGCTGCCTACCCACCAACTACCAGCATGGCACGTGCGTAGGCCACAGTTGGTAGAACAGGAATACTATTCAGCCGGCAATACCTTCTTGGAAACCTACCTTCGGCTATAAATACCCCAAATGGTATGATCATCTCATCTTATCATCTTATCATATACTATCTTGTATCTTACATATTATACCTGATATCTGCTCTAGCAATCTCTTAATATACACTTATATTCAAGAGCAATCTAGTCTGATTCTCACGCCGGAGGGTGGTCACAAGGAGGAACCCCCCCTCCCTTCTCAGTGACGAGCTCACGGTGTCTGTTTTGCAGGTTATCAGAAGAACCATCTTTGCCGGGTCTAACCCCTCGTGGGAAACATCTATTTAACCCCCAGATTACCCGTAATCTGCCCGGGGTAGATTAGTGTTTCTTCATTGGCGCCATCCGTGCATAAAAGCTAGAACTTCATTTCTTTTCAGTTTTTTCAAACTTCTGGAAAGATGGTTAAAGAAACTCCGGTAACCACAACCCCAGCTACTGGGAGGAATACCGGCGACTACACAGTTTTTACGAACACTACCCCGGTTACCCAAGCCGGGGCAAGTGCAGTAAATTTTACGAACACTACCCCAGTTACCCAAGCTGGGGCAAGTGCAGTAAACAACCATCCCCTGGGATTCAATAATACCCAGGCGGAAAGACAACAGACGAGACTCCCCTGCCAAACACTTGAACAAGTTAAAGCGTGGGCGGAGGCACGTCAGAAGGAATTCCAAGCTGAGTTGGACGAACGCTTGTGTTCCGTCCAACAGGCTGACGAATTTGGAAGCACTCAACAGCTCAACGTGAGCAGTGAGTGCGAGTCCTCGGACGATGATCGGGAGGAATCCGACACCGACGCAAACCCTCGCCATAGGGCGAAAGGGAAGCGTAAAGAAACGGACTTCCAAACGAGAAGGAATTTCGGAGAAACCTTCAAACCAAAAAACGCGGGTGGAAACCCACGTGACTTCTCCAAAACATTCAGACCAACTGTGGCAAATGCGGGAACGTCCAAATTTGCAAGGGACATTGCGGAAGCAATCGCCCCGAGAAGTGCCAAACAGATGTCCAACATCGGCACTTACGATGGTATATCTGATCCAGACGATCATTTAAACAGATTCATAGCGGGGGCAACCGTCAGTAATTGGACGGAACCTACGTGGTGTTACATGTTCCAAATGACGCTTGTTGGGCCAGCTAGAGCGTGGTTCGATCGTCTACCGGTCAACCACATCTACGACTGGGCAGACTTCCAACAGAAGTTTAGCCAACACTTCAGCCAACAAAGAAAGTATACCGAAGAGCAATGGACAATCCTCAAATGCATTCGAGAGGAAGATGAATCTTTGCCAGACTTCATCACTCGCTTCAACTCAAAGAAGCTAAGTCTGGGTAATATCAGCGAAGATCTTGTTCGCGCTGCTTTCATCCAGGGCGCGAACGACCCAGAGCTCATCCGCACCTTAACGGGTAAAGATGGCATGCCATCCACATGGGATGCCATCATGACAGCAGCAAAACGCTTTGCGGAAACGGAGAAGCAACTGGGTAGAGATCTCCCCCAGAGCACAAACCTCTACACCCAGAAAACAAGGGAAAACAACGTCCTTACCGCCCGACTAAACAAAAAGCGGAAGCTAGGCATTTGGCAGTCAAGGGTAAACTTTGACACCTCATCCGGCTTGCAACATCGGTTAGGCGGAAGGGATAACGTACAGTAGAACCAGAACTCCAGATGGACGCCACTCACCAAGAGCGTCACCGAGATATTCGCCACTGAGGAGCTCCCATGGCCAAAGGCTCCAATAATCCGACATCGTCATAATGCTGATCGGAGCAAATACTGTGACTTTCACAGGACAAAAGGCCACAACACTGAGGAATGCATAGACGTAAAGGACATGGTCGAAGCATTTGTCAGAGATGGGACGCTCGCGCACCTCGTGGCGCAATGAACGCTGAGCAGGCTGATGCGTGTAGAACCCCAGCTGGGGAAAACACGAATAAAATTGCAGCTTCAATGTTGGAGACTACATACTGCGTAAACAACGAGATCCCGAACCAGGTGCATATCGGCTCGATGGCACTCCCATCCCAACATGGAAGGGAGCTCAATTACACAGTTTGCATGTAGATCAATTCCAAATTTGTAAAGAAAAGGCCCAGAGCCACTTCTAATGGAAATGATTCTCCTTAAAACATCGACGCTGATGATTTTACATTTATACTTATGAACTTTCCACACGGATATGCCGGTCTTCACCGCATACATAAGTGTGAAAGTCGTTACGTGGGGAAGGCGGCAAAACCCGCATAAACCCAAAAAACGGAAACCTTCACGCAGGTCAGTTAAGGGTAAAGTTCAGTCATCCCACTAGATGAAAGTGCCGGTCTATCCGCACGAATCATGGTAGAGGAAACTGAACACCAACCTATTAACAACCGCGTGTCGAACGGTTAATTTATTCAACACTGATGCCGGTTTTAACCGCATAATTACGTGGAAAGTCGTTGCGTGGGGAAGGCGGCAAAACCCGCATAAACCCAAAAAACGGCAAACCTTCACGCAGGTCAGTCATAGGTAAACTTTGGTCATCCAACTAAATGAAAGTGCCGGTCCTAACCGCACAAATCATGAGAGGAAACCGAACCTATTGACAACCGCGCGTCGAACGGTTAACTTATTCAAAATACTTTAGAAAATTTCTAACAGAAGGATGAGGAAAACCTCCACACAGGTCAGATATAGGTAAAGTTTAGCCATCCTACTAAGTGCAAGTGACGGTCCTACCCGCACAATCACGAAAGAGGAAGCAAAACTTCAACCTATTATCTACCACGTTCAAAGGTTAACTTATCCTAAACACTTAGAAATTTCTAAAAAGATGAGGAAAACCTCCACGCAGGTCAGATGTAGGTAAAGTTTAGCCATCCTAAGTGCAAGTGACGGTCCTACCCGCACAATCACGAAAGAGGAAGCAAAACTTCAACCTATTATTTTACACGTTCAAAGGTTAACTTATTCTAAACACTTGGAAAATTGCTAATTTAAACTAAAGTATGCATGAGCAAGTCATAACGTTTATAAAGCAAGCAATCCAGTGAAAGTAGCGGTCTTACCCGCACAAAGATTTATATTTCATAATATTCATTACAAGAATGGCCGGGTAACTACCCGCCTACAAGAATATAAATCTATACAAGCTAAACCTATCCTAACAGTGGGAAGGGATCTTCAGGATCAAGCTTCAGGGCCACTTCCACTTGGACCAGCACCATCAGTAGAGCGTGGCGGTTCAAGGAAAGCTTTAAGGATAGCTAGCCCATCATCAGCAGCGGCAACTTCGTTTACCTTCTCCACCACCGGATGCGGGAAGGCGGCATACTGATTCACTGCTTGGTCGTATACAGCTTCAGTATCCACATCAAATAAAGGGAAGTTGGAAGGCGGGATGCCTTTCTCAACGAACCCTAGACCAAGCAGGAAGCCGGCCTTTTCCCCATCCTCATGAGAAGCGTTGAGGGCTGCACTCATAGCATCGTCATAAGACGTATCCGTGAAGACCCGATGCACAACCTACAAAAAGAAAAAATACGAGTATCAAAACCTTTTCTATTTACAAAGAAAAGCGTAAAGACATTATGAAGGTAAGCTTACCTGCGACAACGCTTCTCGAAGAAGCCATTCCTTGGCAACCAGAGCCTCTTGGAGGGCAGCTTGAGCTTGGTTACGGGCGCGTTCGGCTTCACTTTTATTGAGGTTGGCAAGCAACACTTCTTTAGCCGCAGCCTATTCAACGCCCTTTAGCTTCCGCTCAGTATGGTCAAGCACCCCCCTCTGGTCCAAGATCTCTTGGAGCTTCTTGGCGTCTTCCATCGCCAAGGCAATCTGAGCCTGTTGGAGCGCCTCTAGTTTGGCTTTAAGTTCCTCATTCTCGAGGCGTAGAGGCTCAGCAACAGCTTCAGCCTTGGTGGCCCTCTCGGTTGCGTTCCGTGCAGTTTCCTTAGCCAGCCGAAGCTGTTCGTTAACAGCTTGGGCAGCCTTGGAACGGGCCTCGAGCCGGGCCTGAACTTCAACCTCGAGGGCCTTGAAGGCCTTCTCCTTTTCCGCAGCCACTGCGGTAAGTCTCTTGTTCTCCTCCCGGACAGCCCGCGCCTGAGCTACTTCTTGAATGCGAGCTGCTTTTAACTTGTCGTTTTCACGACAAAGCAGCTCGACGCGCGGCTGCATCCGGGCCAGGAGAACCCAAAGCTCATTGGTTAGCCTACCCTCCTGGTAGCTAGCCATGGCTTCCCCCAACGCACCACTGGGAGCTGCGTGACGAGCCCACTCCACGCACTCCACAGGTGTGCGAAGGGTTGTTCCTCGGCGGATGTTCCATCGTGGAACATACACTTCATTGGAATCCGACACTGCAAAAAACAAAAAGCAGTTAGGAAAAGATGATATAAAAAAAAGGCCAAAAGAACCCTACGCACCTGTAGGGTCAACAACAGGCCGATAGCCGCCAAACCCATCACCTGAACCCTAGGGAAATCCATCCAAGAGGTCAGGCAGATGGGAAGGAGACAGAGGTTGGCGATAAGCCCCAAGCATACCTGAAGGATCGGCTGTAGCTGCCGACGTCGGAGGCATGGAGGCCGCCGCAGTAGAAACCAACGGAGGTAAACTCACCGGAGGTGAACTCACAACCGTGGTCGCCGCTGCGGAATGCGCAGAAAAAGTAACCGCCGGCTCAGTGAAAGATGCGGTAAATATGGCACTGACAGCCGGCGGTGATGTCATCACAGTTGGAACAGTTGGCTCAACTGGGTGAGCAACTGAACCAACTGAGACAGGCGCAGCCGCCTGAGTCGTCGCCTCAGGTATGCTGACCAAGCCTACCGTCATGGGTCCGGAGGTACTCCTCCCCGCTCCACCCTGGAATGCGGTAGCATCCACACCTACGCAAAGAAGATAAGTATTAATGATGGAAAGCTATGAAGTCAAAAATAAAGGAAGTTTGTACTTACGGGTTTTCTTGAGCCTAAAGGTACGGAGAGGCGGGGACGAACCCGATGGAGCCGGCCTCTTTACGCCGCTCACCGTCGTCATCCTGGGCTCTCCGGATGACGAAATTTTGACCGTTTCTGAACAAAAGTTGACAATTATGACCGATTTTTATTTAGGTGCCTATTAGGTGAAATCGACACCTAATCATGACTTTTGCAACACTGCTTAAATGGTTAATGTTTCCTTCAGCTAATTTGGCCTCAAATTTAATTACAGTTGCATATTCTGTTTATTTTATTATTAAATGTCGATTACTATTTTAGTAGGTGATTACAGTTGGATTCTTAATCATCAATTCTCTTTGTTATAGTTGAAAGAGTATGGGATAGAGCCACAACTTGAGCACTATCACACTATGGGTGTGTGGTTCAATGGTTGATTTGTACGGATTATCTGGACACTTAGACGAGGCCTTAGACTTCATCTATAGCAAGCCAGTTCGACCGCATGATGGTGCTTGGGTGCTACGCTTAAAGCTTGCAAGCTTTATAACATTGTTGAAATAGCTGAACTTGCTTCTAGTAAGATGGTTGAACTAGAGGGTAAAAAAGATGGTGTGCATGTTCAGTTGTCGAATATTTATGCTGATTTCGATAAATGGGATAGTGTGCGTCGTGTGAGGCACAAGATGCAGTCGAAAAGGGTTTCTAAGATCCCTGGTGTAAGCGTAATACAAACGTGTCAAATGATAATATACGGGTGGGTCAAGTTGGTTGGGTAACGGGTCAAACGTGTTCAGGTTGAAACAAGTTATTTATATGACAACTTGGTCACATTTGGTACGGGTGAAGACGTGGAGAAGCGTTTATGTATTATTAAAACTTTTTTAGAAATAGTCAATCGATCGTTATACACTACTTATACGGCTTAGCTGATCTATTACAGTTCCAAAACGGTTGCCCACTGAAAATCATAAGAAACACAACTTAAGATATCAATTAATGTAAGAAATTAGTTAAATGCCAATTTTACCCTTTAATTCGTTAAGATGACATTTGACTAGTAAATGACTAATCAAAACTGTTCTGTTGTGATATTTAATAACTCCATGAAGAATTGAAGTCCCAAGTCATGGCAGGTAGACAAGAACATAGAGAAAATAACAAACATTGGGGCTATATGTGCAAAAATCAAATATGTTGTGGTCAATTGTTAATAATAATCTCTGGACCAACAAGTTGATGCCTGGCTAGGTCTTAGAACATGGCGCTATCCGCATTACTTTAGTTTCACATGCAATGTACTTGTGTGAATATGTGATGTGTTTCAAGTTGCATGCATTCTTAAGTTGTTCTTATGATTTAATGTTTACCTGGTCATTGCTTTATTTAAAACCATATAAACGCTTTTGAGTGTTTCGATGAAGAAACGGCTTATGCTTTATGATATTATTATCAATTTGGCTTTCTCCACTTTCTTTGAGGGCTTTATAATATGTTTTTCGTGAATGTTACAAAAAGTATTCAGTCATATCGTCTCTGTAAAGACTGGGTTTATTAACTCGATAGTAACGTTTGCTAATTGGATATGTAACTTTATCTTGATTGTTCATTGCTTTAACTTTTAATGCATAAATTGATGTTCCATACTAGTTTGGATTTTACTTGATGTTCAGCAGTTTGGTTACATCAAACATGGACCTAGTATAAGTGCATTATTTTATTTTGTCAACAACTAAAATCAAATGAACATGACAATTTAATGTACTTTAATACAATGCTGAAGAGGTAGGTCCCAGCAGAGCCCAGTTGGACCCGCAGGACTCACCTTGAAGAGAGACGTCTGCGCAGAAACCAACTGGATCCGCAGGACCCACCATGCTCAGAGACGTGACGTCCTTACGCGCAGTACGCAAGCTGTTCCCGCAGGAAATGCCTCCCAATGGTGAAGTACTCCGCCTGTTCCCGCAGCTGCGGATACAAGCCATCAGGGAAGGCCACCCGCGCAGCAAGGCTACACGCACAAGGCACTTAGCTCTCAATAATTCAGTTGTCACCTGAAGGAATGAGCAAAGCCGGGAACAATCCCGCACAAAGGCGGGAGGGGGAATACTCCCGCCCAAATAAGCCAGTCCGTACGATACGGGAAGATCTTTTGTACTGTACCTGACGAGGTATGGGCAAAAGATCTGACCAGAGATACGACAGCTCATTGACAACAGTATGGCGAGCAGCATGCTCTTGTACTGTGTCACTATTAGCCGCTGCCTACTCACCAACTCCTGTCATACCACGTGCATAGCCGGAAGTTGGTGGAAAAGGAATAGTACACAGCAGGCCTGGTCACTGTCAGCCGCTGCCTACCCACCAACTACCAGCATGGCACGTGCGTAGGCCACAGTTGGTAGAACAGGAATACTATTCAGCCGGCAATACCTTCTTGGAAACCTACCTTCGGCTATAAATACCCCAAATGGTATGATCATCTCATCTTATCATCTTATCATATACTATCTTGTATCTTACATATTATACCTGATATCTGCTCTAGCAATCTCTTAATATACACTTATATTCAAGAGCAATCTAGTCTGATTCTCACGCCGGAGGGTGGTCACAAGGAGGAACCCCCCCTTCTCAGTGACGAGCTCACGGTGTCTGTTTTGCAGGTTATCAGAAGAACCATCTTTGCCGGGTCTAACCCCTCGTGGGAAACATCTATTTAACCCCCAGATTACCCGTAATCTGCCCGGGGTAGATTTGTGTTTCTTCAAATACCAATAGTGCTATGAATATGACTCATATGAGAATATATAGACCGGTATACTTTAATGCATCATTCTTATCCTTGCTAGATGCTATTATACTCCTTATTCCTTAAGGAATTGAACAGAAAACTACGATATTGAGGTGGCAAACAGTCGGGTTGGATAGCGAGTAACTTTTTTAGGCTGAAACGAAACACTTTTCACAAAATATATAGTTTTCAATGGTTAGCGTGTCTTGAAAGTTTTTATCAGTTAAAAATACAGCCGTTCTCTTATATCTCATTTGTTTGTTGATATGCTAAACAAACAAGCATATACAACTCTTACTTTACTAATATAAATGAACGAACGTGACGTGTGTTCTTGTTTGTGTTAGCTCATTTAATTGAATGTAAAACAAAGTGGTCGTTTATGTTTGTTCGTTTATTAAATAAACAAACTTCCTGTCAAATGCTTCTAAGAATGCTCAGTTCATCTTGACCCATAACTATTTCTAACCTATTTCATTCTTTAATGTCATGTATTTTCCAGAAAGTAGACCTTTGTTTTTTTCTCCATGAAACTTATATACCATAGTACCATACTATGAAGTATGAAGTGTCAAGGCCCATGTGGCCCATCAAACCATGAGAGGTGTATACATAGAATTACAAGTTACAATTGAGTACCATCTTACTATATCTAATGACTAATATATACACTAAGCATTTATTTTATAATTATCATGTACTTCCAAGTGATAGATTGCATAGCTATAATGCAAGTGATTGGTATAGTAGCAAGTAACTATGACTCCGAGAGCATTGCGGAACTAGTAGGGATTTGGGGCCTGGGTCTGTTCTAGTCGTTTATTTATATATTTTATTTAAAGGGTATTATCGTCTTCTTTTAAAAGATGCGACTGACTTGGGACCTTGAGGTTATGTAGGCCTGATTCTATCCTTTCATCAGATAAGCGAGCTTCATGGACAAGTAGGACAAAATCGGCCAAATGTAGGGCTGGATGAGGCTCATATAAAAATTGGACCAACCTTTTGAAAAGATTATAAGTCGTTTACTTGATTAAAAAGATTTACGCGTAAAAGAGATGAGAGATTATAAATTCTTTACTTTAGTTGTCTATAAAGCTTATTAACTGTACATAGAGTAACTTTTCGCATTAAAGCTATCTTCTCCTCCCTCAGTTTTTCGAACCTAAAAATCTTAGCGCCTAGCGCTTTTTGAGTTTTTTTTTCTTTAACCTTTTTTATTTCTCTCTTTTGATTTCGTTTGGAACATTAGCTTGGTGCATTTACTCTTTTTTAGATTGGTTATTATTGGTCCCCCAGTCCCCAAATTGACATTTATTTAGCAGGCTCTTTATATAAGAGGTGGTGAGTGGACCCAAAGACCATTCACATGCTATGTGAGCTCACATATAAATTAATACAATATCATCCGACTTTGAGAGTTATTTTAAACTGGATTTTGTGAACAAAGTTGAAACCGGATTAAACCTAAACTGGTTTGGTTTAAAACAGACGTAAGATAGGAACCGGATCATATTTGCACGCTATGGGAATTGAACACTTGATCACCAAATTCACACCCAAATTATCTTGTCATCCCATCAAAATGGAAATGGCATATGACACATGTTCTAGTTGCATGAAGAGGTGAAAAGAAATAATTGAATAAATTTGGGTACGTGAAAATATAGAAAGTATTTATATATTTGATCCATGCATGATTACTTTGTTATGAATTTTTTTTTTCAGATTACATATATATTAAATAGTAAGCTTTAGAAATGATTTTTATTTATAATTTAGCTTAGGTGTTGTTACACACAACTTTCTTCCTGCACATACAAAAATACTCCCACATGAAAAATGCCTTCTATCATGCCTTTTGCTATGAATTATTTGCCACCAAAATATTTCATACATCATAAATCAAAAATTACACTCACAATATATAATACAAATATATATTATAGAACTTTCTCATTCCATCCATCATCTCCATCTCTATAATTTAACAAAAAAACACACTTTTCTCTAATATTTGATTATCTTATAAAAACCTTCCACATCCTATACTCTATATAATTTTTTTATTAATTCTTTCTCTTTCTTTCACATACAATCACAACTACTAACTATTTTGTCTTATTATATTAACAATAAACAACCCATATTGAAATATCTATTGGCGTAACACAAGATAACATAATTATAAATGTGCACCTATAAGTACTAAAATTAGCCATAAACAAGGTTCTATACCCGCGCCTTGCATCGCACGGGCATGCTTGACTCTCTAACATCGATTAGAATGGATAACAATATTACATACAACAAAGCAAGTCAATCATTTTCCGACACTGCTTTAATTTCTTTGACTCCTTTACCTTATTCATGTACCCGTTTTCTACATGCTCCTTTTTCAACCAATGCAGCCTCGAACACTTGCTTCACTTTGTGCAATTGGCTTCTTAAATATAGCTTCTAAGTCAAAGTCAAACTCTGCTTATGTAACCTGCAAAACAAACAACAAATGAAAAAATGTTAAAATGCAACAAACAGGTTGGTGCTACTTACTCATAATACATTTAAAGGTGGCATATTTGGTTAGAATGTCACATGTTCATGAGTAATGACCTGCAATCTCTTTTGTGTTCTTGCCAAATAACACAGGTCATAGTATTAAACATGTTATGTGTTCGTCTGATCCCATCCAAAGTCAATTAAAAAATGGTGCGGTAGAGGGCAAACAACAACCAAAAAAACCACATGAACACAACTTTAACTACACCATTAAAAAAACCAGTAACTACATAATTTATGCATCTGATCTCAATTTTAAAGAAACTAACATATTAAAATAACAATGCAAACACAATAACAAAACATAATCATTTTAGCTTCTAAGCAAGTACGCAACACGAACTCGCATACAATATCTACCTGTCCATCCTTGTAATATCCATTTCGTGTCTTCATCAAACACGAAATCTTTATGTTGCCCAGCCCGCTTAGAAAGCGGAGAACAAAAAATAAGAATGTTTACTCATTAGATGCAACTGAACGGATTCGTTTTTGGTTTTAGATTGAACCAAAAAGTGACACTGTATTAAAACTGTTATTGGATATTAGTAAAGAAGAAACTAGAAAAATCACATTTGTTATTAGCTTTCAACCAGATTCACATATTATGAACCGCAACCAAACTATAAATCACATAATGAATTCAGTTTTCGGTTCAGTCTTAGAACAAACTCGGTTCGATCTTTAACAAAATTCAGTTTCGGTTAAAGACTGAACCGAAACCTAGTTTATAATTACATCTATAATAGTATTATCCACAACATACACAAACATGAGCAAAACAAAGTCTGATTATGACGAAGCATAAACCAAATTAGGGCAAAACAGGGTCGAATTATGAAGCCTTGCAGGTCTAAGCAGATTACATAATTTAAAGCAACACATATACATTGTAGAAACATATAAGGCTAGAGACGGCTTCGAATAAAGCAACATTTTAACAACACTTAATTAAAACCAAAATAATACCATCAACATATATGATATCAACATGACTCAAATTAACAATAAATTTCAATACCCTATCAAAGAATTTTTAAACCCAGCATCAAAGCCTTTCAAATAAACATGCCATGTAAAGTGTTAAACAAGACGCAACTACAACACACAAGTTAAGTTAAAATGTGTTAATTTTTCATGTTTAGTTAGCCAATATTATTTGAGTGTTTTAACCCTCTGAGTTAAAGGTTTTGCATCTCCCTTTTATCTTAATTCTGCAATATAATTTGTAAAACTACTAAAGCCTAAGCCCTAAATTAGGTTCCAAAAACATGGCAATAGAACATCTACAAACCCTAATTAACTTCTATTTATCCTGCCAACATATTTGTAAGAACACCTCCAAATCATACCAAGTTTTTATCATACTGAAACAGAGAGATATATACGAGAAGTACTTGTTGCAACTTTTGTCTTTGATTTGCTTAAGAGGTAATGGAGAAGACCGATAAACCCTACTTGAGAGTTTTATAAAAGAGGCAGGAAGATGAGCGGGAGAAGAGATGAGATGGGCGGGTGAATGGCGATGTTAAGATAGGGGCGCTACATTGGCTTTTTAAATATAAAAAGTTACTGTACCATGTCTTCAATATATAGAGTTAGAGCATTCTAATCCTGTTCCCTATCCCTACTTTCATATATATCATATAATTACACTAAAAAACACTAAATTTCTCTTTCCTGTTCAATTAAATAATATTTTTATACCTTTTTTATTACAGTTTTCTCTCTCCACCCTATAATTTACACTCACAATCCCACCCTATAATTTACAAACTCTCCTCACATAATTTTAGAGGATGGGTTGGGAATGCTATTAGGGTATAGAAACAGGGGATTGGATGGAGTCTATTTTTACAAGATTTTTTTAAATTTTAAAGTTAATGAGTGTTTTGATGGAAGGAATGGGAATGCTCTAAGGTGATTCTAATAGACACAAAAATCATGGTAGAGAGGCTACATAACCGGTCGGATTGAGTCATTTCAACCATGTCTCTGTAAATGGTTAGCTACATTGACCGACAAACCAAATTAGATGATTAGGATTATTCAAAAAGCTCATGGTCTTTGAAAGAAAAGATTGATTTGTAAACGAGCCACGCTCGAGCCAGGGCTCATGCTTGTTTATTAACATTTAGCGTTGCAAATCTATTCCATGGCATGAAAAAATTCATATAACTTATAATTATTTATATATAATTATATATACACATTAATTTATGCTTCAATCCTTATATTAAAAATGGCTCCGGTTATCAACACACCCTCTAACTTATCCACACACATTTTCAAATGGGTTTCCATACAATCATATGTAAGATGTGTGAGTTTTGAAAGGGTACATAAATAACATATCCCTTTTAAAAATCTGAGTAAACAGTCCATTCGATACACAATCTTAGTTATAAAAAGAAAACATGTACTACATTAATGTCTATGTCACACGACCATCAAAAGTTTGCGCCTTGCGTAGGTTATGAAGTTAAGCGAGAGGCTTACATTCAATTGGGTCTAAAGTTGACATGTCACATTTATTGTCCCCATTCCCCAAATATCATCACCTACTCAACTTACCATATTTAACTTTTAAATTTATACTAATAAATAGTTAAATAGTACACAAACTAAAACAGAAAGCTTTCACTAGGTTTGAACTTTGAACAATTGAATCGTCAAACTAAAAACTAGACGATTAAACCTAAGATCATGCATAATGGGCGTCTTCAGCCTAAAAAACGCCCAAAGAGCTCCGGCACACCAACCCCCGAGGCGTCTTAGGCTGGTTTTGGGTTGGGAGTGTTTCATGCGTAGTGGGCATCTTCAGCCTAAAAACACCCAAAGTCCCCAGACACACTGGCCCCCCGAGGCGTCTTAGGCTTGTTTTGGGTTGAAGGCGTTTCATACAACACACATTTCCCGCTATTTATTCAACCAATTATGTTTTTTCCTCACAAACTTCAACCAATCAAATCTTTTTCTTAAAAATATAAAAAAAATACTGATTGGGTAATAACTAAGTGTGCTATATCTACATTCTACGATCTACTACTTCCTTAAAAACTCTTATGATGACGTGACGTTACATGACACAAAACGCTTCCTTATAGGCTCCATAGGACACTTGATTGAACTTTTCCTATATTATTTAACAAAATTTATATGCACCTAAACTTGGGAACAAAAGGAACAAACACCAATGCCTTCATAATACACAGAGACAAACAGTAGTAGGCATAGAGATACAATTACCCACATCGAGATGTTAATTAAAAATTAATATTCAAAAACCAAAAAAATAAACCATTAAAAATAAACATTTTCCCGGTAAAACTTTATAAAATTAATAATATCACTTTATAAAAAAGTAAACCGGATTAATGTTTATCTTTATGATTATTTCCTATTTCCCAATATTAATATCACGGACTCCAAATTCCCCATAAACGCCAATTAAACAACCCTTTCACGTCCGGCATCACCTTTCTCGCCGGAGAACCTCTAACCACCGACGTCGCATCCGTTTCCGGCGACGGCGGCGACTCCTCTGCCACGTCATCTAGCTCCCCCGCATATTCTTCAGCTAATGCGACGTCGTACGTCGGCGAAACCGAAACCTCCGGCAGCGGTGGCGGCGGAAGAGTTAAGGTTTTTCCGGCGAGCTTCCGGTGACTCGGTTTCTTAGGTTTCCGGCCGCGGCAGTTAACCTGTTCAGTACTGGTAAGGTTTTCTTCAAACGCTTCGATTACTTGATGAATTAGCTCACGGTTCGCTGACGTGTCCCACCGGAACCAGTAGTTGGTGTAGCAGTCGAAGCAATCGCAGTCGAATACCGGAGATTTGTGTACGGCCGATGACTTGTTATTATTATTCTTCTTATTGTTGTTGTTGTTATCGGATGACCTAGGGTTTGTGGATTTGATTGAACGAGTTATCATGTAGGCTAACACTTGACGGTCTTCGAGTGAGAGAGTAACGGCTAAGGTGACAATCGCCGCCGGAAGGAGGTTTAAGACGGCGAGAGAGTCGCCGGCCGGAAATGACGCCGGAGAAGGTGAGACTTTGCCTTTGTTGTTTCTCATCTTCATGTTTAGTGAGGGTTTGTGAGTGAGTGAGTGAGTTGGACATAAAAGAGATGATTTATTATTGAAGAAACACTAACCGGACCCCGGACAGGTTACTGGTAACCTGGGGGTTGGAGAGATGTTTCCCACGAGGGGTTAGACCCTTGGAAGATGGTTCTTCTGATAACCTGCAAAACAGACACCGTGAGCTCGTCACTGAGAAGGGGGGGGGTTCCTCCTTGTGACCACCCTCCGGCGTGAGAATCAGACTAGATTGCTCTTTAAATATAAAAGTATATTAAGAGATTGCTAGAGCAGATATCAGGTATATTATGATGATAATGTAGTAAGGTATGATAAGATGAGATGGTCATACCATTTGTGGTATTTATAGCCGAAGGTAGGTTTCCAAAGAGGTATGGCCGGCTGCAACAGTGTTCCTGTTCCACCAACAGTAGCCTACGCACGTGCCCTGCTGGTAGTTGGTGGGTAGGTAGCGGCTGATAGTGACCAGGCCTGCTGTATACTATTCCTGTTCCACCAACTGACGGCTATGCACGTGGTATGGCAGTAGTTGGTGAGTAGGCAGCGGCTAATAGTGATACAGCACAGGAGCATGCTGCTTGCCATACTGTATCAGTGAGCTGTCGTATCTCTGATCAGATCTTTCGCCCATACCTCGTCAGGTACAGTAAAAGATCCTTCAGTATACGGACTGGCTTATTTGGGCGGGAGTATTCCCCCTCCCGTCTCTGTGCGGGATTGCTCCCGGCTTTGCTCATTCCTTCAGGTGACACTGAATGATCGAGAGCTAAGTACCTTGTGCGTGTAGCCATGCTGCGCGGGTGGCCTTCCCTCATGGCTTGTATCCGAGGCTGCGGGAACAGGCGGAGTCCTTCACCATGGGAGGCATTTCCTGCGGGAACAGCTTGCGTACTGCGCGTAAGGACGTCACGTCTCTGAGCATGGTTGGTCCTGCGGATCCAGTTGGTCTCTGCGCAGACGTCCCTGTTTAAGGTGAGTCTTGCGGGTCCAACTGGGCTCTGCTGGGACCTACCTCTTCAAGTCCCCCCAGTCCAATGTTCTTCTCATGAGTGTTTAATAAAGTGAGGTGAACTTTTGGACTTGAGCAAAGGGTTTTGAAAAGGGTTTTGTAAGGTTTTCCATGGGGATTCTTTCCGCGGAAGTCCTTGTCACTTGCAGAAATTCCCGAGTTTCCTGCTTGGTCTTTGGGTATGATGCGGGTAGGTCTGTAACCTCCTCGCAAGTCAGGAGCATTGAGTCCCAGTTGTATGTATTTTCCATGAGGTTTTGGTAGTTTTGAACATAGTGATCAATTATGTTAAGACCACCAATTCCATCCTGGAGCTTCAAACAACGTAGTTCTCGATGTTCCCGCTATGCGGGGATGTTATTTCCGTTTCCGCAAGCATTGCCCAGAAGATCCTTCTTGGTTTCAATTCCCAGCGGAGCGTTAGGTATGTGAAGGGTTTTGCCTTAACACTGTACCTGCGCTCGTCTTACGGTTACTTTACTTCCAAGGTATTCCTGGCGTCAATTCCCTGCGGGTGCTAGGTATGTGAAGGGTTTTGCCTTTACACTGTACCCGCACCCGTCTTATAGTTACTTGGTTGCCGAGGTACTTGGCTTCAATTCCCTGCGGGTGCTAGGTATGTGAAGGGTTTTGCCTTAACACTGTACCCGCATCCGTCTTACGGTTACTTGTTCACCAAGGTTTTCTTGGCTTCAATTCCCTGCGGGTGCTAGGTATGTGAAGGGTTTTGCCTTAACACTGTACCCGCAGCCGTCTTACGGTTACTTGTTTGCCAAGGTTTATTTGGCTTCAATTCCCTGCGGGTGCTAGGTATGTGAAGGGTTTTGCCTTAACACTGTACCCGCATCCGTCTTACGGTTACTTGCTTGCCAAGGGGTAAGGGGTATTTTCCCGCTTACTTTTTAATATTTTCGAATTTTGAATTTTGAAATTCGAAGAGTTGGTGAAAAGATAAGTCCAAACCTCTGAAACGTCGTGCGACGGTTTCTTCTGACTGTGTCAGGACGTGCAGGAAGTTATGTTGACGTGACAGAACATGGTCATTCCAGACGCCTTTTCAGGCGCGTGGGCGTGATTTTTCGGGCGCGTGGCCGCGAAATTACTGGCACACGTCCTTTCTACAGCTGTTGCCAGCTTGCTTTTTGCCACGTGTCATAGTTTCATTGCACCGTCGATTTCTCTCTCCTCCGCATTAAATTCACCGCATTAATTGCGATTAGTATATAAAGGGGGAGAGGCCTCTTTGTAATCCACACTTTCACCTCTCTTCTTCTTCTTCTTCTTCTTAGTGATTTCCGGCAAATACTCCCCTTTTTCAGGCAAGCATTTTCCCGAAATCACTCTTCTTTCTGCAAAAATGTCTTCTCATGATGCTGAAGCTGTAGCCGACGATAGGAGTACTGCTGGCGAATGCCAGTGTGCTCTACCTGTCGATCAGTACCAGTACGTCGTCAGGAAGTTCATGCTCGAGTCTCTCGAGCCTGAGTTTCCTGAACCCCATCAGACTGTGTACGATGCCCCCAGAGGCAAGATCGGGGTATATGCTGCATTCTTTGTTTATGGGAATCTTAGGTTCCCATTGACAAAGTTTGTGTACCGTGTCCTGGAGAGGCACGGGGTGCACCTGACCGAGGTGCATCCGATGGCGATTGCCAAGGTCCGGCACTTCGAGTGGGTGTGTCGGATTCTGGGTATTGAGCCCTACGTGGACCGCCTGATGACCTTCTATACTTGGAGGTGCGTCCAGGGGTGGTACACCCTGACAACCCGTATCAAGGGTTTGAAGATCTGCGTGACCGAGCGCAGTCTTCGATCGTGGAAGCGAGAGTTCTTCTACATCTCTGCCCGCGCCATCCCCATTGCTATGAAGTTCAAGAAGGGTCAAGCGCTTCCGAGCCTTCACGCTTCCAGCTACCAGGAGGCGGAATGGTTCGCGAAGATATCCCGGGTCCAATCTCCGGTTTACCGGTTTGCGGAGTCCGGGATGGTGCTGCTGGGGATGAGCCGGGTATGGAAGGATGCGTCCCGGTTTCCCATCCTTCTTGAATACGGTTTGAACTCTATTCCTTATGGTATGTCTTGTCTTTCTTGCTGATATTAGTTAATTTTCTAACTGTTTCTTTTTCTTTCAGAGGGGAATAATTTGGAGTCGCTCCTGTTCCCGCGGGAAGCTGACAGTCCCGTGCGGGTGGGCACTCGTGCTCTGGACGACAATGAGTTGCCCATCTTGGAGCAAACGGCGGATAGGTTTGTGGAGGTCTATCCGCCAGGCCAAGAGATCCTGAGCCACCGGCGGCTAGGTAAGGAGATATTCTATCCTGAACCCCTCAATGCTGTACCCGTTGCTGGAAATCCTTACATCCTGTCTTCTTCTGAGGAATCCGCAGATGGTCCTCCCCTTGTGCGGAAGAAGAAGGCTGCTGCCGGCGTGAAGGGGAAGGAGAAGGCCTCCACAGCTGATCCAGTGGTTCTCTCTGACTCGGAGTCAGATAGTGAAGAGGTGGCGGGGATGCCCGGTGGTGAGGAGACCACTGCTCCGGAGGCTACGACCGTTACCTCCGGAGATCCAACGAAGACGACGGTGACCGGTACCAAGAGGCCGGCTCCATCGGGTTCCTCCCCGTCCGTACGTTTAGGGTCAAGAAAACCCGTAAGTACAATCATAATGTCTTTGCAGATTTATCACTATAAATTCATCTAACACTTTCTTCTTTGTGCAGGGGTGGGTGTTGACGCATTCCGGGGTGAAGCGCAGGGGAGTATCCCCCCGCCAATGACGGTAGGCTCGGTCAGCCTTCCTGAGGCGTCGACCCAGGCGGCTGCGCCTGCATCCGCTGGTCCAGTTGCTCATTCCTTTGAGCCAACTGTTCCGGCAGAGATGACGTCACCGCCGGCTGTGAGTGCGATTTTTACAGCATCCTTCACAGAGCCGGCGGTTACTGCTGCTGCCTACGAGGCGGCGACCGCGGCGGCGACCACAACGGCGGCCTCGGCGGCTGCCACCATGCCCGCGCCACCGGCACCGATGGCCGGACCATCAGGTACGCGCAGGGCTTCCCGCCGATCTTTGCCACCTTCCCGTCTGCCTGACCTGTTGGATGGATTTCCTTTAGGTTCAGGTGATGGGTTTGGCGGCTATCGGCCTGTCATTGACCCTACAGGTGCGTAGGGTTCCTTTCTTTTCTCTTGTTTTTTATCATCTTTTCCTTACTGCCTTTGTTTCTTTTGCAGTGTCAGATTCCAATGAAGTGTATGTTCCGCGATGGAACATACGCCGAGGAACAACCCTTCGCACACCTGTGGAGTGCGTGGACTGGGCTCGCCACGCTGCTCCTCCGGGTGCGTTGGGGGAAGCCATGGTTAGCTACCAGGAGGGTAGGCTAACTAATGAGCTTCGGGTTCTCCAGGCCCGGATGCAGCCGCGCGTCGAGCTGCTTTGTCGTGAAAACGACAAGTTGAAAGCAGCTCGCGCCAAGGACATATCTGAGGCGCGTGCTCTTCGGGAGGAGAACCAACAGCTGGCGGCAGCTGCCGCCGACAAGGAGAAGGCCTTCAAGGCCCTCGAGGTTGAAGTTCAGGCGCGACTCGAGGCCCGCTCCAAGGCTGCCCAAGCTGTGAATGAACAGCTTCGGCTGGCCAGGGACACTGCGCGAAACGCAACCGAGAGGGCTGCCAAGGCTGAAGCCGTTGCTGAGCCTTTGCGTGTGGAGAATGAGGAGCTCAAGGCCAAATTAGAGGCTCTCCAACGCGCTCATGATGCCTTGGCAATGGAAGATGCCAAGAAACTCCAGGAAATCCTGGACCAGAGGGGGGTGCTTGACCACACCGAGCGGAAACTTAAGGGCGTCGAAGAGGCTGCCTCAAAGGAAGTTTTACTTGCCAACCTTAACAAGAGCGAAGCCGAACGCGCCCATAACGAAGCTCAAGCTGCCCTCCAATGGCTTCTTCGAGAAGCGTTGCCTCAGGTATGTTTAGTTTTATCTTCACGCTTTTCTTTTGTAAGAAAAGGTTCTAATACTTGTATTTTTTCTTTGTAGGTTGTGCGTCGGGTCTTTTCAGAGACCTCTTACGATGATGCTATGACCGCAGCCCTCAACGCTTCTCATGAGGATGGGGAAAAGGCCGGCTTCTTGCTTGGTCTAGGGTTTGTTGAGAAAGGCGTCCCGCCTTCCAACTTCCCTTTGTTCAATGTGGATACCGAAGCCATTTATGACCAAGCATTGAACCAATACGCCGCCTTCCCGCATCCAGTGGTGGAGAAGGTGGACGAAGTGGCTGCTGCTGATGATGGGTTAACTGTCCTCAAAGCGTTCCTCGAACCACCCCGTTCTTCTGACGGAGCGGGTCCAAGTGGAAGCGGCCCTGAAGCTTGATCCTGAAGATCCCTTCCCATTGCTAAGATAGACTTGTATAGTTTTTTTTCTTTTAGGCGGGTAGTTACCCGGCCATTCTTGTAATATATTCTTGAAATATTAATCTTTTTGCGTATAAGATTGTAATTTCCTTCTTTGGGTTCCTTGCTTTATAAACTTATGTCTTGCATACTTAGTTTAAATTAGCAATTTTCCAAGTGTTTAGAATAAGAACCTTTGAACGTGGTTGATAGTGGGTTAAAGTTTCGCTTCCTCCTTCGTGATTGTGCGGGTAGAACCGTCACTTGCACTTGGTAGGATGGCTAAACTTTAACTTATATCTGACCTGCGTGTAGGTTTTCCTTTTCGAAATTTCTAAGGCATTAAGAATAGTTGACCTTTGAACGTGGTTGATAACAGGAAGTCTTGCTTCCTCTTTCGTGATTGTGCGGGTAGAACCGTCACTTGCACTTAGTAGGATGGCAAAACTTTACCCTTATCTGACCTGCGTGTAGGTTTTTCTTACCTTTTGAGGATAAGTTAACCTTTGAACGTGGTTGATAATAGGTGTGAAGTTTTGCTTCCTCTTTCGTGATTGTGCGGGTAGAACCGTCACTTGCACTTAGTAGGATGGCAAAACTTTACCCTTATCTGACCTGCGTGTAGGTTTTTCTTACCTTTTGAGGATAAGTTAACCTTTGAACGTGGTTAATAATAGGTGTGAAGTTTTGCTTCCTCTTTCGTGATTGTGCGGGTAGAACCGTCACTTGCACTTAGTAGGATGGCAAAACTTTACCCTTATCTGACCTGCGTGTAGGTTTTTCTTACCTTTTGAGGATAAGTTAACCTTTGAACGTGGTTGATAATAGGTGTGAAGTTTTGCTTCCTCTTTCGTGATTGTGCGGGTAGAACCGTCACTTGCACTTAGTAGGATGGCAAAACTTTACCCTTATCTGACCTGCGTGAAGGTTTGTCACGTTGCTGGGTTCGTGCGGGTAGGACCGCCTTCCCATGCAATGACGACGTAATTATGCGGTGAAAACCGGCATATTAGTTCAGAAAAGTATAAATGTAAAATCATCAGCTTCGGTGTTCTTAAAGAGAATCATTTCCATTAGAAGTGGCTCTTGGCCTTTTTCTTTACAAATTGGAATTGATTTACATGCAGACTGTGTAAATGAGCTCCCTTCCATGTTGGGATGGGAGTGCCATCGAGCCGATACGCACCTGGTTCGGGATCTCGTTCTTTACGCAGCATGTAGTCTCGATTTTGAAGCTGGAATTGATTCGTGTTTTCCCCAGCTGGGGTTCTATACGCACTCGCCTGCTCAGCCTTTATTACGCCACGAGGTGCGCGAGCGTCCCATCTCTGACAAATGCTTCGACCATATCTTTTACATCTATGCATTCTTCAGTGTTGTGGCCCTTTGTCTTGTGAAAGTCACAGTATTTACTCCGATCAGCATCGTGACGATGTCGGATTATTGGAGGCTTTGGCCATGGGAGCTCTTCAGTGGCGAATATCTCAGTGACGCTTTTGGTGAGTGGCGTCCATCTGGAGTTCCGGTGCGATTGTACATTATCCCTTCCGCCCAACCGATGTTGCAAGCCGGATGAGGTGTCAAAGTTTACCCTTGACTGCCAAATGCCTAGCTTTCGTTTTTTATTTAGTCGGGTGGTGAGGACGTTGTCTTCTCTCGTCCTCTGGGTGTAGAGGTTTGTGCTCTGTGGGAGATCTCTACCCAGTTGCTTCTCTGTTTCCGCATAGCGTTTTGCTGCTGTCATGATGCCATCCCATGTGGATGGCATGCCATCTTTACCCGTTAGGGTGCGGATGAGCTCTGGGTCATGCGCGCCCTGGATGAAGGCAGCGCGAACAAGATCTTCGCTGATATTGCCCAAACTTAGCTTCTTTGAGTTGAAGCGAGTGATGAAGTTTGGCAGAGATTCATCTTCCTCTCGTATGCATTTGAGGATTGTCCATTGCTCCTCGGTATACTTTCGTTGCTGGCTGAAGTGTTGGCTAAACTTCTGTTGGAAGTCTGCCCAGTCGTAGATGTGGTTGACCGGTAGACGATCGAACCATGCTCTAGCAGCCCCAACCAGCGTCATTTGGAACATGTAACACCACGTGGGTTCCGTCCAATTGCTGACGGTTGCCCTTGCTATGAACCTGTTCAAATGATCGTCTGGATCAGATATACCGTCATATGTGCCTATGTTGGGCATTTGTTTGGCACTCTTTGGGGCGATTGCCTCAGCAATGTCCCTTGCAAATTTGGACGTTCCTTCATTTGCAACGTTTGGTCTGAACGTTTTAGAGAAGTCTTGTGGACTTCCACCTGTGCTTTTTGGTTTGAAGGCTTGTCCAAAATGCCTTTTCGGTTGGGATTCCGTTTCTTTACGCTTCCCTTTTGCCCTATGGCGAGGGTTCGCGTCGGAGTCGGATTCCTCCGAGTCATCCTCCCAGTATTCGAATTCGTCGGCCTGTTGCACGGAACGCAAGCGTTCGTCCAACTCAGCCTGGAATTCCTTTTGTCGTGCCTCCGCCCATGCCTTAACTTCATCGAGAGTCTGGCGGGGGAGTCTTCGTTTCTCAAACTGGGTATCGGTGGATCCCAGTAGGCGATCATTTACTGCACTTGCCCCAGCTTTGGTAAGTGGGGTAGTGTTTGTAAAATTTACTTCACTTGCCCCGGCTTCGGTCGCCGGGGTAGTGTTTGTAAAAACTGTGTTGCCGGTGTTCATCCCAGTAGCTGGGGTTGTGGTTACCGGAATTTCTCTAACCATCTTTGTAGAAGTTTGAAAAAACTGGAGAAAAATAAAGTTCTAGCTTTATGCACGGATGGCGCCAATGAAGAAACACTAACCGGACCCCGGACAGGTTACTGGTAACCTGGGGGTTGGAGAGATGTTTCCCACGAGGGGTTAGACCCTTGGAAGATGGTTCTTCTGATAACCTGCAAAACAGACACCGTGAGCTCGTCACTGAGAAGGGGGGGTTCCTCCTTGTGACCACCCTCCGGCGTGAGAATCAGACTAGATTGCTCTTTAAATATAAAAGTATATTAAGAGATTGCTAGAGCAGATATCAGGTATATTATGATGATAATGTAGTAAGGTATGATAAGATGAGATGGTCATACCATTTGTGGTATTTATAGCCGAAGGTAGGTTTCCAAAGAGGTATGGCCGGCTGCAACAGTGTTCCTGTTCCACCAACAGTAGCCTACGCATGTGCCCTGCTGGTAGTTGGTGGGTAGGTAGCGGCTGATAGTGACCAGGCCTGCTGTATACTATTCATGTTCCACCAACTGACGGCTATGCACGTGGTATGGCAGTAGTTGGTGAGTAGGCAGCGGCTAATAGTGATACAGCACAGGAGCATGCTGCTCGCCATACTGTATCAGTGAGCTGTCGTATCTCTGATCAGATCTTTCGCCCATACCTCGTCAGGTACAGTAAAAGATCCTTCAGTATACGGACTGGCTTATTTGGGCGGGAGTATTCCCCCTCCCGCCTCTGTGCGGGATTGCTCCCGGCTTTGCTCATTCCTTCAGGTGACACTGAATGATCGAGAGCTAAGTACCTTGTGCGTGTAGCCATGCTGCGCGGGTGGCCTTCCCTCATGGCTTGTATCCGAGGCTGCGGGAACAGGCGGAGTCCTTCACCATGGGAGGCATTTCCTGCGGGAACAGCTTGCGTACTGCGCGTAAGGACGTCACGTCTCTGAGCATGGTTGGTCCTGCGGATCCAGTTGGTCTCTGCGCAGACGTCCCTGTTTAAGAATATTATTATTATATTAATAATATTAATATAATAATAATAATATTATTATTATTAATTTAATAAATAATAATATAATCTTAAGGTTAGGGTAACTAGGACAATTGTCGGTTTGAATCTCGAATCTAGTTGGGTTTTCGTCTCATCATGTGATGCATTAGAGAATTCTGCTATTGTAGTGGCACACAGTGACGGATCCAGAAAATTTAGCCAGTGGGTGCCAAAAAAAAGTTAAACCCAGAACTCGTCAATTTGGGTCGGGTAAACTAAAACGGGTCGAGTAAAAAAATTTACATTAAACAACTACGTATAGATATGTAAACAAGAAATTTCATTAAAGATAAACAAAATACATATTACAATTGTCCTCTACGTGATTTCATCTTTTGAAAACGGTCAATTACAGCTTAATTCGTAACACTTAAACGGTCAATTACGGCTACATTCGTAACACTTAAAGGTCCATTAAGGCAATACTTTCTTCGTATCCCGTATCTCGTCTCTTTGATTAGGGTGATAATCTAAAAGTTTTTTCTATCGATAAGACCCCACGGAAGATTATCTAGATCAACTAAACTTGGTCCAGTAGATGGTGTTTTTCGTTTCAGAGACATAAATCTTTTCATAGTTGTCATAGCTAAAAGCTCTTATTGTACAAATAAAATGGATTACAAAGTTAAATAGTGTAGAACTCTAAAAACCAATAATAATAAACGGTACACTCATAGAATGAATAAATTAGAAAGCTAGAAACCAAATAATCATTCACCACATGACAACAAAGATCACATGTCTGTTGAATTTGAAGAAAAGGGCGTTATTTTTTTAAACAGAAGATCGAAGCGGGTTACTGGACATGCGGGATTCAAATACAAAAGAAATAAATTAACCATGAACCATGAATGTTTGTTTTATGTTAGAATAAAAACAAGAATTCAAAATCACAATTTACAAATAAACCAGACGTGAGACGTCAGACGTGAACCCGCCGGCACCCTAATATGTTCGTCTCTCACTCATTCCAAATTTCCAATTAAAGTGGTTAGAACAATTAAGTAATATGGGCTTAATTGTTATTATTTATAACAAAATTAAATTTGGGCTTAAAAAGTTTGGGGCACTAAAAAATTATGAGTGGGTCATTAAAATTTTTTTGGATGGGGCACTTAGGTCTTTAGACCTAAACACTGGATCCGCCCCTGGTGGCACAACAACTATCAAGTGGCAATCGACGATATGGTTTCTCGGGAACGCCTAAGTAAAACTCTGAAGCCAGTGTGGACCCCGTTAAGACAACATAGTCCGGCCAGAGTTGGGCGACGGAGCTCTCCAATTTGGGGAGTGTGCTGACCTGAAAAACACAAGAAAGTTGCTTGTGTTTAGGATACTACACTCCTCAAATTTGGAGAGTCATGTTGCCCCGTTCTGGCTAGACTATGTTATATTAACCTGGCTTATGCTGGCTTCAGAGTTTGGCTTGGGCGTTTCCATGAGAAACTATATTGTCGGCTGCCAATTAATAGTCTTCGTGCCGCCACAAGAGCAAAACACTTTGACGTAACACATGGTGGGACGAAAACTTGGGTGAGCTCGGGATTCGAACTGACAACCTTGCAAAAGACCTAGCTCAAATTCTTCGTTGTCATAATCCACCAAAACTAACACAAGTGTGGATCGAAATTGGCTATTCATTAAAGAACCATAGTCTCCTACCAATAAGTCACAAATGGAGATCGTGTTATTTATTGTTATTTTTATTATTAGTACTATATTTTATTAATAAATAATATTATTTTCTTCAGGTTAGGGTAATTACCATCAGCGGGTCTTCGGGCGGGTGAGTTTTCTTCAGAACTGGAGATAACTTGAAGGCGCTTAAAGGCTTCGTACGGCTGGATTGGGTCAGCAGACGGTGATCTTTTATCATTTGGTCACCCCGTATAAAATACCTAGGCATTTTATGTTTGTTGAAAGTTAAAAAAAAGTAAGTAGGACCAATTGCCCTTATATCAACATCATAATGTACACAATTGTACTACACCTTCAGTCACTATAAGTCTATAATAATAGTCAAGCAATATGTCAAACATGAACAATTGTACTTAAAAGTTAATAATAATAGGGTCATAGTCATGGACTATGAATCTTCATTTTGACCTCCTATGTATATATCAAATAGTGTAAATCATATTTATGACACGTCCCGTCTCATATCAACCTTTTATGTTTCAGGCAATGCAACACTTGACATGATCGAGCTGTTCAAAGAACTTTGTTTCACATAGATGTCTATTGTGCTCATGTATGGTTTATATGTTATGTGTTGTACTTTTTATAATATAAACCGTTAAATGCAACATAACACAACAGGTAGTTAGAATTAAGCTATACCTGTTATGATACAAACCAATAAATGCAACATAAAAAGTAATAAGGTTTGTTAAGTCTAATACAATATTTGTCATTTGTGAATTAACTAATCTACAAATATAACCTCCACATGACACACGTGACATTGAGTACTTTTACGTATTACTTAAAACTCTTCTTTTTTCCCCTCTCTCTTAAGCATTTATACTTACCTACACATCGAAATCGACCCACAACACGAGCCCTATAAAAAGACTTAACAATATTCTTTGATATCGTCGCACCTTTCTCACACTATAGTCGGTCCATTCTTTTATATGGAATGAGAAACAACGCATCACGTGGTCTAAAATTCGAATACCATTTAGACTAGTAATGCTAACAATACTCATGAGCACCACATGTGCTATAGTTGTGTAAGTACTTCCCAAAATTGTGAGACACAAACTTTCTCCATTTGTTGTATTCAATGAGCGACTTTGTCTAGATGCAAAATAGTCAATGAAAGACCTAAGCTTGACAATTGACAACACACTACTCGATAAGCAAGTTAAATAGGCCAACACAAACACAGCCCATTTAAAGCATGACAACCCAAACAAAACTTGTTTAATAAATGAGTTGAGATATAACACAAAATAGTTGCTTTGGCGTTGTGCTATAAATTACCCTCCTTATGCTAAGGAACCTTGGATCTTAGCAATAACCAACATAACACTAAAGGCAGCCGGAGGCATGTTATCCTGCAAACCATTGGCGACGCCCATGTTCACAAGTTGAATATTCACTTTAAATCACCTACAAATTTCAAGACTCCCTTACATATTTAAATTTAGGATGGCTAGACCAACCTCTTCTTTTAGAGTGATTTAGGCTCAACAAAATATCATGGCAATGCCAATTTGTTTCTTGTGTTCTTTCAAATATTAACTCAAATGTCTAAGCTGTGGTTCGACAACATCTGCGGTAAGAGCATCAAGGATATGTATCTGGACATGTGTATGTGGCATGTCATACTTTAAAATGAATACATTGAGGTATATGATTTTTCTCATTTGACTTTGTATATACTGGATTTAGTTATGAATTTAAAGTAACAATCAACAGCCGTTGTGCCGCCACATAAGCTCGAAAAGCAAGCAACTCACAGTTTGAGGCCAAAATCATGAGAATGTCACAACCAATGTTGTATCGTGGGTGTTCGTCCAAGCATAACATGCTTGTTGTAAAAGCGAACGATTCATTAAGTTGTTTAAGTAAGATTTTCTTTTAGTTGGTGCTTTTACGGGGTTATTGTAATTTAACATGTTCACAAACTCAATCAGAACAAATCAACGGTCAGAACACAAGGGGCGTCACCCGTTAATGGGCGCTAGATAGAAGAGATGTGAGAGTGTGAGGCCCGCGTAACCTCAACCAATAACCAACTTTTTTTTCCTTTTATTTAACTTTTTAGTTAAACCACAATGTGATTAATAAATGGTGGGTTAGTTAAAGCTGATTGTTTGTGTGGCAGGACGTTTTTACACTTTTTAGTCAGGCCACAACATGAAGCCGCAGAAAAGATAAATAACATTACGAGTGAAACTTCGATTGTGTGTTACAAAAGTTTTCTAAGAAACAAAACTTGTCGTAGGCCAATTGTTAAGCAACATTTTGCTTTTGTAATGGCTATTATTGACGAAATTGCTGGTAGAGTAGTTATTAAATAGTTTCAACTGTCACACTTACGCTCTGTCACACTTATTAAAGCACAACCTTTTTGATTGTATGTACTCGAATTCTTGACTCTTGTTTATAGAATTTAAGGAAGGCTTAGGCTATTCATGCATCAAGGAGGTTATTCACACACCAGGAGGGCCTATACGGTCGTATAGGGCCTATACAACTCGTATAGGTGTAGTGCCAAGTCATTTTCGGTCAAGAGTGTCAGTTTTCATTTATTTGCATCGTATAGAGTCTGTTTGACTCGTATAGTATTTTTTTTTAGATTTTTTTAAATTTACAAAATATTAAAAATAACATCCGAGTTGTTTACAAAATAGAAACACGTAATTTAAAAGTAAATATTTTGCTATATACATAAAAACATACGAACAACATAAGCATTTTTGGGTAACGACCTTTTATATGTGGTCATGCAATACATTTTGGTTGACGCCCATGTGAGTTATCTAAGCTTTTGAAATATAACTGCCATAAAAATAATTACGTTTGGAGCAATAAAAACTGATATCTGGCCTGTACGAATTGTATAGACCATAAAATAATTATAAATATCTGGCCAAAGTACAGCTGACATGCTGTCTATATGAGTCGTATAGACACTAAACGGCTCGTATAGGTATATACGGCTCGTATAGGGTCTATACGTACAAGAATATCTATACGGCTCGTATAGACTGCAAAAAGCTGTCACACATGTTAATAAGTTAGGCCTATACGAGTCGTATAGCCTTATTCACACAGCATGAGGATGGTGTTTGTATATAACACCCCTTTAAGGAATGGTATATATAGAAGTGCCGTAACAGAATTTAACAAAGGCAATTGGTGGTACATGCTGATGAAAAAGACAGATCCCGCATATTATATGGATATATATTTATTGATGATATAAAATCTAAAGAGGAACAGGTTAAAACTCTTCTTAAACTTCTTTGGATGGAAGTAGAGTTACACTTATTGATAGTTCCAAACTTTCAATAATATAATCTTATCTTTACGAAGCAAACTTGTATCATATTAATGATTTGTAGAGTTCATTGTTACACATCTATTTATTTTCTTCTAGGCTTAAAAGAAATCAATAATTGGGTCTAATTGGTTTAAATAGCACACGTTAGAGCTTCAAGAACTGACCCGGACCCGTTTAGTGGTATTTGTCACTACCCGGGACCAGTCCCGATTGAAATAATAGGGTCTAACTAGTTTGAGTCTTACGGGTCTCACAGGTCTTACCCAGTTTATGTAAAGAGAAAATGGTCAATGGTCACCCGAACCCGTTAGAGTGCTCTTTTCCCTCAACTGTTACCTAGGTGGAGCCCCGTTGGAGGAGAGAAAGAGAGAGGGAGTCAGAAGTCCATCCTTGGCCTAAGTCGTCCAGCTGGTGTGAGGGAATACTAGAGGTGTACAAACCGGTTTTTTTTCCCAAATTGAATCGGTTTGGTCAAACCATGGTCTAAACCGGTTTGACTCAAACCGGTTCAGTTTAGAAACCGGTTTAGGAGCAAGAAACATCGAACAGGTCCAACTGGATTCGGTTCGGTTTAGAATTGGTTTTTCCTCAAACTGGTCCGGTTTAAAAACCAGTTTGGTAGTTCAGAAGGGGAACCGGTCCCAAAACCGACGGGCTGGGTCGGTTTGGGTGAAACCGATTTTTTTTTACATCTCTAGGGAATACTATCACAAACTAGACTACTTTATTGAATCAAACAGTCACCCAAATCATCAGCTACAAGCCCAAATCTACTGCAGCTACACAGCTTCAAGCCCAGCCCATAAACTCTTCATTCACCTTATTTCACCCACAGTGTGCACAAACCCAATTTGCATAAACACAAACAAAATATTTTCGAACTAGTGTAACTAGGGTGTTATACGTTTATATAGTTATATATTAAAAAGTGTTTTTATAAAAGTTTTAACAAAGCATATTATATGACAATATGTAAGTAGACTAATAAGATTTGTATAAACACTTTTTAATATATGCTTCCTTAAAATTCTTAGAACGTGTATTTTATGTTGACAATATAAAACAATGTATTGTCTAATAAAATTTATCTAAAAATTTTAACATAAGACTAATAAGATTTGTCTAAAACAACAATGAATTTCATCATTGTACACACATTATAAGTTCAACTTAGGGCTCTTCACGAGCCGAGCAGAGCCGAGCGAAGGCTTGCTCGTTGCTTGTATACTTATATTTTATGTGTTTTGTCTATATATTTATATATTTATTCATATATAATTATATATAAAATAAATTAAAAATATTCGAGCCGAACCGAACCGAGCAGACCTTTGCTCGTTGCTTGGCTCGTTTACAAACCGAACCAAGCAGAGCGGCTCATTTTCAATCGAGTGAAAAAACGAGCGAACATTTTCCGAGCAAATTGCGAGCGAGTTCGAGCGTCGAGCAGTTTAGATGGCCCTAATTCAACTATCTAGAATAAGATCTCACCAAGTTTGGCCCATGTATTTTAGGTTACAAGAAGTAAACTGGTTATCGGCTGAGTATACTATGTTAAGAAAGAAGTGAGCCCATGTATGTCGCAGCCCATGTTTTACACTTCATGGGATGGAGCCTGGAGGCATGGAGCGGTGCCCATTGGATCACTTATTATTTTCCTGATTCTTGTAATTGCTAGTTAAAAGGAACAATCTAATTAATATTCATTCTAACTAGTAAATGATCCCATGCGTTGCGACGGGAGCGTTGATACACATTAATCCGTGCGTCGCAATGACGGCATTGATAAAATATAAAGATGATAAAGTTTGTTCGCGCGTTACAATGACTCGTTTTTAATAATTTTTTTACACCGAAACATATGTAGAAATAATGTTGTTTAAAAAAAAACTAAGTTGTCTTGAAGAACACAAATATATATTATATTTGACACACATATTTTGGTCCTGCATTGCATGTGCTCTGTATTGAATCAAATTTATATAAAAGCATATGTAGAAGCATATATTATCGTTTGTATTCAAATTTAGAGTGACATCAACTTGCGAAGAAAAGTTAAAAATATATAATATTTCACATACGTCGGTTTTCAACGAAACTTATGTTGAGATATAAATAAAAGTAAGTGTTCGCAATGCTATATTTGGAATCGAAACTTGTTTATTTTTTTATTTTTTAATTAACCATATAATATATACATAGTATATTAAAATATACATGAGAAAAATAAAATATGTCTAATTCAAAAGTTAGTTATAGTAGTAAAAATAGAAAGTGACATGTAAAAAAATAAGTGGTTAATATATTTACTATTTTATAAAAAATAATCTAATACCGTATGCCTTTTAATATATATAATAATAGGTTTATCACATAAAAATTAGTTTTTGTTTTTGAGATACATGTTTATATTATTATATATTATATGATATGAAGTACGAACTTATCATTTTTTAGGATTTATATACATCAATAAAGTTAGATATTATATATATTGTACACATTTATGTTGGTAATGATATTATTTGTTCAATGATCTCAATCTCGTACTTGATTGTAATATTTATGTTCTTTTACCATCTTATAATTTTTATTTAAAATGATTTAATTCATTCAAAAAGGTTTGTTATTAAAGTATTAATTGATACAGTAGGCTTACCTCTTTTAGTTATCTAATTTCGGTTAGAACCAAAATTTTGGTAGTTGAAATTGGTTGTTTTGGGTTCATACTTGATAGAGCTTTGAAGAAAAATTACACCATTTATAAGAGGGGCGTTTACTATTTTGTTTCAAACAGATTAAATCAAAAACCGAAAATTAAAACCAACCGAATTGAAACTGCTTAAACCGAACCTAATTACATACTTGATACTTGGTTCCCAATTTCATATACTTAAATTCATTTGAACCTTGAATCTTAAATGTATATAAATGAAACTTTTAAAAACTCTCTGCTTGCTCCCTATATTCTCTTAAGTTACCAGATTGTTATATTTGTAAATGAAGGTTTCTCATGCATTTAATCCAAATTCACAGGTATGGGTCACACAAAACCAGATAGCAGTTAAACAGGTTATAACATCTTATTAAATTAAAAATTAGTCTTGTCAAATATTTGATATGAAAATCCTATAAATATGGATATACTAAAAATTAATACATGATTTCTTAAAAAAAATTATTTATAATTAAGAAACAATTTTATAATAAAAATAATAATAAACGGGTCATAGGTCTTACCAAACCCAGATAACTTTTAAACCAAGTTATAACATATTATTTATTTGTGAAAACCTTTCATCATCAAATCATAAGTATATTATTAACTTTTTTTATAATAAATAAAATTAAAATCCAAAAACATATATAAATATTAGAAACGAATAATGTAAAACAACTCTCATAATATGAGTGGATAAAAACAAGTAAACCATATAAATGAAGCTATTATGCTATATATGGGTTCTAATATGTATAGTCTTATTAAAAACTAATTACGATATTGATATATAGTTAAATTTAACCGAAACGATACCATACATCGATTTTCGCTATCTTTTGTCTCTTTTCTTCATTTCTTTTAGCTTTTCATCCATGTCCTCTTTTCTTTTGCATTTCCTTTTGGCTTGAGGATCCACTTTTAACGGTTTAACTTGCTCAAACAAGCAAACCTTATGATAACTTTCTATGTTTCTCTTTCTTTTAGATTTTCAATTCAGTCTTTTTAGATGTATAAACTCATCAATTAAGATAACTTTCTCGGTTTTATTTATTTATTTATTATTGTTATTTTTTTATTTTTATTTTAAGGCACATGAGATTGTTATTGTTATTGTCATTACTATTATAATAATGATGATTATTATTTTTAAACACATTAGATTATGTTTTGTAAGCTTATGTTTATGTTTATTGTCTATATATTTATATATTTGTTCATATATAAATATATAAAATAAATTAAAAATATTCGAGCTGAACCGAATCGAACAGACCTTTGGTCGTTGCTTGGCTCATTTACAAACCGAACCGAGCAGAGTGGCTCATTTACAATCGAGTGAAAAAACAAGCTAGCACTTTTCGAGTAATTTCTTAGCGAGCGGCGAGCAAGTACGAGCGAGGAGCGGTTTGGACGGCCCTGGTTAAAATGTTAACAGACTTTAAAATCCTATACACACACACAATAATTTATGAATAAATTTTTTACACTAATTAAAGAGGTGAAAAGGGGTTAAACAATTTTTTTAATTAAGCGCCCTAAAGTTGTCTCCAATTTCAGGAAAAACCACTCGCCCCAAAGCCCATCAGTGGCAAAAACCTGGACGCCCTCATGATTAAACCGGAGATCACAAATATCTCTATCTTTTTTCATTGAATCACCCGTATCCCCAAAGCGTTTTCTACGGGGTCTCTATTGACAAGCTAATGCTTTTTTACCATTACATCACATTCAAAAGGATGTAGCTGGTTTGTTTTGTAATTTACCCAAAAAATAATATTATTTATTAATAATAATAGGTGGTTAGTGGGGCAAGAGGGGATCTGGTCCCATAACGCATCTTGAGACAAACGGAGTTTTACAGCTACTCTCAAAGATACGATTTGATTCATGAAAACAACACCGGCATCATGTGAATGTGATATATGTCTTCATTTAACTCAAACCGCGTGGGATCCTTCTTCTCATACCTTCTTTTTTTAATAGCTAACGAATACAGAATTATCTAGATACTTCGTACGTAATGACTCAATGGCAAAAGACTATCGTTAGTTGGTCCAACTCAATCGTATGAAGCCCTTAAGCATCTCTAAGTTATCGCCAGTTACAGGAAAAACCCACCTGCCCGAAGACCCACCGGTGGTAAAATCCGGACGCCCTCAGGATTGAACCGGAGATCAGGGCTGGGTGGTTGACAGCCCCCGGCCCGACACCGCGCTAGGCCTGAATTTTTTTTTTAAATTATATGTATTTTTATGAAAAATGATATGTATGTTTAATGTTTAAACTTAATTACATAAGAAATAGCTCAGTTTAGTGGCAAAGGGGCATGACTCTCAACCAAAAGGTTGTATGTTCTAGTCTCATATTTGAGACATGTTTAACTATATTTTTATATAAAAGTTTTTTACACAACTCAACTCATAACCAAGAAAGCCAATTTAAAAATTAAATTGTTTAAACCCAACAAAACACTCGCCCAAAATATTTTTCGCCTTCGGCCCAATTTTTTTTTCCAATTCTCGGAGCCGGCATTGCCAAAGATCACAAAAATCTCGATATTTCTTCATTGAGCCACTCATATCCTTCCCAAAATGTTATATGTAAGAATCAAATCTGGATCTCTATTGAGAAACCCATACTTAAAAATGACAACTCATTCTCATACCTAAATAAAACAACTTTCATTAAAATCATGTATAAATTGTCACCAACTTTTAGTTAAATTTTCAAGAATCTTAGTAATTCCTTAAAAATATCTATGTTCAAAAATTTTGTTGGGTTAGTATCTAGCCTCTGAATCTTTCCTAAGTTCAATTTAGACCTGAGTTCTAATATACATATTAACATAGACGGCATATAATATATTATGCTATTAAAAAAAATAATATTGTTTGTTTATAGTATCTATTTAAGAAACAATAAATGAAACTTACACAGTTTAAGAATCTAAAATTTACTAAAAAAGATACTTATGTCTGATAATGAACAATTCTATGTTAGTTACGTATTCTTAACTTTCATCTCATGTTCATATTTAAGTATTCTTACGGTTCACGCTATATAAAGTTTATTCATATTATGTGTCTTTTTTTCCTTTCTAAGAAAAAATTTAATTGGATCTACGTAGTTAAGCATGTGTGTATAGATGGAGTATAAGGTTGTGTGTTAGTGTGTTATGCGAGATGTGAGTTCACTATGTATGCGTCTGAAGAAAAACACTTGGTTACAAAACTACATTTGTACATGGAAAGTATATTAGAAACGTAAGAATGCTTAACATTGAATCTAACCCACATAAAACAAAACATATTGAAAATATAGTATTAGTAAATCACCAATAACAAAAAAAAAATGGGGAAAAGAAGGTGAAAAAAAAGAGCATAATATCACACGTAAGAGCATGCCAAACGTAATTTCGTGAGAAATTCGTGTTCATTGTAAAGCTAATGTGGAGGAGAGAGCGAAAGAAATTCTTGTGGATGAATGCCCACAGATGGAAATCGTGAGAGGAAGAAGCAGGACACGATGTGTGTCCGTCTTCATCCTTGAGGGTCGTTGACGTGGAGGCACCCATGCTCTAACCAATTGGTGATGCTCTACGCATGCTGCCTTTGAAATTAAAGCTGTATCGTGTGATTTTAGCATAAAGTTTGTGAGCAACAAACTTATGTGACATGTGAATATGATAAGAATTTAAAAAAAATACCATACTCGTAGAAAACAATGACGTAATAGTGATGCTTCATACTACACTAAGAAACCTTAAATGATAAACACGTTATGGGTTTTATCTGTCGACAGCTGTATGTACAAACAGATGAATTCTGGAAAGTTCAATGATAAACACGTAACACGTTTTATTTGTTGACAGCTGTATGTAGTATGTACAGAGTAATGAATACTGTAAACTTCAATGACAAACATGATAAGCATGTACCTGCCGACAACTTTATGTTCATCTTAGTGAAGTACTGAAATAAGTCTTGATATTAGTTCGAAGTGACAACAATGAATATCCTCTTCAAACATACATTGAATCTTCATGTGAAACATTGCCTACGACCTTTAATGGACCAACATTGTGATAAATCAAGAATTTTCTTTTCCCTAAATGATATTCTTTAAAAAATGTTTCATGTTATGTTAAAAAGATGAAAAAAAAGGTCACATGAGTTTTCAATGAAAAATATATAATATATAAAGATAGTTTCTATTTAAATTAATGGCCACGCTATTCTATTAGGATAAACTTAAAAACCTTCAAACCTTGATGATGTTATAACTAATTTATAATTATTTTAATTTAAAACTAATTTATCTTTTCGGTAAATCTGTAACGTTAACAAGATACAAAGCATGGAATAAACAAATTTTTCAAGCTAAATTAAGAAAGGAGAATTATCAATCATCAGTTCAGCTGAAACAAATGTACTTCAGGAATTCCCAACCAAATCAATGGTTTTTCTTGTGTAGGCAGTTTACGATCCACCAAATTAGTTCAATTCTTTTATGATAACACCAATGAAAAACAAACAAACGTTTTATACTGTTCTTGAAACACAACTACAACTGAACAATTATATGATGTTTTTCCTTATCAGAGTACACATGTACCTTTGAAGTACCAAACATTGTGCAAGTGGTAAGACACAAAGAGATTCGAACAATATATGATATGATAGGGTTACCCATACCACTATGTGTTTTGGTGTTTGTGTGTGTATGTCTCACCCCTCTAAAAAACAAAAACAAAAGGTATAAAATAATAAAGGACCTTTTTATTATTATCTCTCTAACAACTAATATTCTACTCGTAAATTCTTCTAACCGTCTGACACCTATCGTAGAATTTGAATCCTCGACCTCCAAAAAAAATTGAACACCTATGACGCCACCAAATGCTATTGGGTCAAATGCCCTTAGCTACAGGTGTGTTCTTCAAGGTCTTTTTGTGTGTGTGTGTGTGTGGGTGGGGGGGGGGGGGGGGTTGGATGGTTAAAATTGACCTGATAACCGGCTCATTGAAGGTTTGTACTTAATCAAGCTCAGGTTATTCAGGTTCGGATGACTTCGTATTCAGACCGGGTTTTGATTAAAAATGATATCTCTATCTTGGTGATAACAATAACTTTTTTTTTAAAACCCTTCAAATGAGCTACTGGCTAAATTCATTACATAGAGTTACACTCCGGGAAAAACTCTCTCCTAAGACCAACGGTCTTGAACACTTGCCCGAAGGCACGATAGCTCAGTGAGATAAAATCCGTTCAATTTAAGGATACAACTATTGAACGTCAGCACGCCACTTACTCGCCCAATCCTCATCATCACTTTCATGCCATTAAAACTAAATACATACCGGTAGAAGGAATCAAACCTATCATCAGCCGCTCAATGACAAAATAATAATAATAATAATAAAGAAAAACTCTTCACCTATTTCAGGAGCCAACACATCACCTTCATCCCACCTCTTTCTCTTTCTAAGATCCCATACAAATTCACAGGCACACACACAGCCACATCACACACCCATAATAATAATATTCATCATCATCATAAAAGGTTCAAGATTCACCCAATTCAACCCCAAATCTCCACACCCACCAACCCAATTCACCAATATGCATTACTGGTCTCCTTCATTAGACGTCGATCATGAATTTGAAAAACTTGTTCACCGTATGCATCCACCCAGGTATTAAAATTAAAAAATATATAATATATAAATTATAATATGAATTGCTATAATTGACAGCCAATTGTGTATTTGGATGTTGAAATTTGATTAAATTAACCGGATTTTGGATAACTTTATTCTTGGATATGTGTTATCCAGGGTAACGGTTGATCATATCACGGATAAGAGATTCACGCTGGTTAAGGTGGATAGTGCGAATAAGCGTGGGAGTTTATTGGAAGTGGTGCAAGTTTTGACGGATATGAATTTGTTGATTAAACGGGCCTATATTTCTTCTGATGGTGGATGGTTCATGGATGGTAATTATCAGCTTTGTAGAAATCGCTAGGCGCTGGTTGGGTGGTTGGCTGTGGGATAGAGACTAACGATAACGATTAATCAGGAATTCGGGATTAATTGGTTTGGAATTTATATGTAAATTTTCGAATATACATATATACTCCATTCCAAATTTTGTATATAATTTTTTTAATTTTTACCGAATTTGACAAATGGGGATTTATCGGCAGGGCGATTTTTACAACTAGTATTAATATTAATACTATTATTATTAAATTTGTTTGATGGATTTATGTTTTTTTTAATCTGATAATTAATCATATTGGAGTTTTTATATGTGAATTTTCGAATATACATTTTGTATATAAAATTTTAATTTTGACACATTTTTGACAAATGGGGATTAATCGGCACAGTGCCTAGTCAGGATTTTTATAGCTATTATTATTATTAAATATGTGTGGTGGATTTATGTTTTTTTTCTTTTAATTATATTGATTATTTTTTGTTTTGTTTGAATTGGATTTGTTTTGTTGGAATTTGTTGTAGTGTTTCATGTTACGGATCAATATGGAAATAAGTTGTCTGGAGATGATGTTGCGGATCGAATCCAGCAGGTATTGAATTTATGCGTGTTTATAGCTTATAAATCGTTAGATCGATTGAATAAATTCGACAAGTTTAATTGGTTTGAGATTTGAATGATTTGGTTCACGGTACAAATTTTTGGGTTCTATGGTATGACGGTTCGATTGGGGATTTAAATATTTATTTTTCTTTTACTTTTGGAATTTGTATTTTAAGGATATATTATAATCATAAATTATTTTTATTATTTTAATTTTTTTAGTAGAAATAGTTGATTTATAAAATAATAATAAAAAATAGTTCAAACCATCAAATCAAACCGTTATACCGCGAACCGGGAAAACGGTACCCGATTGGTTTGTTGTTTCATAAAACCATAATTAAGAGTTTGACTTAAAATTTTCGTCAAAACCAGTTGAATTGGACATTGATGTTGAAACTAATAATCTCATTTTAAATTTAATATTTTTAAAAAAATCTACTTTTTTGACCGTGCTATGTTATGTTGTGTTGTGTTGCAGTCACTTGGACCAAGGGGTTGTAGCTTCCGGTCCCTAAGAGGCTCAGTCGGGGTCCAGTACGCATCCGAAAACACAACAATCGAGCTGACCGGTCGTGACCGACCCGGCTTACTTTCAGAGATCTTTGCAGTCCTTACCGACCTCAAATGCAACGTGGTCGCTTCCGAAATATGGACCCACAATTCACGAATGGCATCAATCGTCTACATCACCGAAGAAGCAACCAATCTTCCAATCAATGATCCAGACCGACTAGCCAAAATCAAACAACTTTTACTATACGTTCTCAAAGGTGATCTAGACCGACGTGGTGCACAAACCGCGGTCTCTGTGGGGTCCACTCACACACAACGACGGTTGCACCAGTTGATGTATGCGGATCGGGATTATGATACAGATGAATATGACATTGTACCCGACGGGTCCAGTAGCCACAAACCGGTAGTGACGGTTGAAAACTGTGTCGAAAAAGGGTACACCGTCGTTAATTTACGGTGTCCGGATCGGCCTAAGTTACTGTTTGACACGGTTTGCACATTAACGGATATGCAATATGTGGTGTTTCATGCTACCATAATTGCTGAAGGCTCTGAGGCTTTACAGGTAATGTTTTGTAACACAATGCATTAATATTGTTTTAATAATTTGATAAGAGTCCCTTGTGACTTTAAACGTGTGATATTTTTTATATTTTGTGTGCTAATCGTGTTTATTTGTTTTAATTACAGGAGTTTTACATTCGGCATACTGATGGATGCCCCATCAGTTCAGAAGCCGAGAGGCAACGAGTAATTCATTGCCTTGAGGCAGCCGTCAAGAGACGAGTCTCGAAGGTATCAAACCAAAAATTCTATGATTTGATGTTGTTTACTGATTATTGCGAGCTAAAATCGCAATAATCAGATTTTGATGTTTCGATAAACAGATTTTTACTTTTTATAATTTAAATATTTATGAGTTAAATATTTTATCAACAAAATTAATTATCAAATGTTTAAATATTATCTTTTTGCCACGTTACTATTTTTAATTCTCACCAGAATGTCTTTTTGTTAGTGTTTTCTATTGGTTTCTTAAAACAATAAATATATTAAAAAAACCATGTTCAAACTTCAAACTCAAATTCTTTTATTATTACAACTTTAACATAAAAGTTTGTTACATGTGATTTATAGGGCTTAAGACTAGAACTATGTGGTGAAGACAGGGTCGGGTTATTATCCGATGTGACTCGGATCTTTAGAGAGAACGGGCTTTCAGTAACTCGGGCCGAGGTGAAAACCAGAGGATCCAAAGCTGTAAACGCTTTCTATGTGATTGATTCATCTGGTGATGAAGTTAAAAGTGAAACAATTGAAGCAGTTAGAAACGCAATTGGGGAGATCGTACTTAAAGTGAACGAAGATGAAATGTTAACATGCTCGAAATCTCCAGGGCAACGAACGGGTGGGTTTTCGTTGGGTAATCTTTTTAGGAACCAGTCTGAAAGGTTCCTTTACAATTTGGGACTCATTAGATCTTGTTCAGAAGTGGCTTGAATTTAGGATTTAGAAAAGAATGTAGGATATATTGTATGTTTCTTTTCTTCAATTGTAGATTCTTGATTCTCTAGGCTCATTGTAAATATACACATGAATGGCTTTTAAGTTTCGAATTTAAACGTTAAGGGTGATATTGTAATAGCAATGCTTGTAGCATAACTAATTTTAAGTAAAGAATTATAAGAAACACATAATACACATGTATTGTGTAAGTAGTGCACGGAAAATAATTTGAAGCCGCGGGAGAGGGAATATTAAATGTCTCATTATAGCTAAAATATAATATTCAAAGCATCATGTAATTTTTTTTTATTTTTTATTTTTAAGAGTTTTGTATTTAAAATTAGTTTTGTATTAAAAACCGGTGACATATGTCAACAAAAGGTGTTACGAGAAAAAAATTTTATATATAATTACTTAGTTATTTTAGCTTGAGACCTTAACTCTAGGTAGTTCTAACCTCTTAGTTGTTTTTACCTAATGATTTTTTTTTTAATTAGTTAGTCAAGATTTCAAGTATGTAAACATGTCATCTTCATTCAGTTTTCAGTACGGTCTCACGAACTACGTATCAAACGCTTCTATTGTTTCACTTTTAACTTCATTGCCCGAGCACATAGGATGTATTTACACCTTCAGATTCTTTGATTTTGGGTCGCCAATAAAGAGGATAATAGTCTGTCGAAGGGTTTATTTAAGGGGGGTTTTTAAACAGATTTGCCTCTCAAATATTTACAATATATTTATTATTGTTTTTATTAATAATTATATAAACCACATGGTTAAGTTTAAACTAGTGCTATTCAACTTGCTTGTTATGGCAACAGAAATTTAGGGGTTGTTTGGTTCATTCAGATCTGAATGAGCCTCTGTCCCATTCAGCAACAACATGAGTCTGAATGATTCAGACCCAATATTTAACTATTCAGATGCTTTTCTGTCTGGAACCAACCAGTCTGAAGTCTGAATGAATCAGATGTTTCCATCTGAATGGTTCCATTCAGACGTAAACAAACAGTCGGTCGCAATTCAGCTTGTTACGGTATCAGTTTGGTTCATCACAATATCAGTAGGATACCGGCAGTCGTTATAGTAACTGAAAAGAAAAGGCCGGAAAAATATCGAACATGTTAATTATAATTTTTCTTTAAAGAACTAATTGCAAACATTATGTATCTTATTTTAAGTAGTCAATATATTATCACTTTCAAGATATATTCTTACAAACTTTTAAGATTCAAGGGGAATTCAATTTTCGTCGTTTATTGACTAGTTGTGCAAGATAATATATTCAAAATATATATATATATATATATATATATATATATATATATTTTTGTAATATATTCACACTGCAACGCTTATCTAAAGAAGTAATAACTAACATATCTATAGGTTATAAATACGTAGAAGATTTGTATACTTCCTTTATATTACACATCGTTAGAAACTAATATCCTGAAAAGTACAAGCCTCACCTTTACTAAAAATAGTTGAAAGAGTATATAAAAGAGTATAAAGTTTATAAGATGTTATAGTTTCGATGCTACATGTAATCTATTTACGTATTCTATTAACGGTGTTAGGAGCACATGAAGAAGTATTCGAAAACCCAGTTCACATCATTCAATCAATTGACATCTCATTTTATTATTATTTTTATTATTATTATTATTATTATTATTATTATTATTATTATTATTATTATTATTATTATTATTATTATTATCTAAAAGTTTGCTAAATTTATAAGGGTGCTTTTGAAACCGATGAAACCAATGTGTTACAAGTTACAACCAATCAGATACATAATCATTTCACTCATCTAAACCAATTCGGGGGTTCGTAAAACTGAATTCCTTAATGGACTGAGTTTGTCGATTTCCTTTTCCTTTTAACAGCAAAAGCCTAAATACGCAGGATTACCATGACAAATAAATCACCCTTTTGCTGGAAAAACAGAACATTATGACTGACCGATTTACTATAGGCAATTTGGGAGGTTTAACTGATGGATCTGACGATGAATTGAAGGATGCCCCTGTCACCCTAATACATATGTAAAAACTTGTATAACATAAAAACTGTTGCGTAAATAACATGTTATGTTTTTTATTTCCTTCACTATTTTTTAATTTTTAAGATAAGGATGTCAATCGTTTATACTGATTCTGATGCTCTACTCTTGACTCACCCCTATCAAGAAGAAAACACACCACTGTATGAAAACCTTCGAGTCTGGTTTTTAACTTGAGACCTTTGAGATCTCAAGCCTTAACCATCACCCACATGTCATTGAACCACAAGGCCAATTGTTGTATTTAGTGACAACTAATCCTAGTTTGATCAATGATCCCCAACCCACGTGGTTGATGTGACTTATGAGACAATCAAAGACTTCATTTAAAAAAAAAGAAAAAAAAGGAGGTATCGGCTCAAGTCCCACTGGTGACAAAATATAAGGGTCATTCCAAGTAGCGTTTGCAATTCGTGTCTTAATAGGTTTAATATGTTTTAAGCGACGCGCTTAACAAAAGCATCAAACATGAATACGACTTGTTTAACTACTTTATATGGCATTATTGTAAGACAATTTTAAGTTTTATATACCAATAAAGGAAAATGATTTAGTCTAGCCTACTAATTTCAATTATTTAAGAAAATAAAAAAAATTACATACCTTTTTTTTTTTATTAACAGGCCTTATTGTATGTTAAACATGTACCCAATTGTCAGTCCTAGTTTCAAGTTTGACAATGGGTTTTCTCTTGAAAACGGAATAAAAATATCAGACGTGTCAATTATCCGTAAGTTATTATAAAAAGTATATTGAAAAAAAAAAAAAACCTATGATCCAAAGACGTGGGAAACTGACAAGGACAAAGAAAAGCCACGTGATTAAAAAGTAAATTATTAAGTGATATGAGTCATCATCTATGTAGCAGCCACCTTTTTTTAATGTTGTTTATTTTCAGAATCGGCTCCTAACTTATATTATTATATGCATCCTTTGAGTTTTTCTTTTAATATTATTTTACCTACCCAATCCTCCAATAGCATTTCGGAAGCCCAAGGGTTTTAAATAATTTTCTTCTAAATAAATAATTTAATGTGATCAGTTTGTATTATTGCTTTGGTTTCTTGATTGAATTATATATATGGGCATGTAAGCAGAGTTTTTTTTACTTTTTTTTACATGACTTAATGTCATGTTTTTCATAGTCTAGGTATGACATACCTTATAAACTTAGAAGTGATTTCAATCATCTATCATTAGTATACAAGCATATTTATTGGTCAAAGTAGTTATTTAACTTATTCATATTAATAAAAGTTGCTTTTTATTAGTGACAATTCTAGTATGCCCCTCGTGGTCGCCCTGCCTGTGTCAATAGCCACGAATTAAATTTCCTTGTGCAGGCGGCATACGCAACCGCAAGACATGAGCTAGGGGAGCTGAAAGCAAAATCTCACTATCTTTCATCAAATCAGTGGTTATTTCTGGCGTTCATTTTCAATTTATATTGAATATCAACCTCTGTTAATTCTTTAATCAAGCTTTAATTTATCATTCAAAAATATTGTCTTAACTGAAGAAACGTGGATCGGCTCACTGGTAGACGATCAACTTTCCTCGGGTATGAGTATGCTATTTCACCGATGGTTCTCCGGAGTATGAGTTCTTCCACCTACAAAACGAGCAGCACCGTGAACTTACCCCTCAGAAAGGGACAGAGGGGTCCTCTTTGGGGTAACCCTCCGGTGTGAGAATAAGAGATTGTAGGAGAAGATAATAATAATCTGAGAGTGAGTAAGGAATTGGAATGTATTTTCTTGCTTACCTCCCCTTGTGGAGGTGGTGTGGTATTTATAGTGTTAGGGTTTCCAATGATTGGGCTCAGATCCCATTACGGCCTTTTTGGCCTCCTCCTATTGCTTTGCGCCACGTGTCCTTAGGACACCTGGTGCTTTTTCATTGATTATTCTCTGACCCAGGCATTTTACCTGACCCATGTGCAATCACGTGGTAGCACATGGGTTTTGCTGAGTTGTCCACCTTTCATTGGCAGCTGTCAACATCAGCATATTCGTATTCCTTAAAGGATACCTTCTGGAAGGTTGTATGACGAGCACAATCAAGGTTGTCCTTATCCTGATTTGGATAAGGACGAGGTTGATTATGTGCACGTGTGATATGCGCCTATCCTGAGGATGCGCGAAGTCTTCTCTTTATTCTCACGCGCAGATGTTTCATGCGCAGATGTGATATGCGCAAGCATATGTAATATGCGCCACGCGCAGATGTGATATGCGTGAGCATATATGATGCGTGAGCATGCGATATGCGCCACGCGCAGATGTGATACGCGTGAGCATATATGGTGCGCGAGCATGTGATACGCGTGAGCATATGTGATGCGTGAGCATATATGATATGCGTGAGCATATGTGATGCGTGAGCATATGTGATATGCGCCGTGCATAGGTTTTGGCTTTGTGCCTTCATGATATCTTGATTTCAAGCCTCTTGTCTATATCTTGTGGGTTGACCCGCCCCGCTCGATGTTAAGGCGGGTACATACCTCTTCTAGCCCCCCAGTCTAATGTGTGTCTTGTCTCGCGCGAGCGAGGTAAGATAGATATTAGACTTAATAGTTCTCTTTTAATAGGGTTTTGTCTTTTCCTTTTTTATTTCTCATCGTTGCGCGAAATTCTATCCTTGTGGTTGAAATGAATCGTCCATGTACGCGGTTGGTTGGTGCTGACATGCGTCAGAGATGGAGACGTGTCAGACTTTTCGTGTGCTCGAGGTGCTACAGTTGCCTTTCATGTCCCCTCACACAGTGTCAGGAACACGTGTCGCGCTCGTGTTGGCCTGCACCTGCAAGTGGGGGCGCGTGAACTCTGATCAGTACCTGTTTCGTTCCCTTTCATGTCCCCTCACACAGTCAGGAACACGTGTCGAGCTCGCGTTCGGCCTGCACCTGCGAGTGGGGGCGCGTGAACTCTGATCAGTACCTGTTTCTCTCTCTCCTGGGCCTATAAAAGCAAGCCTTTTGAGTTATTATTCTTCATCTTCATTGTTATTTCAGAGCTTTCCTTTCCTTCCATTTTTATTCCGATTTCCGTTCTTGAAGTAACCTCTGTTTGATTTCACAGTTGTATGTCTGATAACCCAGACACCACAATCTCCCCAGGCAAACGCCGTGTAAAATCATTAGTCATATCCACTGTGAAGAAGACCGGCAAGGGAAAACGGGCTGCTGAGGCCTCGTCGGAGGAGGTGGGGAAGGGCAAGACAGTAAAGAGGTGGGATGAGATTCCCTGTAAATTGAGACAGTCTGATTTTGACAGTCTCATCGCCTCTCAGGGTTTTCTCCCTGAGTATGGCTGTATGCTTCCGACGGCCGGGCAAACGGCGGCAGATCCGCCCACCGGCTATATCTCCTTATATTGCCATTTTTTCACTCACTGCAACATTCGTCTCCCGATGACAAGGTTTATGGGTGCGATGCTTCAATTTCATGGGATTCACATATCCCAAGTCCATCCTTTTGGACTTGTGCGCATGACTCATTTTGAGTTCATGTGCAAAGCTCAGCGCGAGGAGCCAACCCCTCGGCGCTTTCAATTTTTTTATAAGCCAAAAATCCAAGATTCTTGGTTCTCATTCGTTCCTCGCAGTCAGAAGGTCAAGTGCTGCACTGTTTCCTTCAAGAGCCTTCATGACTGGTCTGAGAAATTTTTCTATATTAAGGCTGGTGTGATTCCCATCCGCATGACCATGCGCGCGATCACTTCTGCGCCCGCGGATGTGAATGTTCTTAAGAACCCAACTGGCGCATGGGTTAATAAGTTGACTGCTGAACCATCCCCTGCCAAGAATATTTGCGAGGAAGCGCTGGTGGGGGTTGGCATGAGCAGGAGGTGGGCCGACAGCGCGACTGAGCCTGTTATCCAAGTTGATGGATTATGTGAGTTATTAGCTCATTGCATTATTTCTGCGTGAATATAATTCGTTTTGCTGATATCATTTGTCTTGTTTTATGCAGTAAGCAAGGAGTACGTCCACGCCGCCTATGATGAGCATATGGAGGGTGGCTCTGTCGCGCTGGGCGCTGGGGAAGTTGGCTTCCCCGATCGCTTCGCTGATATGTTCATCCCTGTTGATTTGGGATTTTGCTTTGACAGCGATGCGCCTGGTAGGCCTTTGTACTTATGCTTATGCCTTTAGAATACCAAATTTGGTTAACATTTCTGTTGCACGTATTGTAGATGCGCTTGAGAACTATGAGCTGGAGCTCGCGGAAGAAGAGGTGGAGGAGGAAGCTGAGGTGCCACAACTCAAGCGTAAGGCTAAAGGGAAAACTGGCGCAGGGGCCAATAAAAAACAGAAGAAAAATGATGCCCCTGTTGCTCAGGATCCTCCTGCTCAAGCGAAGGGACTTGAGAAAACCAAGGGGTTTACCTCCAAGTTTTCCTTGTCTTCTTTGCCTCTAGGTGTGGGCAGTCCTCCTGTCCACACGAGGTATGGTGCCGCTACCTCCTCTCTTCGCGCGGCGGAAAAGGGAAGCTGCGCTGCGCCTGCTGTTTCCTCTTCAACAGGTATACTTTGTTTATACTTTATGGTTTTATGAGCGTGATTCCGATAGAGTTATTAATGAATCTTTGCTCACTCAAATGTTTGTAGAGCCGGCGACCTTGGTGGATCAACCTCAGGCGCAACAAGGTACCGAGGCTGCGCCGAAGGTTGCTTTGAAGTCCCCTGTTTTGCCCTCAAAAAGGGAGAAAATGGACTTCATGGCGATGTTTAACTCGCGAACGGCGGTGCGCCAAGGTATATATTGCGCTTTTATTTTCTGACTTTTTCCTTTTTAGATCAAGTCCTGAATCATTTCTCTTTGTTGGTTTTTTCATAGGCATTATAGCTGGCACACAAGCTGCTGGCGGCACTGCTGGCGCCGGCGCCAGCGCCGTTGGTTCTGCTCCTGCTCCTGCAAGCACTGAATCTCCCCTCATTGGGATTGCTAAGGAGCAGGAGGCTATTTTACGCGCTGATCTCGCGGCGTCGAGACCTCCCTCACCTCCTCCTGCGCGCAGCCCTCCTCGCGAGACTGGTTTTGATTTTTCCAGGTCGCAGGAGAAAAGGCCTGTTACAGAGGAAGATGAGGAGGTCCATTTTGAAGACTCCGATGGCGGCCGCGCAAGCCCTGTAGCGCCACGAGATTTCGTGGCGCAGTCTTCTCATGGGGCTGGCGCTGACTTTTCTGCTTGCTCCCCGCAGGTATAAGTTCGTTTTGCTCCGCTGCGCGGACTTCCATATTAGTGTTTAGATGACTAGAACGTTGCTTTGTGTTTGCAGGAAGCCGATCACATATACCGCCCGAGATGGAATATTACTGAGGATAGCTCATTTCAGTCCATGGGGGTGTGTGAAGACTTCTGGGCTCACTCCGTGCCTCCAGCTGAAAGGAGGTTTCAGGAGGAGCGCGCCCGCGTGGACTTGCTCAACGACCATCTTTTCGCTGGGTCAGCGTTCTTTGCTGCCTCCCAAGAGCTTCGCTATGATTATGTAAAGGTGCGTGATGCTCTTGCGGAGGCCAAGCAAGAGGCTAAGGTATCTGCTTGGAATCTTTCTGACGCTCTAGAGAGAGCTGAGAAACTCCAAGCAGAACTCAGCGAGAACCGAGCAAGTGCCAACGCTGCCTTCGTGAAGCGCGGGCATGAGCTGCAGGCTGCGCGGGAGAAGCTGCAGGCAGCAGAGGCGGACGCGGCCAAGTATGCGCAGCGAGTGCGCGACTTGGAGCCGGATGCAGAGGCGCGTGACCAAGCGCTTGTGCAGTCTATCACTGACAAATCTTCATTAGAGAGTGAGGTTGCGCGCCTGAAGAAGGAGCTTGAGGCCGCGCGGGCAGAGAAGGATGAAGCCCTGGCGACGGCAGCGTCTAGCCAAGAAGCGCTCGATGCTGCGCGAGCGGAAAGGAAAGAGGCCTTGGCGGCAGCAGCGTCCGACAGAGAGGAGCTGAAACAGACCAAGGAAACTGTTGAGTTGTTAAACTCTCAGATTCCTGCTCTTGAGACGTCTGTTTCTTCCCTCGCGCAGGATCGCCAATGGCTAGTCTCACAGGGTATGACTCGTTGCGCTTATGCGATGAAATACTCAGACGAGTTTCAGACCCTTGTGATGGATTGCAACGCTGCCTCGCGCTTGGTGGGTCGAGCTGAAGGGTTTAAGGATGGCTGTGAATATAGCATGCTGAAGAAGAATCCATCCAACTACCCTTATCAGCTCGACATTGTCTGCGCGGACATAGCCGAGGTGGGGGAGAAGTATTTGAATACTCCCATTCCCATCCTTGAGCAGGTATTTTAACCTTAATGAGTTTACCTTGACTTATTTTCCTAGTCTTTTTGTACTCACACTTTTCCTTATGCTTTGCAGATAGCCTTGCTTGCTGATCAGCCCGATCTCGGCGCTCTAAAGAAATTACTTGACGAGTGTGAAGGGGCTGGTGGCGGCGATGATGGCGCGGGCAATGCTGCCTCTGCTAGCGGCTCTGGCGTGGCCAAAGGACCCGCTCCTGACACTATTGTAATAGAAGACGACTCCATTCAAGACGAACAGCTTGACTATGGCAAGTTTGGAGATGACGAGGAGCGGGCTGCGTCAGATGCTGAGGGAGGTAATGATGAGGGCGATGAAGAGGCTGACGTCGACATAGAGACTTGAGAAGCCCTTCATGTTTTTTTTTTATTTGCAGTTTGTATCTCATCATTTTGTAAATTTGTAACCTTCTATGTTTTGGAATAAAATTTTGTTTTTCCCTTATTCGCATCTTGCGCATTCCCCATTCATCTCTTTATATTGCATGTTTGCTTGTTGAATATAAGATATGCTTGCACGTTGAAATAAGAACAAGGTTGTAAGGAAATTATTTTACTTAATCCTTGTCATATTTTAAGTGATTTTGCAATATCCTGACTATGTTGACACGTGCCTTGGCGTTTCATTATTCCTCTTTTGCGCGACGTTATCGCGCATTTATTATAGGGAATTATGAGTTTTTTAGCCTTTACGTGTCAGTATGTGTTACTCTGATATCCATTACAATTCCATGCGCGACCTCGACCTGAGACCTTAACAACTATGTTTTGGCATGTGCTTTGCCTTAGTTGTGCTTAGGTATTTTTATGGTCTAGCTGCGCAGCATGTAGGATGGATCTTGTGAGTGATTTGAGCTAAGGCTCGTATTATTGGGCTAAGGCCCTGAGCTAAGGCTCATATTATTGGGCTAAGGCCCTGACGTTTTAGAGTTAAAACTCGTTAACGCGTTTGAGCTTGAAGCTCGCGCATGTATGTTTTACTTCGTTTTATTTTTGTTTTGATATCAATACAATGTTGTCATATTGCTCAAAATTAATAAAGGGAAGTGTGAAACATGTATGCAAAAGGTAATAGAACACACATTAAGAGAAGATAGCGCGTATCATTATTCATAATGGCTTAAAAAGCCTTGATTACAAACTTGACAATTTTTACATGAAACATTTTCTAAGCTGTGCTGCGTTCCATGCGCGCGGGATCTTCTTTCCATTCAAATCTTTTAAAGCGTATGCGCCTTTTCCCAATTCTTCCGAGACTTGATAAGGTCCCTCCCAATTGGGGGACATCTTTCCCGGGGGTATCGCGCGGCTAGCTTCATTGTTTCGAAGGACAAAATCATTCTTCTTGAAGTAGCATTCTTTCACGCGCTGATTGTAATACTTTTCTAGTTTTTTCTTGTATTTGGCTTCACTGATGATAGCCGCTTCTCTGCGCCCTTCAAGTAAGTTGAGATCCAACCTTCTTTCGCGCTCGTTATCAATCTTACTCATCATGAGCACTCTATGGGATGGGCATCCAATTTCTGCTGGAATCATAGCCTCTGTTCCATAGGTTAGGCTGAACGGGGATTCGCCATTGCTGGTTTTGCTTAATGTCCTGTGCGCCCACAGGACATTAGGTAGCTCCTCGACCCATGAATGGGATTCTCCCTCCAACCTTTTCTTCAGCCCATTTAGCAAGCTTTGGTTCGCGCGCTCCACTTGGCCATTCCCCTGAGGGTGGTATACTGAAGTGAAGATTTGGTTGATGCGCAATTCCTTGAGCCAGCTGGATATCTTCCTGTCGGTGAATTGTTTGCCATTGTCGCTCACAATTTCCATGGGCAGGCCAAAACGGCATATGATGTGGCTCCAGATAAATTGCTTCATCGCCTCGGTTGTGATTTTTGCTAGTGGCTTGGCTTCAACCCATTTTGTGAAATAGTCTACTGCCACTACCAAAAATTTTACTCGCCCTTGCGCTTGCGGTAGGAGACCCACAATATCGATTGCCCATTTTTGGAAAGGCCATGCGGAGGTCACCGGAATCAAGTTGTTCTTTGGCCGCATGGTGTTTGGCGCATAGCTCTGACACGCTTTGCATTTTTGGATCTCTTTTAACGCGTCCAAGTACATGCCTGGCCAATAGTAACCTGCGCTCATTGCCTTGGCAACCACCATGCGCGGGCCAGCATGTATTCCACACATTCCTTCGTGTATCTCTCTGATCACATAGCTTGCTTCCTCAGTATCTAGGCATTTCATGAGCGGTCCAAGATAAGAGCGTCGATATAATGTACCATCAAGCAGTTCATAGTTCTGCGACTTGTGTCTTATCTTCCTCGCCTGTGCGCGATCGTCCGGTACCTTTCCCTCCTTCAAGAATTCCATTATTGGAGTTATCCATGATGAAGGGGTTGTATGAATTACAAGGACAGACTTCGCTCCCACCGACGGGTTGCTCATTACTTCTACCCTGACATCTTTGCCAAAGTGATCGAAGCTGGTTGATGCCATCTTACTCAGCGCGTCAGCAGACTTGTTTTCACTGCGCGGAATATGTATGATTCTGAAGAAGTCAAATTGCTCGATGAGCTTTTTCGCCTGCTCTAGATACAGAGGCATGGTGTTCTCCTTGGCATCATAAAGGCCATTGACCTGTGCTGCTACCAAGTATGAATCAACATGGGCCTCTAGCTTTTTAACTCCGAACTTGTGCGCGATGCGCAGACCAGCCAGCAGGGCTTCATACTCAGCTTCATTGTTGGTGCTCTTGAAATCCAACCTGATTGCGTAAGTATACTCATGACTTTCTGGATCCACCAGCTTGAGGCCTGCGCCGGACCCTTCATTGTTTGAAGCTCCATCAGTGAATAATCTCCAAACATTTTCTTCATTATTGGCTCGCGGAGGGTCTACCTCGCGCTGAGCCTCTTCAATTTTTCCTTCAGGGATTTCTGCGATGAAATCAGCTAAGACTTGTCCCTTTATTGCTGGACGGGGCTTATAGGCGATCGTGTGCTCTCCTAATTCCAGCGCCCATTTTGTCAGCCTTCCTGAGAGCGCGGGACGCCGCAAGACTTGCTGGATGTTGTAACCAGTCAGATCTTCAATAGGATGACCATTGAAATATCTATGAAGCTTGCGCGACGCGTGTGTTAGTGACAAAACTAACTTTTCCATGATGGAGTAGCGCGTCTCAGGATCTGTCAGCACCCGACTCACATAATAGATTGGTGTTTGGATTCCCTTGCGATCCACCAACAACACTGCGCCGATGGCGCGCTCTCCTGCTGACAGGTACAATGTTAGAGTTTCGCCAGGAAGTGGAGCTGTGAGCGCAGGCAGATTTATCAGACATTCTTTTATCTCACTGAAAGCTTGCTCGGCCTCAGGCGTCCACTTGAATTGGCTTTTCTTTAGGCAATTTCTCAATGTGTTAACGAATGGGGTAGATTTGCTTGCATGGTTCGCTAGGAACCTGTTGATTGATACCAATCTACCATTCAACTTTTGAACTTCTTTTATGGTGGATGGTGAGGGCATGTCAAGGATAGCCTCCACCTTCTCTGGGTTCACCTTGAAACCATCCTTGGTGACCATTACACCGAGAAATTTCCCTTCTTCTACGCCAAATGTGCATTTGCTCGGGTTGAGCTTCATGTTTACTTCCTTTAGGCGCCAAAGGGTTTCTTCGATGTCTTTGAGCATTTGTTTTTCCTCCCTGCTTTTGATCACCAAATCATCCACGTAGACTTCTAGGTTTCTTCCAATTTGCTCGTTGAAAACCGCGTCCATGAGTCTTTGGTAGGTGGCTCCCGCATTCTTCAAACCAAAGGGCATTTTTGTGTAACAAAAAACATCCTTGTCGGTTCTGAAGGCAGTCTTGTCCTCGTCTTGTGGTGCCATTTGAATTTGGTGATAGCCCTTATAGGCATCCAGAAAACATTTGAGCTTAAATGGCGCCACGGAGTCCACCTTCGCGTCAATGTTTGGGAGGGGGTAACAATCTTTTGGACATGCTTTGTTGAGGTCTTTGAAGTCAATGCACATCCTCCATGACCCGTTGCTCTTCTTTACCATCACAGGATTGGCTACCCATGTCTGGTATCGTATTGGGCGGATGATGTTTGCGCGCAGTAGATCCTCTACTTGCTCATTCATGGCCTTTGCCTTCTCATCCCCCATGATTCTCTTCTTTTGAGCAATTGGCTCTACGGACTTGAACGTGTTGAGAGAATGTTGCGCCAGGTCTCGCGGAACCCCAGTCATATCAGAATGTTGCCACGCGAAGACCGACATATACGTTGTGAGCAATCTTTTCATTCTCAACCTTGTGTCGTCTGATATCGTAGCTCCAATTGTGATTGTTTGCTCTGGGAATTTTGGGTTGAGAATCCATTCCTCTGGCGCGTTGTTTGCCATTGGAAGTTTCATTCTCCCTTCCCGCGGAATACTTGTCACTGCGCACAAATGATCTCGGTATACAAATGTTACACCTGTTGGTGTTGGGAACCCCAACGCGCCGTGCGCTGGCGACGGTATGGCGTTGAATTGGGCAATCGTTCCTCTACCCAAGATCATATTGTGGCATGAAGTGGTGGGCAAGACCAAGAAGTTGACAATTTCAGCTCGCTTGTGTTTCTCATCCCCCATAGTTAGTTCAAATTGTATCTGACCTAAGGGGTGAATGATTTCATTTGAAACACCCGAGATTGGTGCATTCACAATTTCGAGCCTTGCTTGGTCTGCTGGATCCAACTTCCTGAAACATTGCTCATACATGATGTCTGATTCACTGCCAGTGTCCACCAGGACTTTTGACACTTCATAATGAGCAATGTGTGTAGTGATGACTAGAGGACTGCTGATAGAAGGGCCTCCCCTGATTCTTGGGAAGATTACTTGTTGCTCGCGCCAATCTCCTTGGACTTGCGCGCTTCTCTTTCTCGATCTTTGCCCTTGCCTTCCTCCCTCGGCTACACAGATTCTTTTGAACTTTTTGCTGGCTGAGGCTCCATCTGGTTGTTCATTCTCTGGTCTTGGGTTTTTCACCAGGTGAGCCAACTTGCCTGATTTCACATCTCTTTCAATCGCATCCTTCAAATGGTGGCATGCATCGGTGTTGTGCCCTGTGGACTTGTGAAACTCACAATACTTGCCACTGTTTGGTGGTCCCTTATAGTGTAGTGGCTTGGGGCTTTTAAACTGGACATTCTCTGTGCTTAACACTTGTGAAGGCGTTTTAGTGAGGGGAGTCCATATTCTTGGTAGAGGTCTGTTAGGCTCTCTGCCCCCTCCCTCTTGTCACCCTCTCCGCGATTACGACTGTCTTTTTGGGGCTGGGGTGAGCTTGGTTGCGCCTGCTTTTCTGCGGGAGAAAAACTGGTTTGTTGCAACCTGGACCATACAGAGTTTTGTTTGCCCCTCCTTTCGTTGTTGCGCGGTGCTTCTGCTTGGTGCCCTCTTTCTCTTGCTCTATCTTGGGCAATTTGTTTTTCATTTCGCGCGAAGACTCGCGATGCTTCCATTAGCTTGGCCCAAGTGGTTGGCATGCCATCTCTGCTCACGAGAGCTCTGCGGAGTTGATCACTGCGCGCACCTTGTATAAAGGCCACGCGCAAGAGTTGCTCAGTGATACCTCCAATTGCAAGAGATTCCTGATTGAAACGAGTTATGTAGTCTTCAATCGTTTCATCATTCCTGCGCACGCAGTGCATGATGTCATCAAGGTCGCGCGTGTGTCTGCGCTGCTGTACGAAGTGAGCTTGGAACTTCTCCAATAGCTCTTCGAACCCATCGATTTGCCCAGTCGGCAAGCTTTCGAACCAGACACGCGCCGCGCCCGTGAGGCAGCGAGCAAACATGTGACATCATGTTGGCATCGTCCAGCTTTCTAGGTTTCCAGTGTTATAAAAACCTTGTAAGAAATCGTCTGGATCTGTTGTGCCATCGTACTTGCCCAACCCACTTGGCATCTTGGTTTTGTGTTGAATGGGAGCCTTCGCGATGCGCTCAGTGAATTTTGAATGCTTCACCAAGATGGCTGGCCTGTACGGTGTGGTTACGTCCACTTGCCCTCTCGCTGGTGGGTTGTACGGTGTGTACAGATCCAGATCGGCTTTGGCTCCAGGCGCCATGTTCATGTGCGCGCGGAGCTGTGAGCCTCCTGCATGAGTATCTCGCGTCTTCCTCATGCTGTGCACTTCTTCATCACTAAAATCAGCGTGTTCAGTGTGAACAGAGTGACCATCTTCCGGCGCGCGCGCCCTTTTTGTTGTTCCTTGAATGGTTTGCTTATCAAACGCGAGCCTTTGTGTTAGGTCGGCTAACTTTTTGTGTTTGACCAGCTCATTGTATTTGTCCATTAAACGCCGTTGTTCGTTTATGAGCCATTCTTTAGGGTCATTTGTTTCATCTTCTGGACCCATTGGTCCTTTTTGTTTCGCGCCGGTCAAATTTTGGAACGTGAGATCGTCTGGAGGAGTTTCAGTCTGGCTATGAGGAGTTGTGATGAAGGGATGGTTACTGGTGGTGCGCGCAGAATCACGCGGCACCCTCAGAAACTGCTGTCCCTCATTAACATCCTCACGCTCAATATCCTCCAGAACTTGATCGCTGTTTCGAACACCAGAAACCATGGTGAAGTTTTTCAGAGAGAACTGATGAGATTTTGTTGCCGTTGTAACAGGTGATGGCGCCAATGAAGAAACGTGGATCGGCTCACTGGTAGACGATCAACTTTCCTCGGGTATGAGTATGCTATTTCACCGATGGTTCTCCGGAGTATGAGTTCTTCCACCTACAAAACGAGCAGCACCGTGAACTTACCCCTCAGAAAGGGACAGAGGGGTCCTCTTTGGGGTAACCCTCCGGTGTGAGAATAAGAGATTGTAGGAGAAGATAATAATAATCTGAGAGTGAGTAAGGAATTGGAATGTATTTTCTTGCTTACCTCCCCTTGTGGAGGTGGTGTGGTATTTATAGTGTTAGGGTTTCCAATGATTGGGCTCAGATCCCATTACGGCCTTTTTGGCCTCCTCCTATTGCTTTGCGCCACGTGTCCTTAGGACACCTGGTGCTTTTTCATTGATTATTCTCTGACCCAGGCATTTTACCTGACCCATGTGCAATCACGTGGTAGCACATGGGTTTTGCTGAGTTGTCCACCTTTCATTGGCAGCTGTCAACATCAGCATATTCTTATTCCTTAATGATACCTTCTGGAAGGTTGTATGACGAGCACAATCAAGGTTGTCCTTATCCTGATTTGGATAAGGACGAGGTTGATTATGTGCACGTGTGATATGCGCCTATCCTGAGGATGCGCGAAGTCTTCTCTTTATTCTCACGCGCAGATGTTTCATGCGCAGATGTGATATGCGCAAGCATATGTAATATGCGCCACGCGCAGATGTGATATGCGTGAGCATATATGATGCGTGAGCATATATGATGCATGAGCATGCGATATGCGCCACGCGCAGATGCGCCACGCGCAGATGTGATACGCGTGAGCATATATGGTGCGCGAGCATGTGATACGCGTGAGCATATGTGATGCGTGAGCATATATGATATGCGTGAGCATATGTGATATGCGCCGTGCGCATAGGTTTTGGCTTTGTGCCTTCATGATATCTTGATTTCAAGCCTCTTGTCTATATCTTGTGGGTTAACCCGCCCCGCTCGATGTTAAGGCGGGTACATACCTCTTCATTAACTTTTTATACAAACTTTATAAATGAGTTGTGATGTGGAGGCTGACCATGTTCTAATTTTTAGATTGCCTATAACACCATAGACTGAGGATGAGATAATTCATAAACATATAACATGTCGGATTCGTTGATTTGTGACATGTTAACCATCAATTAATCTCATCCTCCACCACAACGTTGGCATTGGTGAGAGTGATCGTTATTAACGACAACGTACGTTGGATGTGGTGCTAGGACTAATAGGTGGCAACGATAATGAGGAGCCTATAGAGCCTCGTGGTAACATACGAAAAACATATCATAAAAAAAGCACTATCGGTATTTAAGGATAATATATTCAAATAGTAATCTAGTTCCAATAATATTTTATTGAATCCACACTAACTTTTTTCCAAATTTCAAAAATCATTTAAATTTCAGTATTGCTTCATCGTTATGCAAGTTTTTATAACAATTTAAAAATTAAACAACGTAAGTAAAACAACTAAGAAGTCTATACTATTGTTTGGTGACTTATTTTCTTTGTAGCTGTCTAATTCCAAAAAGAAAATAAATAAACTGATAAAAAAAAATCAATAAATAGTAATCAAGTTTTGTAATCGTTCAATCTGAACATTTTATACATAAAAAAAGGGTTTGTAACAATAAGGCCCAATATAGTGAGGCGCTTTAGACAGGAAAAAAGACTCATGGTACCCGAAACACCGTCCTCATGATGCTTTCAGGGCCAAATCTGTCTTGGGCATTTTGTGAAAAGCGTCAATATAGGTTTGACTTTGGTCAACCAAACTTTCAGCCGAAGGTGGGGGGGACGTCCCCACTCCACGCACGCACACATGCGCGCGCACGCATATAGTCTAAGAGTGGAGTTGTTTCATATATATTTCAAAGTTTAATTGACTAATGTATGGAAGAGATCGATACCGGTACCGGGAAAATCGAAAATTTTTTGTACCGGTACCGAAATCTTTGGTTCGGTATCGGTACAGTTTCGGTACTAGTATTGAAAGTAAAAAAGCTTGGGAAATACCGGTACCGATAACTCATAACTTTGATACCGATTTCAATACCGGTACCGGTACCAGTACCAGTCGGTACTACCCCTATCTCTATAATTACACTAAAAACACTACATTTCATCCGGTTCACTAAAAACACTACATTTACTTGTAACTAGACTAAGAGCATTCTCATCCGGTTCACTATCCCTATCTCTATAATTTCACTAAAAACACTACATTTCTCTTTTCTGTTTAATTAAATAATATATTTTTGTACTTTTTTGTACTTTAATTATTACAGTTTTTTCTCTTCATCCTATAATTTACAAAAAATCACTACCCTTTCCCCAAATTTTCAAACAATCACTACCTTTTTTCTCTCCACCCTATAATTTACATTCGCAATCACTTAAAACCCCACCTTATAATTTACAAATTACACTAACAAAACTTTAGAAAGTCAAAATGCTCTAAAGTCTTAAAAGCCATATAGCAAGTGGATTGTGTGTTAAAGAAGTGGGGCCTACAAACAATGACAGCAGGGATGGTGTTGTACCACAATGATCCATCGCTTTCCGCCACCCTAAAAGAATTCAGGCCACCGGTAGACAGAGGTGTGGGACCACCAAGAAAACATATCCTGCATCAAATCTTCCTCGGCTGATAATCCTGAGCCAAGTAAAAGTCTTCTTATCATATTCACTTATGTAAGTATGTAACCCTTCGTTATCATTCATATTTTTTCCTCAAGTATCAACATTCAAACACCAATTGGACCTTTTTTCTTTTCCTAATTTTCTCAACCATGAAATTTATTAAATTAATTAAAATATGAATATTTTTTAGCCAACAAACATAGAATTATCTAGGTATTTCATACGGGTGACCTAATGTCAAAATGTCACTACCTGCTAGCCCAATCCATCCGTACATAGCCCTTAAGCGCCTGTAAGTTATCTCCAATTTCGGAGAAAACTCACCCGTCCGAAGGCCCACTAGTGGTAAAAACCGGACGCCATCAGGATCGAACTAAAGATCACCAAGATCCCAGTCCTCCTTTATTAAGCCATCATGCCCCGAAAAGTGTTGTTTGTAAGAATCAAACTCGAGTCTCCGTTAAAAAACCAAGACTTCCTACAAATACATCAAATTAGCTCTACTCTTTGACGTCTTAGCACCTTTGGAATAACTAAATAAATTATTTTTATTGTCATTTGTATCTCCTTTTAAGTAAAACACATTAAAATTAGTCATAAATAAACCGGTCAACACACGTACCCATTGTTCATGGAAATTTGACCCGAAAATGGATCGTACCAATTCAAACTATGCAAATCTCACACATATCCATTGTTAGTTTCATACTTTCTTGGCATACAACTATTTTTTACTTTATGAGATTCAAGCCCTTAACCTTTGGTACCAAAATCAAGAATATGCTAATTTCGTTATCGTATTTTTACACATGGATGACACAACTTACAGATCAGTTGTTTTTATCAACTGGCTACATTCTAATTTTTGTATATGTCACTTGGGGCATAAAATCTTTGTGGTTTAAGAGTCCTTATCCATGAGTGTTGTGTGTTTGGTCTACCCTTTTTTAGTATGTGCAGTTTGTTTTTGTGGCAGCTATTCTTTTCACCATAGGGAAATCTCCAGACGCCGGACGGGGGAGTGCTGTTTATGTACTAATTATTCTTTTTCTTTCATTTTGTATGGTTTTCGCCTTTCGGTGCTATATGTGATATTGATTCCTTGATTTTGCCACGAGATGATAATGTAGTATAAGTAGTATAGTATATACTACTACGTACATATATGATATATCATATGCATTAAACTCACTTGAATAATATGGCTATAAGAATCACAATCCACATACAACATGTTAACCCAAAATAACCATGATATACAAAAACATGAAGTTGTTTGTTGTTTGTACAATAGATTTATCAATTCATCATACTGGTATATAGATGCTCAATGATAATATAGCGTGGTAAAAGTATTAATATTAAGATACGAGTTAAATATCGTCCAGTATATGTTATTTTCTAAACAACTAAACGTTTTCAAAAAGATCAGGAATTTAGAAAAAAAAAATGCTTTAACATAATCTGGCTTCATGATAACCTTTCACTAATCCTTGAGGCTTCCATGTTCTGTAACTGTTTGTTAGTGAAAAAACAATAAAAATTAAAACTGAAAACAAACATGGCTTCGCCCGGGTTCGAACCGGAGACCTTCAGTGTGTTAGACTGACGTGATAACCAACACCACCACGAAACCATTTGCCATTATCCGTTTCCAGTTATTTAATAGTTCTTGTAATGCTCATCACTCTTTATCATTCAAAATCTCATTTAATCTCTTGATTAATACCACGCTTAATTAATATTAGTATAAGACCTATTATTTAACTACGGAAACCTCTTATCTGGGTTATCTTCAAGAATCGTTAAAACTATTAGAACGAAGCAAAATTCTACAAACAAATAAAATCAAATAACACGTAGGCCGTAGCAGACGAAAAGTTAATGGAAGCTATATTTGTACTGACCAGCATTAGGGGACTCAAGTGTTACCGATATATCAAAACACTTTTTTGGTTCAGTTAACTCGATCGTAAGAGCAATCAACGTTTGAATCGTAAACATGTGCATTGATTTCACTTAAGTTGTTGAAGCATGTTTAAAACGCCATACTAATCATTTGGTCATGTAAAAACAAACTAGATACATACGCAGTTAGCGTATAAAGTAGTCTTCATACTTAAATAATATTAATAAGCATATATATATTTCCAACTGAACTACATAATAATAATAATAATAATAATAATAATAATAATAATAATAATAATAATAATAATAATAAAAATATAAAGTCTGTACAAGCTTTACAAGCAAACTCTTTACTCTATGCAAGCCTACCCTCATTACCAAACATCAGAAAATAGGATGCAGCACTGAGGTGAATAAAAAAGGCTTTGCACAAAACATTGTATAAATCCATACAAATTAACAAACAACAAATCTTAAAAAAAAAAAAGACCTGCCAGGTTAATCGTCTATTCGTTGAATCTCGCCCATCATTATCCGGTTACTGGTAACCTTAAACCCTAAAAGAGCGGGATCGATTTGCCTCCCTTTCTTACCTTTTTTCTTTCCGGTTTTACCCCCTTGTCCGTCTGCACCTTCTAAAGCTGCTGCTGCTGCTGCTGCTGATGCATGATTATCTTTATCCGACTTTCTAGCATTATTGCTTTTAAGCATGTCACTAAAAGAAGCTGTTTCTGCCACGTCAGCATCACTCCATGATGATGTTCTTCTAAAACGAATGTCTGCTGTGTTCTCGGTGGCTTGATTTGCTGCATTACCTCCGGCTTCCCGTCTCCCGCCTAATAATAAAACAAATAAATCGGTTTCTGAATGTTTCTAATGCAATGCGACCATGCAAGCATATAAAACAATAAATATATACCTTCGGGAGAAATAATAGTAGGAACGCTCCTACCTCTGACATCTGATTTTGATGCCAGCTCAGATAACGCTTCGTGTGACGAGGCAGCACGTGGGACCGGTGGACGCTTCAGTAAAATATTTTCGGGCCTTTGGGACGTAGCTATCATTCTGCACACAAAGCATTTCATTTTAAGGCCTCCTCAAATTAAAATGAAATACTATATTTAATATTAACGATTTATATTCTTAATAAAAAAATGCACTCATACTTCCCCTAGTTGCATAATAATTACAACTTTCTCAGTCGCGCAAATTAACGTTAAAACTATTTAAACATGGTCCAAATTAACGGTAAAAGTAGTTTTTCTTACCGATCTTCAGAATCTAATGAAAAAGAATCAGAAGCTCCAACTCCATTATTGTCCATGTACCCTGCATTATCAATCATAACCATATTATGAACCTTCATCCACATTAATATCTACTGTGTGTGTGTGTCTAGAGAGAGAGAGAAAGAGAGATTACCACCAATTCCAAGTGAGTTATTCCTGTGATGTATAGCGGTAACACCACCCTGCTGAGTCAGCATACTTTCATGAGTTTCAGCACCTAAAACATTCATTGGGTGCAGGCTCCCTTCATTGCCTTTGAAGCCGACTAACGTGTCATCAATGCGTGCACCAGGGTTCAAGCCATAAGATCCAACACCAAATGGGTGGTTTGGTCCTGAACTTATATCCAGCGGTTCAGTAGGTTGAATAGTTGGCTTTTGGTGAAGTAATTCCATAAGCAGTCTTTTTGAATTATCATCATTGGTCCCACCAGACATCCATTGACTTTGACTTTCTGAACTTCTCCTTGCTTCCACATCTCTATTCTGTTGAATCCTTGATTCCATCCACTCATTTGACATTAAATTATTAGAAACTAAAGGATTCATTCCCGATCCACCACCTGGCATTGACAATGACCGTTCATACGGTAACAGCTGTTGGTCGTAAATTCCACGTTGAATGTGACTCAAATCTGGAGAACCAATCCTGAGTCCAGGTGAGTTGACCCGATGAAACCGATCATAACCGAGTTGTCTTTCTTCCTCCATTTCAACTCTCTGCCTCAATCCCAACTGTCTTAACTGCTCACGTTGAAGCATCTGGTTTTCTATAGATGACGCTGATTCATGCTTTGCACGCATCATCATCTCCAAAAGATCATTTCCGTGCCCTTGATGGTTATATTTTGCTTGCATCATCTGCTCACGTTGTTGCATTTCACTTAAAATCTGTTGCTTCAAAAGCATTTGATCGAGTGCGTTATGAGAGTTATGAGACCGCGCAGAATCCGTGTGAGATCTTTGATTGTGTAACAGTTGTTCAAGCAGCATTTGCTGTCTGGATTGTTGCTCCTTAAGTAGCATTTGCTGTTGAAGCTGAATCTGCCTCTGTTGTTGTTGTTGTTGTAGTTGCTGTTGCTGTAACTGAAGTGCCATAATGTGGTCAAAATCTTGACCAGTCAAACCGGTCAACCGTTGTTCATTCACGTGAGAAGAAGATAACAGATTATGCTGTTGAAGTAGCTGTTGTTGAATATGTTGAGACCTAAGTTTTTCCGCTATATCAAAGTGATTAGCTTCTTGATTCAGGTTGAATGCTGACATGGCATCTTGATATGTATCCCTTCTGTAATCAGGTAGTCCACCAATAGGGTTCATAACTTGCTGCTGATGTGGCGAGTCTTTCCTTAAACTAGACCCTTCAAGCTCAGACCACAACAACCCAAACGGGTGCATCTTATTATCATTTTGGTTCAAGGCACCAAGTTCAGAAGGACCCGAGTGATTGTTCACATATTTTTCAGGCCTTCCTGGAAAAACAATTTATGGAAAAAGAAAAGGAAAAATAATGAAAAAGATAGAATGATAGCATAAAAAAATGAATAAAAAGGGTATTTAAGTTTTAACCTTCATCATTGAAGCCTTGACTTTCAGAGTATGAACCATTATTACCAGTCATCTGCCAGTGTGAATCATCCATCAAAACATCAACTTCAGAAACAGGAGGCAGCGCTGCCACGTCAGCATCAGTGGTGTAACTACTAGCTTTAAGATGCGGTATAACATCTCCTAATTCTTCAAAAGGTGTTCCATCTGGAGCATCCGCCACACGAACGGGTAAATCTGCCCCAAAAAACCCTTGTTCGAACCACGAGATGATGTCGACCCCGAGAAACGGGCCTTGGATCTCGCCTTGCGGGTCACGATAATATAAACTTAGCTCCTCAGGCGGAATACCACTCGCCAAATGTTTATTAATACTACTAGTCATGGGCTGCTGCATATTTCCAGCCCAATATTGCTCAGATGATGGCGGCATGACATCATCAAACAACTGATGCTTCACATAAGCTGAATCAGTAAGTTTAAGATTAGAACTGTCATCAAGATTGTTGACTATGATTCCACCCGACCGTGTTCTCTCTTCATAGGATTCTATTTCTGGAATTCTTTGCTCCCCTGAAACGAAGTACGACGTTGCAGCATATGATTTATTTGCTAGATAATGTTATGTCAATAAATAACTTTTTAACTACATGTGAAAATGCGTAACTCACCTTCTAAGTTACTTTTAGGGCTGCTAAAAAGTAGGGTGCTCTCAGCATCTGTTTGATTACCATCTTTTCCAGCATCTATATAGAACAAACTCAGATTTTTAAATTATACAAATGAACCTTTATTTACCTAGGTTTTTCATTAAGATTTAAGATTGACCATTAATTACCTGTAATACTCTCGGTTGACCTGACCTTTGGAAATGAATTGTTCACCTCACTACTAGTGACTTTCCCCTTCCATATATCATCAAGAACAGACTGTGCCAAACACATTAACTTGCTAAATAATAACAACAATAATAATAACAATAACAACCAATAATAAAAAGGGAGAAATTCAAATATACCCTACAAACTTATAAATATATCATATATATATCCAACCCAAGCTTAAAAAAAAAACAATTTAAGAAATGACCATTTTTACCCTTATTTTTGTAAAATTTTTAAAATTTCATATTTACCCATATTAAACGTAAAATCATTTTTAACATGTCTATTTAACATAGTTCCAAATCATTTTTATATCGGAGCTCATTTTTATCAAAAGTTAAGATCAATACGAAATCTTTATATACACAATAGAACATGTCTTATAAAGATTGAAATATAATAAGAAAAGGTTAAAAAAGCATATGTTGAAAAGGGGTAAAACTGCTATATATTAAAAAGTCATGAAAGGATATATATGATTATGATAATTTGATTTTGATTAGGGTATCCATATAACATTTTAAAAGTATATAGAGGTATATATGAAATTCTCCCTTTTAAAAAGTCAACTGTGAGGATACACTAGCTTACCTCTTCATCTTTATCAGGAGCAACAAAAGCAAGTGGTTCAACAGCAGTTACTTGTGTAATAGGAGAAACTTGCATGATATCATCAGGCATGTTAGCAAAACTCGGGTCAAGATTTTGTGTACGGTATATATCAAGAAGTTTTCCCCTCGGGTAAAAAAACACTCCAGTTGTAATACCAGGCTTGCCAGGCACACTATCATTATTATCAATGGACCCTGCAGATGAAGGCCTTGCGATAGGCCTGCCGCGTCCAATGGTGAAGCCCGTGGTTGGTCCATCAGCCCGTCCTTTCTCTGATCCAAATCCAGGTGCAGCCCGAAAAGAACCTGGCCCAGATGAGTTAGCCTCCATCCTGTGGCGGGGCCTCCACTTATCACGGGTTTCTGAATCACGTTCAGACGTTGATCTTGTCGTAGTTGAATGTGTTTGAGTTGTTTGAGTATCACTATGATTCTCCTCCTTGTCTTTTTCATCTGGGCCCCACCTAGATGACCATTTGCTATCACGCCGAGGTTCAAGACCAGAGTTAGTTTTACCAGCATCATGCCATCTGTCAGGAGGTGAGCCTCTAGTATCGGTGGTGTCTCTAACAGCATCAGCACGACGATTGTCAGTCTTCCGGCGGTCTCTTCTACCAAGCAAGCCTGTTTCTCTTTCTTCTTCCCGCCAACTGCGTGCACTAGTGTCATTTGCAAGTTTTCTCCAATCCTTTTTGTCATCAGTGACATCAGCACGCCGTTCTTTCACATTGGGATCAGTCCCAAGAGAAAGAGAACTCGGTGCACGTGTTTCCTGTAATCGAATTACAAAGATATTGTTCAGAACACACCCACACAAATGTATACGTATAGACAGCTCTAATTTTATTCAATTGTTAAAATTGTTACCATCTTAGTTTCATTTGGTTTAGCATAGAGCCACTGAGGAGACAAGGGGATGCTGCTGTCCAGACCAGCGTGATCTATATTAAATCAAGAAAAGCACAAATATCATAAAAACTCAAAAAAAAAAATACTAATGAACAAAAGACGGTGGTTGAAAAGAGAAAACTCTACTACCAAACTACTACTTATTTGCTATAAAATAGCTGTAAAAGTACAACTCATGCATAGAACCAACCTTTGAAATCATCCAGCAAACCCATCATCTTATCCTCAGAATTCCCCCCTGAAGTGTCCACTGTCATCAAACCATTACAGGTTAAAAGAATAAAACGATGATAAGTGATGATTTTGTAATTCCATTAAAACAAGGAATATTGGTTTTAAATAATCCCAACTATGGCCTATTGGTAAATATCAGTCCCAACTTTACACTTGCCTGTTGACCGTCCCAACTATTGATGTATTTGTTTTTAACGGGCCGCGACTAACGGATGTTAACTCCGTTAGTGATTTGCTGACGTGGCCCTTCTTCTCCGGCCGGAAACTTGCCGGAGACCTGCAACTCGCCTCCATTCTCCCTAATATCGTTACACCATCTCTCTCTATCTTTCCCCTCATTCAAAACCTAACCGACGTGCCGCCGTTGTTGTCTCCGGCGAAGTCCACCCTCGTCAATCGTGCACCATTTGAGGTAATTGACACATCATTCGACTCGTTTTTATCCTCTTAACAGAAGCCGTATGCTTATTTTGTAAATCGTGTAACATTGATTTCAAATTTTTGAAAATAAAATCGGGTTTGGTATATAGGGATTGGCCATGAAAGAAGATGAAATCTACTTCATTTTCTAATTTCCGATGTCTTTTGAAGAGGGAGGGAGACGGTGTGACGATATTAGAGAGAATGGAGGCAAGTTGCAGGTTTCCGGCAAGTTTCCAGCCGGAGAAGAAAGTCCACGTCATCAAATCACTAACGGAGTTAACATCCGTTAGTCGCGGCCCGTTAAAAACAAATACATCAATAGTTGGGACAGTTAGCAGGCAAGTGTAAAGTTGGGACTGATATTTACCAATAGGCCATAGATGGGATTATTTAAAACCAATATTCCTTAAAACAAATGTAAGAAGATCATATGAAAATGCAATGTCTCATGTGTATTAGATTAATAAAAAAAACAGCCCTTAGAGAAGAGAAACTTCCAACTTCTATTATTAAAGATTGTTAACAGTCAAGATTGTTAAGTACAGTCCTCGTGGATTCTTTTAACACAGTAAAATCAATTATCATTTCAATTTACATGTCCTAAATCCTAATAACTTAGAATGTCTGCACTAAAATACTCTAGTCAAATTAAAAGGTTAAAGAAAAAAAAATTCTCAGGTGCTGAAGCAGACTACTATCACGAGCAGTAATGCAGATAAACTGCTATAGATCTAGTCCACAAAGAATTGTGATGACGAAGTCCTAGAAAACTATTGAATACAGAATATCAACAGAAAACCAAAGTAAAGATCTAAAAAATAGATCCAAAGTAGCACTGAGATAAAACTAAATCACATACAGCAAGAGATATTCATTTTCCTGGCATAAAAGATCAACTAAATCAGAACAGCCCTTAACGAGAATATTCCACTGTTAAAACACTTAAACAACATATTTACTAGCTCTTTTAACACATAAATAAACTGCTCATCACCTAACTCTACATGTAGTGGTAGCTTAAAAATGCTGCACTAGAACACATCCAGTCATATGAAATAGGTTAAAGAAAAAAAAGTGCTGGTAACACAAGCTTTGATGCATCTAAATATCTAGTCCATGAAGAATCATGGAGTTATAAATCCTACAAAAAGTCAAAACTACTAGAAATCAGCCCAGAACCAAAGTTATAATCTAACAAGTAGATCCAAAGCAGCACGAGCATCAAACAAAATCACATAAAGCAGAAACCAATCATGTTCATATCAGTGTAGCCAAACGATAGAGTCACAAAGCTAAACAGAAATGAACCAAAATTCTATACAGATTCACAAAGCATGTTCTTACCGATTATATAAATAAGAATGAGCACCTTTTACAGCGGGCGGGTACCGGTACTAATTTTTCATGTTTTCAGTATCGGTACCATTCGGTTTCGGTATTTTCAATGGTACCAATACCGATCAGTACCGAACCATAAAAAATTGGTACGGTATTCAGTACATGGTTTCACGCATTTTTGATAGGGATGATATCGGTACGGTACCGTACCGAAAAAGAGTGAAGCCATACACTGAGAACCGTACCAATTTTTTCGGTTCGGTACTGATTGGTACTGGTACCATTGAGAATACCAAAACCGAGTGGTACCGATACTGAAAGCGTGAAAAACTACTACCTGTACCAGTACCTGCTGAACACAGTCAGTAAAAAAATGCTCTCCTAGTATCTATCATTACGATAGCGATCTCATCCCTAATTGATTACTATTATTATTATCTAAAGTATTTATACAAAGTGAAATGAAATGAATTGATAATTAGGTGAAAGCAATGCGAAATTGGCCTAAAGTCGTAAAGTCAAACGGAAGTAAACACGTTCAATACAAATAAGTAAGTCATAAGCCGTATAACAGATCAGTAAACCCTAGCTAATAATAATAATAATACAGAAATGATAATAATAATACAGAAATGAAATAAAACGATTAATTGATAGTAAACCTTCAGCAGCAGCAGGTGGTAGTTTGGAGGAGATGAGATCGTCGGGAAGATGAAGCTTGCGTTGTTGTTGTTGTGGTTCAGTCATCGGAAGGTTCGAGAAGATGAGATCCGGTTAAGGAGATTGAAGAGTGAGTGGAGATGAGATTTAATTTAATTTAAATAAACGGAAATCAATGGGGAGATTGATTTGGTTTTGTTTATTTATTTTTAGGGCTTGGAAATTGAAATAATAATAATACTAATATTAATAATAATATTAATGACAAGGGTTTGTTGCAGAGAGAGAGAGAGAAGACACGATTGGGAGATTGTGCGTGTTTGGGTGGGGTGGTACGAGAGAATAGAAATGTTCAAAACGGTTTGGGACTAGGAACCGGAACCGGTTCCTATATTTAAAACCCCCTTTAAAACTGGTTCCAGGCTCGAACCGGTTAGGGAACCGAACCGGTTCTCCCACCCTCGGACCCCTAACCTATGGAACCGGTTCTTACCGGTTCCTGTACCGTAACCGGTCAAAAAACGGCTATTTTTGACCCAACGGTCAAAAACGGCCAAAAAAAACGGTTAGGAACCGGTTCCGGTTCCGGTTCGGTTCCGGTTCCTACCCGCCCACACTCAGAAATGCAAGAACCGGTCACGGATCATCGGGTTGAATCAGATAGGGTCCGGTTCCTACAAAAAACGGGTAGGAACCGGTTCGGTTCCGGTTCGGTTCCACCGGTTCGGTTCCAGGAACCGGTTTTTTTGATCATCTCTACGAGAGACCTTGATCGGACCCAGAGGTGCACATCCAAACTGTTTAACTGGTCATTAACCGGTCCCTCTTTAACCGGTGTTTATCCGAAAAAACCGACTGTAACTTTTTCATTTTGGCCCAACTAGTTTTAGCGGCTTTAGGTTTTTAAATTATTTTTTTAAAACCAGATTTTTCCTTGTTAATTACCGGTTAACTGCTTCGGTTATACTCAAAACCGGTTATACAAGTTAGAGTTTTTGTGCTTGAAAATCGGGTAGTACCCAACATGATTAACTGGTCTAGTCGGTTAATTGACCGTTGACCAATAACTGGTTATTAAATTAACCGGTTTTCGAATAAGCGGTTGACTGGTTTATGCATGTCTAATCGGACCCAAATAGTTATTGTGTTGAATAAATTGGGCTTACTTTGGCTAAGTGGGTTGAGATAATTGACCTGAAGAAAAACTAGAAATTATATTTTCTTTAATTGATAGGCGTTTGGGATTGAGTTAGAATATAACTTATTAACTTATTGGATTTTGAAAAAGTCAATAAGTTAAAAAAAATTTTAACATCCACAAAAGTCCCTTTTTAATTTAGGTTTTGATAAGTTTAAATCACGCGTAATCAAAACTCTTTATGTAGATGTGTTATGCGACACATGGCGTCCTAATCATCATTTCAAAGTTTTGCAAAAAGTGGTGTAGTGGTAAAAAAAACTCACAACTCTCCTACAATAATTAGTTATCCCCCTCTGTCTTCTCTCTCTCACAAGCAATTGACGCTACAGCATCATGTACACAACTTCGAAAGGCAAAATGTAATCCACAACTTTGAAGGGGGGGGGGGGTTTGGGACACCCGCAACTACGCATCACATGATCTTAAAAAGTTGTTTACTAAGCCATAAATATTTACTTTTTTAAAAAAGACAATATAAGTTAATAAGTTGTTTTCAAACTCATTCACAAGCATATGCATAGAGAGTTTATTTATAAGAAAAAAACAACTTAACAAAAGTGGGTCGAAATACTTTTAACTCTTTCTTTTATTTATAAAAAAAACCAACCTAAAAAGTTTTATTGTAACAATAAATTTTTGAAAAAGAATTTTCATTTGTTATTTTAACCTTACACAACTACAGGTCTTTATCAAATTAATATGTTACACTTGATCAAGTGCCAAGTTCTAAAACTTCATGAAAGATAACATGGATTTTTCAAAAAAAAAATAAATAAAATAATAATAATAATAATAAAGACATTTTATGCATTCTCCATTTCTCTGTTTCTTTAACTCTAAAAAATATTATTTTTATTACTGAAATTCAAAAAAAAAAAACTCTTCTAAATTGATCCATCTTTAACATGCTCTGCAATCATTGAAGTTCTATGGAGGATAACATAGTAACTTACAATCAATGTTGTAAAAATTGATCTAGACGGGTAACCGGGTACTCGATGAGTAATCCCCAACTAGTCAAGTACTCCATGCCTACCAAGTACTCAGACGAGTAATTCAACAAGTACAATGACAGAAACAGATGCAAATTATTACAAAACACCTTGTTACACAGAATGCATTATGTTCTTCTTTTTTCGAGGTTTATCACACCCAAACGTCTTCTCCAACTGTTCAACTCGTCGACTCAGCGAGTTAATCATCCGAGTCTGCATCTCATTCCTCTCAAACATTTGTGTCATTAGTGTCACCATCTTCTCATTATCTTCCATCAGTTTCTCAAGCAGCTCTACACTTCTCTTCTTATTATTATTACTATTATTGTTATTATTATCATCCATTCCTTCATCTTCAACCGAATCGCAATTCACACCGATCTCCTTCACAACTTCCGCTGTTGCATTCGTCACAGATTCCATTCCTGCACCTTCAACCGGATCACAATACACACTGATCTCCTTCACAACTTCCATTGTTGCATTCATCACAGATTCCACACTGACTGACAAATTCGTTGAATCATCAACGATCTGAATCATCTGATCATGAAAACAACGACATTTCAGATTCGGTTTCAGCATATCTGATCGTAGCAGCTAGGGCTGTCCAAAAAGCTCGAAGCTCGCTCTGTAGCTCGGCCCAAACTATTTTACTTTTTATATATTAAAATCTGATACATGTAACATTATAACCTATATAAATATAACTATGTATATATTTTAAACCTGTTATGTATTAATATTTGATACATACAACCTAACATATAGATGTTATGTATTAGTTTAAACTTGATTTAAACTCGTTATGTATTATATTAAACTTATTTTGTATTTGAACTCTAATTATATATTTTGTTGAGCTTGTTAAGAATTTATTTTGTATTCAGTTGAAATGTATTATAAAATTTAATTTTTAAAACCGAGTCAACGAGCCGAGCTCGAGCTCGAGCTCTAATTTCAGCCCGGTTTATTTTCAACTCCTTTTAAAACCAAACAGAGTCCGAGCTCTCCCTGGCTCGGCTTGTGAACACCAGCAACAATCAATGACTATTCCATAACCTGTTCAGAGTCAATTTATTTTGTATTCGGTTGAAATGCATTTATAAAAGTTCCTTTTTAAAACCGAGCCAAACCTAGCTGAGCCGAGCCAGCCTGTAAACGAACCGAGTGAACACGAACAAGGGTATGATCACGAACATAAATGAACACAATATGAACAAACATAGATGAACATGAATAAACGAACGTTCAGGAACATAAATGAACGAATGAAACATGTGTTCATGTTCGTTCGTTTAATTAAACGAACACAAACTTTCTGTTCATGTCCGTTCGTTTATTAAATAAACGAACATAAACGAACTTCCCTCCGCACGGTTCACAAACAGTTCACCAAACGTTCGGTTCGTTTACACTCCTACAAGCCAACTCGGTTTAAGGCCGAGACAAGCTCGAGCTCAAATTTTCAGCTCAGTTTCAAAACTGAGCCACTCCAAGCCAGCTCGGCTTGTGAACACCAGCAACAATCGATGAAGAATTCATACCTGTTCGGAGTTATTTCCACGAGCAACCTCAGATCCGGTTTCATCACATCTACTCGTATCCATATCAGCAACAACCAATAACAAATCCATAACCTGTTCGGATTTAACTTCACCCTCAATCTCAACCTCAACTTCATCAACAAAACGACTCGAATCATCAACACTCTTATCACGAAACGACACCGTTTCCATAACCTCTTCAGATTTATATTCACTCTCAATCTCAATATCAATATCAGATCCAGTTACATCACATCTAATCATATTATTATTATTATTATTATTATTATCTCCTGTACCGCAATCGCCTGCCTAATAACCGCTTTTTGCAACTCTCTAACTCCGTAACCAACGCCTAGAACCAAGTCCAGCTTCAACAGCAACAGCATTATCCTTTCGTTCACTCGCAACCACTCCTTGTTATCTAACCGAATTAGTTCAACGGTTTCGGTATCGTTAATGCTTGTTTCAACTTCGCGTACCTGGTTTCGGATTGCCAATAACTTCCTCACGCTTTTCCGGACCGTAAATCCTCTGAACACTCGTTGAATCATCAACGCTGATGATTTAGATCGTACGGATGACATGAAGTGAATCGGAATTTGAATTACTTCCGTGTTGAACATGATTTGTAATAATAATATGATTATTACAGATTATGATTGATTATTGAAGTGATGAAGATTGAAGAAGATGAAATGAAGGTTTTAGAAGGTTTGAAGTTTAAATGTAACGAGTGTTTTGCGAAAATGTGTTGTGGCGGGAAAGGTTAAAAGATGGCGGATTCCTTACGCTCTTCCCAAGTTAACAAAGGAAAGGAATGGAAATGAAGGAGTTGAAAGAAAATGGTGTTCCTGGTTTTATTAAAGGAAAAATCAATACCTATCTTCCCAAGTTTTATCAAAGGAAAGAAAAATGGAGTTTTATGAATGGAAAGAAAAATGGAGGTGCGATTTTTTCTTTCCGTTTGAATGGATGGAAAGGAAAGAGAAATAAATGAAAGGAAAGGAAAATGAAAAGAAAGGAAAGGAAATGTTTTCATTTCCTTCGTTAAGTGAGCTCGGGAACACAGCGTAAAGCAAGCGTACTTGGGGTTGTTCAACAAGCTCGTTTGATAAAAGCTCAAATAAAACTCGATTTCAAATGACGTAGGTCGGCTTGCTCATTTTTGTAACCGAGCGGAGCTTAACCATGCTCAGCTCAGATCATGGCTCAACTTGTTGGATTGATCTTAGGCTCGGTACACTCCAAGCTCGTACCCGAGCCTAGCCAAGCTGCCTTGTTTAATTTCGAGCTCGAGCTTGAACCCACCCGGGCTCAACCCATTACGTACGTTAAAGCATGTTCCAACCTTTTTTAAAAAAATTGGAACAAATAAATCCTCTGCGCAGTGTGGTTATAAAAAGTTAGCAAAACGTTTACACGTTGCGTTTTGAAAAAATCTATTTATAAAAAACAACAAAAGATAAAAATTGAATAGCATTTATGTGAGAGAATAAAAAGTTGGTAATTTATATATGGGAAATAGTTTTTAAATCATATTAATAAGACTACACGCTATGGGCGCCTTCAATGGGGAGAAAGGGCGCCGTTTGAGGGGAAACACCGCCGGGGGGCGCGGTGGAGGTGGGCGCGGTGGGTGCGGTGGGTGTTGGCGCCTTCTCTCTCTCTCTCTCATCCACATACATATATATTTATATATATAATGGGGCGTCCAAGGGTGTTTAAACCATAACAGGGCGTTATTGAGAAGGGCTTCGAAGCCCCCGGTGCCCACGTGGCGCCGACGTGGCACTGTGAAGGGGCTTCGATGCCCCTCACCATTGCATGCAGCCTAAAAGTTTAGTTCTATGTAATCATGTTGACATATGTATGTGATTCATTGTGTGATTTTTTTTTAATGTGATTTGATTAGTTTAAAATCATGTGAAAAAAAGACAAATTGAAAATGTAAAACAATGAAAAACAATGAAAAACAACATTATTACATGATTCCGATACGCGACATCTTGTGTTCTTATTAACTAAAAACTTCAATAACTAAAAGGGGGAAATCACGGGAAAAGGCTTAAATCGAATAAGTATTGACGTGTCAACTTTAGTTGACTTCTACTATCTAGTCAAGATTCATTGTTAACCGCACTTAGCTCTTGACGAGACACTGTAAACGGTCGTGTACTCGTATAGACCTACAAATAATTAGCGGACTAGCCAATGTTACTTTAGCCTCTCCCAAAGTAAAATAATGAGACAAGGGCACCACTCACACCATCAAGATGAAATAAATGAACAACGTAGCAGATATACTGTGTTTATTAAATACTTTTCAACTGTTAAATTCAGTTTAAATACATTAGTTCAGTTCATGTAACAAATAGATCATGTCGTATAAGCATCGATGTCATCTTCATATTACGTATTATTTCTCATATGAGATTCATCCTGTTTGGAATTTGTATGCCTGCCCGGTTCAAAAGCTGTGCAGAAGCATGCTTGGCCATTGAAATAACTTCATCCTGTTTCACGCAGCAAATTTTGTTACTAAACGGTATAATATTATTCTTGCTGCATATATTAGTATAACGAATATACCTCATCAATGTTCACGATTTTCTGATTCTTCATGATCCAACGGCCATCGCACATAACCGAGACCACATTTTCCGTTCGTAAGCTGTACACGAGGCTGGAGATGCTGAAATGAAACCATATTGTCAGCAGATGCAAGTTTTGCAACAGAATATCATTTTTACATTTTGTTGTATACATTGGCCTATAGGTGACATGGCAACCAGCCAACCACATAAGCTGCCACATCAGCAAACCCATCCACATGACGGTTGAGTTGAAAGAATTCATTGCCACTTCAGCAACTATGACTGTTACCGCCAGGTATAAAAAGTCAACGGGTTTTTTAGGGGTTTTTGGCAGAATTTTTTTGAAAGTTTAATGATTTATCCTGGCCCAAAAATTGATGGTTAACTGAAATATAAATTGGACCAAAGTTGGCTACCATTTTTTAGCTGGATTAGGTGATTTAAAGAAAAAAATAGTGGTTTTAGGTGGTTGACTAAAATTTAAGTGGTTTCAGGTAATTTGCTTTCTTTGATAGTGGATTACCGGTACGCGTCAGCTTACTTTCCACGTGGCTGTCCACATCCTCCAGTTGTTCAACAAGTGTTGTCCACGTGGAATCCGCTATCTCAAATAGCGGATTACGCAAAGTCCTTTACCATTTGGAAACTCTGCGTAATCCGCTTTTGTGGACGACACTTGTTGAACAAGGATGATGTGGACAGCCACGTGGAAAGTAAGCTGATGTGTGCTGGTAATCCGCTATTTGAGATAGCAAATTACCTAAAACCACTTTTTTTTTTCTTTAAATCACCTAATCCAGTAAAAAAAATCGGTAGCTTACCAATTAGCCAGGTTTTTTTTTTTGGTTAATATGGTTGGTGCTTGTTACCGATTTAGGGGAGACGTTGAAACCGATCAAACCTCCCAAACTAAAGCAAGTTGGCCAGTTTGACCGATTTGAGATAAAATTTGCGGTTTGGTGGTTTAACGGTTCGGTTTGGTTTAAAGCCTAGAACCCACTGTGTTAATCAAACCACCTGTTTAACCTTTATTATTTATGTGTGTGTGTATATATATATATACATATTCGTGTGTGTATATATTTCATCAAAACCATCTTTATTATTCAAAAATTGTTAATGCAATTTATGTGCATACCAGTCATGAACTGGAACCATAGACCACGAGGAAGGATTGATTACAATCATATCAGCCTGCAGAAATATGCATAAAACTAGAATGATGGATAACGCGTAAATAGGTCAAAATTGTCACCTCTACTAGTAGCAACGCAACGAGTGAGCTGCTCGTGAGCTACTTGAGATACGCTCGCTAAAAGTTCAAATCAAGCTGAGCGTAAATGAGCCCAAGCCCGAGCCTATATTGGAGGTTATTTAACAAGCGAGCATGAGCCCAAGCTTCATGCATTAAACTTGTATAAGCTTGCAGGCCCGAACAAGCATATCATTTGTATTTTGTTTAATATATCAAAACTACATATCACATAATAATTATAGATACAAATAAAAATAAAATTCTGTTAAAAGTATTTAAATAATGTATATTATGCTATATTAAGGTAAATATTTATAAAAAATAATTATACATGAATAAAAAAATATTTAAAAAACAAAAAATATAAAGCGAGCCGAGCTTAGGCTTAGGCATAACTCGGTTCGGTTTGGCTAGTTTACACCTTTAGCGTAAGAAAGAAACAACAGAAATACGGGTTCGGTTTTGGTTTCGGTAACAAAAAAAGGAAAAAAAAAAAGAAACCTTTTTTCCAACTTGAAGAGATCCAATATCATTATCCCACAGCACTGCGTTTGCACCATTTATAGTTGCCATTTTAAGAATGGTTTCAGCAGGTAAAGCTGTAGGGGCAGTTGTACCTTTTGAATAAACTTCCCTTCCTTTATTAATCAAAGAAGCTAGATACATCTCATCAACTGTTAAAACAATAAACTAAAACACCTCAAACCACTTCATTAACCAGCTTAAGACCAAAACATCTGATACCAAAATTCACATTTATTTACCAATGCTCATTCGGTTATTAGACGGTGCGCCATCTGTCCCCAACGATACACAAACATTCGCATCAAGCATTTCTTTAATCGGTGCAAATCCGAGCATGCGCATTGCAGCAGCAGGACAGTGTGACACTTTAACTCCACCTTTAGAAAGATATTCAATCTGAAACAATATGATCTAAAATTAATCATATACACTAGTGAAAAATATGCAGTTATAGATTACGAAATTTACCTCGGTTTCATTTACCCAAACAGTGTGAGCTGAAAGTAAATTGCTTGACAAAAAACCAACTTTCTCTAGGTATGTAACGGTTCCATGATCGATATCTCGAGTTTGCATCACGAGATCATTCTCATAGGGTATCTCTGCAACATGCTAAGGTTTGAAATAGTTATATATATATCATAGTTAGCAAAGAATATTTTTGTCTTAAAATCACTATTCATTTGTTACAAATGGATGCATAGCTTATAATTATTTAATACAATGGTTTTAAATGCTATATTATAGCCCTAAAAATTTACAATATAACCCCTTTCACTTTAATTAAACTTAACATTAAATACCTTGACCTTTACAGATTTTTTTTGGCCAGTCAAAATTTGACAAGTGTCCCTCTCATTAGTTTTTTCATAACTTTTAACATATGATGTTTATACAAATCTGAATATACTGTTACGATGTGCTTATCTTCAACTATGTTTCGATGCAAGTTTCATTTAAACCGGAGTGCGCGTGATAATGTAAAGTTATCTAAGCGCCTATCTTTTTCATGGTTCAATGCCTTGGTTCACGTAAAGGTCTTGATTTTATTTTATAAGCTTTTGACAATGTTAACTTTTTTCGCAGTTTTTCACGCAACAACATGCGCGGGTTTAATACTGGTTAGATATAAAAAAATATTAGGGGTGGGGGTAAAAGAGACCATGTGGATTCCAGTTTGCAGTTCTTTCGCAGCATCTCGTGTTTGAAGAAGTAACTGATCAGTTGAATTCATAATCTGTCTAATCCCGAGCCATATTCGGATGCGTCCGTCAGCAGTATTATTATGCTTCTTGTGCAACTCCTTTTGGGACTGTGATTTTACAGAAAGAACATCAGTTTCTTATTAAGTCATTAGTTCAATATATTTGAAGCTTGCAGTTAGTGGTGTAAACAAGCCGACCCGTTCGTTAGCTACTCGAGATCGACTCATTAAAAGCTCGAACCGAGCCTGAGCTCAAGCTTAACAATAAGCTTGTTTAATAAACGAGCCCGAGCCGAGCTTTTTCGAGCTCGAGCCGGATCGCAAGCCTACGCGAGCCTATTATTTACCTAATATTTCTTAACAGATTAAGTAAAGTTTTTTTTATGAAAATTATATATATATAATATTATGATGAAGTAAGTAAATAGTATGTGTTATGTTATATCAATAAAAGTTACAATCAAAATATATACGAAAAACAGGTATATTTATTAGTAAAATACTTTATAAATAATAAACGAGTCGAGCCAGAGCCCGGGCCAAGCTCAAGCTTGAAAAACTACTCATGATCCGAGCTCGTTTACATGCCTACTTGCAGTGTTGAATATTTACCTGAATGCATTCATCTGCAGACCTAATGGCCCATGAAGATGGTAAACCATCACCAGAATCCATGATTGACTGTGTTAAACATGCACGCAGACCGAGCAATTCTACAGCCTTTGCCATTCCTGATACATGTTGTCCTCCTGCTTCCGCAAAGCATGTGACCTGATAATCAATTAGCAAAAAGCTGCTCACGAGTTACTCGAGATCAGATTGATAGAAAGCTCGAAACGAATCGAGCCCGAGCCTCAAAAAAAGTTCATTTAGTTATCAAGACTAAGTTCAAGCCTAAAAAAACTTCATTTAGTTATCAAGATTGAGCTCGAGCCTTCTATGAGAAGAAGGTTTAGGCTCTTTGAGCGTTAACGAGCGTAGTGTGTTTTTAAGTTTTAATTCTCTTGGACTTCTATATATTGATTTCACACCGCATAGTTGAGCTCGGGCCAAGCTTTGGATTGTTAATGGTACTGCACACGAGCTCGTGCCATGCCTAGGCTCGTTTTAAGATTCTTTTCAAAATATATAAATAAACAATATGTGTATAAATCACTTAATAGATAATAAACGAGCCAAGTTTGAGCTTGAAAAAATGACTCACATGCTGAGCTTCGGTAGAGCTAAGCTTAGGCTCGCTTAATATTTTTTTCAAAATTACAAAAATGAAAAATGTATATAATACACTTAATAAATAATAACCGAGCCAAGCCCCAGCCAAGCTCAAGCTTGAAAAACAACTCGCGAGTTAAGCTCTAGCTCGTTTAAGGTATTGCACACAAGCTTTAGCCGAGCATGTTCTCAAAATATATAAATAAATAAAATGTATATAAAACAATTAATAAATAATAAACGAGCCAATTTTTTTTTCAAATACGTAAATAAACAAAAATGTACATAAACTAATTAATAAATAATAAACTAGACGACTCCGGTCGGGCTTAGAAGGGATGAACTTACACCAGAGTGAATGAGTTCAATTCCACAAAGTAAAGTTGAGATGTACGAATCCTCTTCAGTCATATTTGATTCATACGGCCAAATGCGATGGTGCAGCCACGTAAGCAAGTCCACGTCATCAGCAATACCTCTAGCTAGTTGTTGAGATGTATGTACGTGTGTATTGATCAAACCTGGCTAACAATGCTTGTTGATCAGTTAAACATGTTAATTATTCGGATTAAGTTGGGAGTAATTCCCACCCGAACATAAGCCGGTGTCGGTTTGGGTCGAGTGGGCCCACTTCAAGTTATGGAATTGGGTTAATTTATTTAATTAATAAATCTCGGCTAGACACAAGAGTCATCTCCAAACTTCACTTTTCCCGTGATTCGTTCATTTAAAATCCCGAGAAGAACGATTGCCTACCATGTGGTTTGACGCTCCATTGTTAATGTATAATAAATAAATGTCTATCGGTTCAGAGTCAAATTGGCGCCGAATCACTTTATTTTCGTATAGGAATACGGTTTCAATGGTTCTTGAGCCGATCGAGCTAATCGGTTTGGGCGAGATTGGTTACTTGTTCCGGCAACGCGATCCCACGGATGCGAAGTGTCCGAATTAGGGGTGTGACACGACCGAAACCCGAAACGAAAAAAATGTAGGTTTTGGGTTGGCTGACACGACCCGTTTTCTTAAACAGGTCAGCCCGAACCTGACACGTTTAAAAAATGGGTCAACCCGAACCACCCCGACCCGTTAAAAAGTAGGTTGACCTATTAACCCGTTTAAGATTTTTAAAGAAGTTAATATTTTGATTTTAGAAATAAGAAGTTTTAAATTTTCAAGTTAAATACTTAGATTTTTAATTTTTCATATATCAATTAACTTTTAAAAGTAAAACTAAATTCTTTTTAAATTACTTTTATCTACTTTTTACTTACAACATTTTTATTTATTAGTTTTATCCGCCTATTCTCGGGTTCGTTTATTCTTACCTTGAGCCAAGTATGTGAACCTAAGTTTGTTAATTGAGAATGAAAGATAAATACACAAACAATAAGATCTATCACAAATTATTAACAAGTGTTATACGAATAAGTGTAACTGATTGTTTAATTTATTACTAAGTGAATAGGTATTACTCATATTCGTATATGAACGTAAAATGGGTCAACCCGAAACACAACCCGAACACGACACGAATTTAAATGGGTCGACACGACATGAATAAATATATGGGTTGGGTTCGGGTTGAAGAATCTCAGCATGCTAACCCGCCAACCCGAAACTCATCAACCCGTCAACCCGACACGATTGACACTCCTAGTCCGAATTGACCACACCGAAAGCACTTTACTCGCGATCGATTTTTTTTTTAATTTTGAACTTGAACACATAGTCAATTTGAAAAAATAGATGATCGGAGCTGACCAATGGTCTATTTCGGGTTGGAACTAAGCTCGGAAGCCTACTGAATGCAAAACCCCGATTCGGAAAAGAATTCAAGTTTAGACATAAGATTAAGTGGTTATATGAATATTGTAATCAACTTTTTCAATTAAGTTTTCTTGATCAGTGATTCAGCACAAGATTGTTTAGAAGCTATTAGAATCCTTTAAACGATCACAATACAATAAAGTCTGTGAAGTTGCACTTTTGCATAGCAAAACCGATCCAATCTGTATCGAAGGTGTAGAAGAACATACCAGGAAGTAGAAAGTGGCCATGAAGATCGATGATTTGATGCGAATTTGACGAGTATTGACGAACAATATCCGAGGATTGCCCGATGGCTACAATTCGGTCATTTTCGATAGCAATTCCACCCTTACGAAACACACGAAGTTGATCATCCATCGTGACGATGAACGCGTCGTGTAGTATCGATCGAGATAGGTTCATTGGCATTGCAGAATTCATGATAAACAACTAGACTGATTTAGTGTTGTAGGCAATTGATATCTTCACTCACTGAAGAAACACTAAATGAACACCGGGCAGATTACTGGTAACCTGGGGGTTAGATAGATGTTTCCCACGAGGGGTTAGACCCTGAGAAGATGGTTCTTCTGATAACCTGCAAAACAGACACCGTGAGCTTGTCACTGAGAAGGGGGGTTCCTCCTTGTGACCACCCTCCGGCGTGAGAATCAGACTAGATTGCTCTTTAAATATAAATGTATATTAAGAGATTGCTAGAGCAGATATCAGGTATAATATGATGATACAAGATAGATGAGATGGTCATACCATTTGTGGTATTTATAGCCGAAGGTAGGTTTCCAAGGAGGTGTGGCCGGCTGCAACAGTGTTCCTGTTCCACCAACAGTGGCCTACGCACGTGCCCTGCTGGTAGTTGGTGGGTAGGCAGCGGCTGATAGTGACCAGGCCTGCTGTGTACTATTCCTTTTCCACCAACTGCCGGCTACGCACGTGGTATAGCAGTAGTTGGTGAGTAGGCAGCGGCTAATAGTGACACAGTACAGGAGCATGTTGCTCGCCATACTGTTGTCAATAAGCTGTCGTATCTTTAGTCAGATCTTTTTCCCATACCTCGTCAGGTACAGTACAGAAGATCTTCCCGTATCGTACGGACTGGCTTACTTGGGCGGGAGTATTCCCCCTCCCGCCCTTGTGCGGGATTGTTCCCGGCTTCGCTCATTCCTTCAGGTGACACTGAGTGATTGAGAGCTAAGTGCCTTGTGCGTGTAGCCTTGCTGCGCGGGTGGCCTTCCCTGATGGCTTGTATCCGAGGCTGCGGGGACAGGCGGAGTCCTTCACCATTGGGAGGCATTTCCTGCGGGACCAGCTTGCGTACTGCGCGTAAGGACGTCACGTCTCTGAGCATGGTTGGTCCTGCGGATCCAGTTGGTTTCTGCGCAGACGTTCCTCTTCAAGGTGAGTCTTGCGGGTCCAACTGGGCTCTGCTGGGACCTACCTCTTCAAGTCCCCCCAGTCCAATGTTCTTCTCATGAGTGTTTAATAAAGTTAGGTGAACTTTTGGACTTAAGCAAAGGGTTTTTGAAAAGGGTTTTTTAAGGTTTTAAATGGGGATTCCTCCCGCGGAAGTCCTTGTCACTTGCAGAAATTCCCGAGTTTCCTGCTTGGTCTTTGGGTATGATGCGGGTAGGCTGTAACCTCCTCGCAAGTCAGGAGCGTTGAGTCCCACTTGTGTGGATTCTCCGTGAGGTTTTGGTAGTTTTGAACATAGTGATCAATTATGTTAAAACCACCAATTCCATCCTGGAGCTTCAAACAACGTAGTTCTCGACGTTCCCGCTATGCGGGGATGTTATTTCCGTTTCCGCAAGCATTGCCCAGAAGATCCTTCTTGGTTTCAATTCCCAGCGGAGCGCTAGGTATGTGAAGGGTTTTGCCTTAACACTGTACCTGCGCTCGTCTTACGGTTACTTTACTTCCAAGGTATTCCTGGCGTCAATTCCCTGCGGGTGCTAGGTATGTGAAGGGTTTTGCCTTTACACTATACCCGCACCCGTCTTATAGTTACTTGGTTGCCGAGGTATACTTGGCTTCAATTCCCTGCGGGTGCTATGTATGTGAAGGGTTTTGCCTTAACACTGTACCCGCATCCGTCTTACGGTTACTTGTTTGCCAAGGTTTACTTGGCTTCAATTCCGTGCGGGTGCTAGGTATGTGAAGGGTTTTGCCTTTACACTGTACCCGCATCCGTCTTACGGTTATTTGTTTGCCAAGGTTTTATTGGCTTCAATTCCCTGCGGGTGCTAGGTATGTGAAGGGTTTTGCCTTAACACTATACCCGCATCCGTCTTACGGTTACTTGTTTGCCAAGGTTTACTTGGCTTCAATTCCCTGCGGGTGCTAGGTATGTGAAGGGTTTTGCCTTTACACTGTACCCGCATCCGTCTTACGGTTACTTGTTTGCCAAGGTAAGGGGTATTTTCCCGCCTACTTTTTAATCTTTTTGAATTTTGAAATTCGAAGAGTTGGTGGAAAGAAGAACAGTCCAAAACTCTGAAACGTCGTGCGACGGTTTCTTCTGACTATGTCAGATCGTGCAGGAAGTTATGGTGACATGACAGTACATGGTCATTCCAGACGCTTTTTCAGGCGCGTGGGCGCGATTTTTCGGGCGCGTGGCCGCGAAATTAATGGTATGCGTCCTGTCAACAGCTGTTGCCAGCTTGCTTTTTGCCACGTGTCATAGTTTCATTGCACCTTCGTTTTCTCTCTCTTCCGCATTAATTTCATCGCATTAATTGTGATTAGTATATAAAGGGGGAGAGGGTTCTTTGTAATCCACACTTTCACTCTTCTCTTCATCTTCTTTACGATTTCCGGCGAATACTCACCTTTTCAGGCAAGCATTCTCCCGAAATCGTTTTCTTCTTCTTTTGCAAGATGTCTCGTGACCTCGAATCTACAGTCGATGACAAGAGTACTGCTGGCGAGTGCCAGTGTGCTCTGCCCGACGATCTGTATCGGTACGTCGTCAGGAAGTTCATGCTCGAGTCTCTCGAGCCTGAGTTTCCTGAACCCCACCAGACGGTGTACGATGCCCCCAGAGGCAAGATCGGGGTTTATGCTGCATTCTTTGTCTATGGGAATCTTAGGTTCCCATTGACAAAGTTTGTTTACCGTGTCCTTGAGAGGCACGGTGTTCATTTGACCGAGTTGCACCCCATGACGATCGCCAAGATTCGCCACTTTGAGTGGGTGTGCCGGATACTGGGCATTGAGCCCTATGTTGACCGCCTGATGACCTTCTACACTTGGAGGTGCATCCAGGGGTGGTACACGTTGACAACCCGGATTAAGGGTTTAAAGATCTGCGCGACCGAGCGCAGTCTTCGCTCGTGGAAGCGGGAGTTCTTCTTCATATCCGCTCGCGCCATCCCTATTGCCATGAAATTCAAGAACGGGCAAGCACTTCCCAGCCTTCACGCCTCCAGCTACCAGGAGGCGGAATGGTTTGCGAAGATATCTCGGGTCCAATCTCCGGTTTACCGGTTTGCGGAGTCCGGGATGGTGATGCTGGGGATGAGCCGGGTGTGGAAGGCTGCGGATGCGCATAAGATCCCAATCGTCCTCGAATACGGTTCGAACTCTGTTCCTTACGGTATGCTTTCTTTCTTTTTGTTGATTTATAATTTCTTCTAACTTTTTTCCTGTTTATTTCAGAGGGGAACGACTTGCAGTCGCTCCTGAACCCGCGGGAGGCTGACGGTCCCAGTCGGATGGGTACTCGCGCTCTAGACGAGAACGAGTTGCCCATCCTAGAACAAACGGCGGATCGGTTCGTGGAGGTCTATCCGCTAGGCCATGAGATCCTTAGCGCCCGTCGGCCAGGTAAGGCGCTATTCGACCCTCGACCCCTCAATGTTGAAACCTCTGCTGGAATTCCTTTAATCGTATGTTCTGATGAGGAATCCGCAGATGGTCCTCCGTTGGTGCGGAAGAAGAAGGCTGCCGGCGGGAAGGGGAAGGAGAAGGTGGCCTCCACTGCCGATCCAGCGCCTCGGTCTGACTCGGAGACCGAGAGCGAAGAGGTGGCGGGGAATCCCGGTGGTGATAAAATCACCATTCCGGAGGCTGTGACAACTGTCACCGAAGAGCCCAGGATGACGACGGTGACCGGCGTGAAGAGGCCGGCTCCATCGGGTTCATCCCCGCCCGTCCGTACTTTCAGGCTCAAGAAAACCCGTAAGTACAACTTCCTTTAGCTTTTATCTTCATAGTTTGATATCATTTAACACTTTTCTTCTTTACGCAGGCGTGGATGTTGACGCATTCCAGGGTGGAGTGCAGAGTAGTACCTCCCCGCCAATGACGGTAGGCTTGGTCAGCCTACCTGAGGCGTCGACCCAGGCGCCTGCGCCTGCTTCCGCTGGTTCAGTTGCTCACTCCTTTGAGCCGACTGTTCCAGCTGAGATGACGTCACCGCCGGCTGTGAGTGCTATTTTTACAGCATCTTTCACCGAGCCGGCGGTTACTTTTGCTGCGGATTCCGCGGCGGCGACCGCGGCGGCTGCTACCATGCCCCCGCCATCGGCAACGACGGCTGATCCATCAGGTACGCATGGGGCTTCTCGCCAATCTCTGCCACCTTCCCATCTGCCTGACCTCTTGGATGGATTTCCGTTGGGTTCAGGTGATGGGTTCGGCGGCTATCGGCCTGTAATTGACCCTACAGGTGCGTAGGGTTTTTTTTTGTGCCATTTTATATATATATTTTTTTTCTTTATCATCTTTTCCTAACTGCTTTATGTTTTTGCAGTGTCGGATTCCAATGAAGTGTATGTTCCATGATGGAACATTCGCCGAGGAACAACCCTTCGTACCCCTGTGGAGTGCGTGGAATGGGCTCGTCACGCTGCTCCCAGTGGTGCGTTGGGGGAAGCCATGGCTAGCTACCAGGAGGGTAGGCTAACCAATGAGCTTCGGGTTCTCCTGGCCCGGATGCAGCCGCGTGTCGAGCTGCTTTGTCGTGAAAACGACAAGTTAAAAGCAGCTCGCCTTAAAGAAGTGGCTCAGGCGCGGGCTGTCCGGGAGGAGAACCAAAGGCTTTCCGCCGTAGCTGCGGAAAAGGAGAAGGCCTTCAAGGCCCTCGAGGTTGAAGTTCAGGCACGACTCGAGGCCCGTTCCAAGGCTGCCCAAGCTGTTAATGAACAACTTCGGCTGGCTAAGGAAACTGCAAGGAACGCAACCGAGAGGGCCACCAAGGCTGAAGCTGTTGCTGAGCCTCTACGCGTGGAGAATGAAGAACTTAAAGCCAAATTAGAGGCTCTCCAGCAGGCTCATGATGCCTTGGCGATGGAAGACGCCAAAAAGCTCCAAGAAATCCTGGACCAGAGGGGGGTGCTTGACCATGCTGAGCGTAAGCTGAAGGGCGTCGAAGAGGCTGCGGCTAAAGAAGTGTTGCTTGCCAACCTTAACAAGAGTGAAGCCGATCGCGCCCGTAACGAAGCTCAAGCTGCCCTCCAAGAAGCCCTGGTTGCCAAGGAATGGCTTCTTCGAGAAGCGTTGTCTCAGGTAAGCTTTTCTTGTCTTTACGCTTTTCTTTGTAAATAGAAAAGGTTTCTGACACTTGTATATTTTCTTGTAGGTTGTGCATCGGGTCTTTGCTGAGACCTCTTACGATGATGCTATGAGCGCAGCCCTCAACGCTTCTCACGAGGATGGGGAAAAGGTAGGGTTCCTGCTTGGTCTAGGGTTCGTTGAGAAAGGCATCCCGCCTTCCAACTTCCCTTTGTACAATGTTGATACTGAAGCTGTTTACGACCAAGCAGTGAATCAGTACGCCGCCTTCCCGCATCCGGTGGTGGAGAAGGTGAATCAAGTTGCTGCTGCTGATGATGGGTTAGCTATCCTTAAAGCTTTCCTTGAACTGCCACGATCTACTGATGGTGCTGGTCCAAGTGGAAGTGGCCCTGAAGCCTGATCCTGAAGATCCCTTCCCATTGCTAGGATAGATTTAGCTTGTATAGATTTATTTTCTTGCAGGCGGGTAGTTACCCGGCCATTCTTGTAATGAATATTTATGAAATATAAATCTTTGTGCGGGTAAGACCGCTACTTTCGTTGGGTTCCTTGCTTTGTAAACGTTGTATGACTTGCATACTTTAGTTTAAATTAGCAATTTTCCAAGTGTTTAGAATAAGTTAACCTTTGAACGTGGTAGATAGGTGTGAAGTTTTGCTTCCTCTTTCGTGATTGTGCGGGTAGGACCGTCACTTGCACTTAGTAGGATGGCTAAACTTTACCTATATCTGACCTGCGTGTAGGTTTTCCTCATCCTTTTGAGGATAAGTTAACCTTTGAACGTGGTAGATAATAGGTGTGAAGTTTTGCTTCCTCTTTCGTGATTGTGCGGGTAGGACCGTCACTTGCACTTAGTAGGATGGCTAAACTTTACCATCTGACCTGCGTGTAGGTTTTCCTCATCTTTTGAGGATAAGTTAACCTTTGAACGTGGTAGATAATAGGTGTGAAGTTTTGCTTCCTCTTTCGTGATTGTGCGGGTAAGACCGTCACTTGCACTTAGTAGGATGGCTAAACTTTACCTATATCTGACCTGCGTGTAGGTTTTCCTCATCTTTTGAGGATAAGTTAACCTTTGAACGTGGTAGATAATAGGTGTGAAGTTTTGCTTCCTCTTTCGTGATTGTGCGGGTAGGACCGTCACTTGCACTTAGTAGGATGGCCAAACTTTACCCATATCTGACCTGCGTGTAGGTTTTCCTTATCCTTTTTAGAAATTCTGTTTTGAATAACGGTTCCACGCGCGGTTGTTAATAGGTTAGTGTTCAGTTTCCTCTCATGATTCATGCGGATAGACCGGCACTTTCATTTAATGGGATAACTGAACTTTTCCCCTTCAACTGACCTGCGTGAAGGTTTGTCGTTTTTTGGGTTTATGCGGGTTTTGCCGCCTTCCCCATGCAACGACTTTCCACGTATTTATGCGGTGACAACCGGCATATCCGTGTTGAATAAATTAACCGTTCGACGCGCGGTTGTCAATAGGTTAGTGTTCAGTTCCCTTTTTCATGATTCATGCGGATAGACCGGCACTTTCATTTAATGGGAGGACTGAACTTTTCCCCTTCAACTGACCTGCGTAAAGGTTTGTCGTTTTTTGGGTTTATGCGGGTTTTGCCGCCTTCCCCATGCAACGACTTCACGTAATTATGCGGTGAAAACCGGCATATCCGTGTTGATAGTTCATAAAAATGTAAAATTATCAGCGTCAATGTTTTAAGGAGAATCGTTTCCATTAGAAGTGGCTCTTGGCCTTTTCTTTACAAATTTGGAATTGATTTACATGCAAACTGTGTAAATGAGCTCCCTTCCATGTTGTTGGGATGGGAGTGCCATCGAGCCGATACGCACCTGGTTCGGGATCTCGTTCTTTACGCAGCATGTAGTCTCCACATTGAAGCTGGAATTTTATTCGTGTTTTCCCCAGCTGGGGTTCTACACGCATCAGCCTGCTCAGCGTTCATTGCGCCACGAGGTGCGCGAGCGTCCCATCTCTGACGAATGCTTCGACCATGTCCTTTACGTCTATGCATTCTTCAGTGTTGTGGCCTTTTGTCCTGTGAAAGTCACAGTATTTGCTCCGATCAGTATTGTGACGATGTCGGATTATTTGAGGCTTTGGCCATGGGAGCTACTCGGTGGCGAATATCTCGGTGACGCTTTTGGTGAGCGGCGTCCATCTGGAGTTCTTATTTGGCTGTACGTTATCCCTTCCGCCTAACCGATTTTGCAAGCCGGATGTGTCAAAGTTTACCCTTGACTGCCAAATGCCTAGCTTTCGCTTTTTGTTTAATCGGGCGGTAAGGACGTTGTCTTCTCTTGTTTTCTGGGTGTAGAGGTTTGTGCTCTGTGGGAGATCTCTACCCAGTTGCTTCTCCGTTTCCGCAAAGCGTTTAGCTGCTGTCATGATGGCATCCCATGTGGATGGCATGCCATCTTTACCCGTTAAGGTGCGGATGAGCTCTGGGTCGTTCGCGCCCTGAATAAAAGCAGCGCGAACAAGATCTTCGCTAATGTTACCCAGACTTAGCTTCTTCGAGTTGAAGCGAGTGATGAAGTCTAGCAAAGATTCATCTTTTTCTCGAATGCACTTGAGGATTGTCCATTGCTCCTCGGTATACTTTCTTTGCTGGCTGAAGTGTTGGCTAAACTTCTGTTGGAAGTCAGCCCAGTCGTAGATGTGGTTGACCGGTAGACGGTCGAACCACGCTCTAGCAGCCCCGACAAGCGTCATTTGGAACATGTAACACCACGTGGGTTCCGTCCAACTACTGACGGTTGCCCCCGCTATGAATCTGTTCAAATGATCATCTGGGTCAGATATACCATCATATGTGCCTATGCTGGACATTTGTTTGGCACTTTTTGGGGCGATTGCTTCCGCAATGTCCCTTGCAAATTTGGACGTTCCTGCATTTGCAACGTTTGGTCTGAATGTTTTGGAGAAGTCTCGTGGACTTCCACCTGTGCTTTTTGGTTTGAAGGCTTGTCCAAAATGCCTTCTCGGTTGGGAGTCCGTTTCCTTACGCTTCCCTTTTGCCCTATGGCGAGGGTTCGCGTCGGAGTCGGACTCCTCCGAGTCATCGTCCCAGTATCCTTCGAATTCGTCAGCCTGTTGGACGGAACGCAAGCGTTCGTCCAACTCAGCTTGGAATTCCTTTTGACGTGCCTCCGCCCATGCCTTAACCTTATCGAGTGTTTGGCGGGGGAGTCTTGTTCGTTTCTCTAACTGGGTATCGGTGATTCCCAGTGAGCGATTATTTACTGCACTTGCCCCAGCTTGGGTAACTGGGGTAGTGTTCGTAAAATTTACTTCACTTGCCCCCGCTTGGGCAACCGGGGTAGTGTTTGTAAAAACTGTGTTGCCGGTATTCCCCCCAGTAGCTGGGGTTGTGGTTACCGGAATTTCTTTAACCATCTTGGAAGTTTGAAAAACTGGAGAAAAATGTTCTAGCTTTTATGCACGGATGGCGCCAATGAAGAAACACTAAGTGAACCCCGGGCAGATTACTGGTAACCTGGGGGTTAGATAGATGTTTCCCACGAGGGGTTAGACCCTGAGAAGATGGTTCTTCTGATAACCTGCAAAACAGACACCGTGAGCTTGTCACTGAGAAGGGGGGGGGGGTTCCTCCTTGTGACCACCCTCCGGCGTGAGAATCAGACTAGATTGCTCTTTAAATATAAATGTATATTAAGAGATTGCTAGAGCAGATATCATGTATAATATGATGATACAAGATAGATGAGATGGTCATACCATTTGTGGTATTTATAGCCGAAGGTAGGTTTCCAAGGAGGTGTGGCCGGCTGCAACAGTGTTCCTGTTCCACCAACAGTGGCCTACGCACGTGCCCTGCTGGTAGTTGGTGGGTAGGCAGCGGCTGATAGTGACCAGGCCTGCTGTGTACTATTCCTTTTCCACCAACTGCCGGCTACGCACGTGGTATAGCAGTAGTTGGTGAGTAGGCAGCGGCTAATAGTGACACAGTACAGGAGCATGCTGCTCGCCATACTGTTGTCAATAAGCTGTCGTATCTTTAGTCAGATCTTTTTCCCATACCTCGTCAGGTACAGTACAGAAGATCTTCCCGTATCGTACGGACTGGCTTACTTGGGCGGGAGTATTCCCCATCCCGCCCTTGTGCGGGATTGTTCCCGGCTTCGCTCATTCCTTCAGGTGACACTGAGTGATTGAGAGCTAAGTGCCTTGTGCGTGTAGCCTTGCTGCGCGGGTGGCCTTCCCTGATGGCTTGTATCCGAGGCTGCGGGGACAGGCGGAGTCCTTCACCATTGGGAGGCATTTCCTGCGGGACCAGCTTGCGTACTGTAGTATCGATCGAGATAGGTTCATTGGCATTGCAGAATTCATGATAAACAACTAGACTGATTTAGTGTTGTAGGCAATTGATATCTTCACTCACTGTTCTATCACCTTCATTAAACTAATTCTCCACTCACATATATTTTTTTATTTTTTAATATAAATAATAATATTAATGATTTTAAAATAATACCTAAAATATATTATACTAGATTTTATCCCCCATATTACGGGGGTTGTTTTACATTATTCGTTTTTAATTATATATATATATATATATATATATATATATGTATGAATGTATATTTGGATTTTAATTTTATTTATTGTAAGAAAGTTAATAATTAATATACTTGGAGTTTAATAATTAAATGATTTAACAAATAAATGATATGTTATAATCTGGTTTAAAAGCTATCTATGTTTGGTGATACCCATTACTCGTTTATTTTCTTTATTATAAAATTGTTTCTTAATTATAAATAATATCTTTTTTTAAATAAAATATGATATTAATTTTTAATATATTCCTATTTTATAGGATTTTCATATAAAATATTTGATGAGATTATTTTTTTTAATATAATGAGATGTTATAACTCATTTAAGAGCTATCTGGGTTTGGTGAGACATTTACGGATGAATTCGGGTCAAATGCGTGACAAGCCTTCATTTTCAAATAAAGTAATCTGATGGCTTGAGAGAATGGTTGTTTTAAATTTTTCGTTTTTTAATATTTATTTTTTGAATTTTAATTTTCTTTATTGTAAGAAAGTTAATAATATACTTAGGGTTTGATGATGAAAGGGTTTCATAAATAAATGATATGTTATAACCCGTTTAAAAACTATCTGGATTTGGTGACTCATGACCCGCTTATGTTTTTTACTATAAAATAGTTTATTAATTATAAATAATATCTTTTTCTTTATATATTGGATATTAAATTTTAGTATATTCCTATTTTGTGGGATTTTAATATCAAATAATTGGTAAGATTAATTTTTAATTTAATGAGATCTTATAACCCGTTTAAAAGCTATCTGGTTTTGGTAAAACCCATACCCATGAATTTGGGTTAAATCAATGAGAGGCTTCCATTTAAAAATCTATAAATCTGATGGCTTTCATAAAAGGGGGAGCGACCACATCGCGACACATAGAATTTTTGGGTTTTCGTTTATATATATTATAGATATAACAATAAAAGTTAGAAACTTTGGTGTCGCAAAATCCCGACTGGGCCACTTTGCGGCGCCTTACAGATTGTATTTTTTTATTTGTTTTCTTTTTTTGTTTTTAGTTTAGTTTAGTTTAGTTTAGTTGAGTTTTGTTATAGTCCCAGTACGTAGCGAAAACCGACTTAATGCCAACTTATCTTCTATTTTTTGTCTTATTTCCGGTGTAACGATCATGACAGAAACTGACCAAATTCGTAGAAACTCGACGCGATTTGTTTTAGTTCCAAATCCGTAGCAAATGTAACGAAAACTGACCGAATGCTGATTTTGTTTTAGTTCCGACATCGTGACGAACATGACGAAAACCGACCAAATTCGCTTAGACGATCGCGTAAACACCGATGATCGAAAACGGTCAGGTTTTTACAAATAATCGAGTTTTACTGACCGACGCCACCCCATTAGTCAATCTCAAGTTACATATATATATTTACTTCCGATACAATAACGTACATAAGCAAAACGGACCGCCTCAACGCTTGGGATCGACAACGCTTGGGTTTACACCGCATAAGTTTTAGTGACATGCCCCTTACGCCGGATAAAACACTAGTTAGATAATAAATAGGGTTTGGAATTTTGTTAAACATTGAGTTGGCTCTGATTTAGACAATAAATGGGGTTTGGAATTTTGTTAGACATTGAGTTGGCTTTGATTGTATTGTTGGTTTCAACTAGAAAAGTAGAAAATGATAATTTTGTGTCATAATATAAATTTTTATATATAGTTTGGAACGAATTGTATACAATTAAAGGGTTAGAAGTGTTACTCATACTAGGTGATTTTAGTAAGAAAAATTTTGACCATTAAACGGTCATGAGGGCACCAGCAACGTATGGTGTCCGGATGGCGTTCCGTAATACGGACGAGATTGTCTCCAAGGCCGAAAACGATAACGTCCTCAGCTCAGAAGATGAATACCTTACCAACCTTCGAGAGAAATATGTGGGTGATCCAACAAAGGATTAACAAAATGACCTTGAATAGAGTTTGGGGCGACATCGGGTCAGTTTGGAAACCGGTTTGCATCTTCAAAGTCCGAACCATTATACGAACCTACAAGTTGGGTTGGTTAGAAACCAGTTTGGCCTAAATTGGTTTTAGGTTGTTATCGTTGGTTTCGAAAACGGTTCACTGCTTTGAAACTGTTTTTTTTTTTAACATTCCTCGTTGAACCACATTTACCTTTATTTATTTATTATTATTATTTTCAAAATCCCAATTATTGAGCTGTTGTTCTGTTGCACAAACGACCCAGCCCAACTAAAAGCCCAAATTTAAATTCAAGCAAAAGTTTAAATTGTGAGTTGCGTGAACTTTAGCCCAATCCGTAAGCACAAGTCATCCTTTAAAGCCCAATTAAACTAAAAGCAACTTAAAGAGTATTTACATGAGTACTTACTATTTAGAGAAGTCTCCCGCCCAGTAAGAATAATGCAACCCAAACCTAAAAGGGTTTATGAGCATTTTATCTCACGACATAACTTCTACTTCTAAACATTATTTAACCGGGCCGGACGTCGAATTGGTAGTTCCACCGGTGCATCGGTTCAACTAGCATATAAAAACTGCAAGCTACAATGAAGTTTGTGATGTAAGGATGACTACACAAATATATTATGCCATTCTAGAGATGTTCAACGAAACCGGTTCCTGGAACCGACCCGAACCGGACCCGAACCGGTTCCTACCCGTTTTTTGTAGGAACCGGACCCTATCTGATTCAACCCGATGATCCGTGACCGGTTCTTGCATTTCTGAGTGGGGGCGGGTAGGAACCGGAACCGGTTCCTAACCGGTTCTAGCCGTTGGATCGAATATAGCCGTTGGAAATCGTTTTTTTTGGCCGTTTTTTGACAGTTGGGGTCAAAAATAGCCGTTGGATCGAACAGGAACCGGGTTAGGAACCGGTAAGAACCGGTTAGATAGGTTAGGGGTCCGAGGGTGGGAGAACCGGTTCGGTTCCCTAACCGGTTCGAGCCTGGAACCGGTTTAAAAGGGGGTTTTGAATATAGGAACCGGTTCCGGTTCCTAGTCCCAAACCGTTTTGAACATGCCTATGCCATTCATTAATCATTTAGAGAAAATAACTGAAGTACTTAATCGAACTTCATATTCTTTTATTTTATATTTTATATTTTTTTTATTATTATTATTATTTTTGCGTTTCGTATAGATTTCAAATGCAATATGTATACACTAATACTTTCCATATAATTTAGAAAAATCTCGGGGATAGACGTTCAAAAATCTCATGACGTCAATTGAAAACCGTGGGTTAGTGGACCCGACGACCCACGCCCTATATACCAGGTTTCCTGTGATTTCGTATTTAAATAGTTGAATTGGCTTATATATCTTTCAAAATAAGGTGTTTTATCATTTATGTTATCACGTTGATTACAATATGGATACCATGTTTATGATTTCTTAAATTTTATAAATTTAACGGCTAAAAACTCATCAACTCTCCTCTCTATAACAATTCCAAAAAAGGTCAAAATTTTAACCATCCAACCGACTTTTTAAATATAATTCAATCTCGAGTAAAAACATTTAACACTTCTTGTATATCATTACAAGAAACTCAAAATATAACTCCTCCGGGCCCCGATTGTACCACACGACTTCAAGCTTTATACGTCTAACGCGTCTTTTACCCTAAATGCGAAACACGAAAGCCCATCGAGTGTGTATATGAACATAATATTTTGAGTACAAAACTGCCTTAGATGGTAAAAAAGGCATAGAATCTTGAGAAAATCACAATAAAAGATGATTTTGGTTAAGAACATGAAAAGGAAGGTGCATAGAGATAGAGGTATCGTGTTATTATGTCCAAACACAAAAGTGAAACACCATTCTTCACCATACCAATACGTTTCTTTTTTTTATTATTATTACTATTATTATTTATTTTATTTTTTTTTCAATTTATTTTTCTACTTTAGAGAACGTTATTTTTCACGAAACCTGTGTGTCCCCACATGCCACTACCATTGCTTACACTACAACGTATAAAAGTACACTCATGTACGTTGTTTTGGTTTATATACACCAACATGTTTTTCATGAAAGAACGTGTAAACAACATGAAAAAATAAATAAATACGAATATTTGTAGAATATTAGGTTTAACAATAATTAGCTGGTTAAAACTTGATAAAATTTAACTTAATTATAACGGGCTAACTTTTAGTCTATCTACAAGACTGGTAAAAATTTATTCGATTTGCTTTAGCTACTAGAAAAGTTTTATTAAGCATTCTTCGTTTCTAATTCACAACTCTGGCCTAAAATGAAATTCCTTCCTTATATCTTGGAGTTTGAACTTTTGCTTCAATTTAATGAAATTGTTTGTCCCAACCCACTCAAATCTGATCTGTTTAGACCCACAAGTGAGAAATTCAGATTTGCAACCGAGTCTATCCAGTGGCGGATCCAGGAATTTCGGAACCCGTTTGTATGCTGGATCCGCCCCTGAGTCTATCAATGCTTTTGTGCATTGTTTTCACAACTGGGATGGTTATCGAACTAGTGGATTGGTTTAAAACCCATATGCTTTCACATATCATCTAAAAGTTAAAATGACTAGTTTATTAACAAACTAAAAACTAAATTATATTTTGATGTGCATTTGCAATGTTAAAATAATTACGCTATTCTCCTATAAATAAGATCCAACCATTGTTCTAGCTCAACCGATAGGTATAAATGAAAACAAGTGTGCTAAACCTCAGTCTAACCGGTCCGACCCGACCCATTTATAGAACATGACACCTAAACAATTATTAAATAAAATAAGAATATATGAACGCAACCAAATGAATTAAATAGATGGATGTATAATGTGACAAGCTTGCGGTGGGGAGTGTTATTAATTCAAGCTTACGTATCTATGTTTGCTTGTTTGAAGGAAGACTTCACCTGTATCATGTTATGTTTTTTTAATCATAATTAATTAATTAACTAATTATGATTTTAAGTAACCAACTCAAAATAAAGCAAACCACCACTATTTTAATTAATTTGGTTTCTTCTTCATCTCATTAATAAAACTTTTACGTCTCTTCCATTTTATTTAAGAAATTTGATTTTGGTACGAGTCGAGGCCTAAAATATACGTGTATCAAAGGTAAAAGATCTAAATCGAAAAGCAAAAATATTGGATAAAATCCATAAAAGATTACAATCAAGAGCTTGTTTAACTGGTTTTGAAGTGTGTTTAAAACTCGATTTTGACTAGTAAGTAATACTCCTATATGCATTTTTTATTAATTGCTTTTATTATTTTTTATTTATATACTTTTTAATATATTTAGCATATAATTATAAAAGTAAAATAATATTTATTATATGGTTTTTTTAATGAATGTATAATATTTATTAAGTAGTTATATGTTATATTATGTCATATAAATACAATTATATTTATATAAGCTACACGCTTATTTACTTTAATGAGCTTGGGTTTGAGTTCGTTTATATAGGGTATGTTTTGCAAGGAGTTTTTATGAGTTTTTAGGGACTTCAAGCTTCAAGTTTTTAAGAAAAAACTTCTACCCAACAAAAAACCTTGTTTGGTTCAATGGACTTGAAGCTTTTATATTAGGAGAAAAAGCTCTTTTTCTAAACGCTGCTACTACTATCGTTTGAGAAAACGCTATAAGCTTTTACAATTAAATTTACAATTTTGGTACTTGAACTTTAATCAACTTTTGTTAATTTATATAATAGTTACATATTTTACTCTTATTCAAAACTAACTACCCCCATGACTCTTTAAAAGTCCATAAATTTTTCACACGTTAATATTTTTTTAAACACATTACATCATAAAAAAAAAGCATTTTATTCTCTTTAATTTGAGTATGATATTAATTTACTTCTTTACCGGTTATGATTGGCAACAAGTCAAGTCAGACGAGCTCGGGTCATGTGTAAGACCAAATTAGGGTCGGAACGAGTCGATAAAAAAGGGTTAATTTACTTCGGTTCATGTCGGTACGGTTTTGAGTCGAAAGGGGCCAGGTCAAAACATGTTTCAGATTAAAACGGTGTCAGGTCGGAAAGGGTTTTAGATCAAAAGAGGTTGGTTTAAAAAGTTATGTATTTGAAATTACTATATATTTTAGCTTTGTTTATTGATTTTCGCCACCGATTACACGCTTACTGCCTTTGCACGAAATACACGTCTGCATTCGGGTTATGCGTGTACTAATATCAAGTGAATCACGTACCGACACTAACTATGCGGTTGATGTCAGGTTGCGCGCGCACTCCGCCGTACCGCGCTGGCACCCAATTAGTTTTATTAAAAGCTCAAGCTACTCTGCCAAATACCTAAATATATATCTAAAAAGCTCCAGGTACTCTGCCAAACACCTAAATATATCTAAAAGGCTACAGCTAACAGCTACCTGCTTCCAGCTAACAGCCACCAGCTAGTTATGCCAAACATAGTAAGCTATTAGGCTTATCAATCTAACATCATTTAAGTTCCTTTCGACTCAAGTTTTACACGAATCGATTTATCCTATCTCATAAGCGGCTTAGTTCATTTGCACCTCTCAGCAAAATATAAAACTTGATCCATGATTCATGAGTTATTTATAGAGAAAGAAATTCACCGTAAAATAATAAAACTTAAAATAAATATTAAATTAAACTCATGAACACAGGTTTTTCCCTAATAATTAAAAATAGCAGTTTACTTGTATGTTTCAGTTAACTTTAATTATAACGTGCTTAGAAACTTAAGATTAATATGAGCTTTAATATAATCAATAGGGTTGGTGGTTTATTGGCAAAGATGAAAATAAAATGTTTAAACACATTGAGTTGAAAGGGTTTGAAAGGTCTTGAGTTCAAGTCCCGCAGATGACGATAAATTAACCAAAATTCGTGGTTCAAAAAATATATGAGCTTTGGTATATAAAAAATGGCAAACGACATTATTTTATAGGAAATGATAAAAGACGCTAAACTAAAATATTGATAAGGCACAAAATATGTGAGTTGAAACATAGCCATTAGCCATTATCAAATGATAACCTAATGGAATAGAAAAGGAGAATGCCATTATATTTGAATGATTTACATATATTAATATAGTAATAATAATGTGTATTTCTCTTAATTATAATATGAATTCTTATTTAACCATTTTATTATAATTTTCTAACTTGTGCAACTCCCTTTTGCTTTAATTATCATTCAATGAAAATGTAAGCCCATCATTGCATACCATAGTGTGATTATTATCTATTATCTAACTAGGTTAGATACCCGTATAGAACACGAGTTAAAATAAATAAATTTAGGAAAAATTCTTAAAATAGGTATTTATGAAAATAAATTTCAAGTTTTAGGTATGATTTTCAAAGAATTCTGAAAATTTGTATTATAAATTAGTCGTGACGAGTAGACTATTTTAGTACACGAGTAGTTTGCAGAGCCAAATTAAAGCATGTCACATGGCCATAAACTAACCGTGACGAGTACGTTCACTAACCATCTAGTCGTCATGACTAAGGAAGTTGAATGCCTCATAATCAACACTCACGAGTACTGCATAAATGGTTTAGTCGTGACGAGTAGATTACAACTGTCTAAAACACGAGTAGTTTACTAAACAAACCATAATTAACGAGTTGTTTTGTCTACCAAATTCATCTAACCAGCTAGTTTTGCAAGAAACTAATTGGACCGGTTAGTTTGAAAGCTCAAATAGTCATTACGAGTAGTTCTTTCTTATACATTCCCAATGCGAGTACTTCTTTCGTAAACATATCCAATACGAGTAGTTTGTTACCAGTTAACCCGTCGCGACTATTTTAACCTTATAATCTACTCGTGGATACTCTTTTTAGCGTTAATACGATTTATTTAAAAAAATATTTTAAACGATTACTCATCGCGGTACAATTAGTTAGATCCTACTCGGCCCGACTTCGTTTGGAGAAACCTTTTCAATTCTCTTTTAGTTTATTGTTTGAAGTCAATTGGGGGACCAATTGGCTCTTTCCGACCAAGTACACGAGTGTTCGTAGTCACATACCACTAGGACCCGTGTACTTGGTCCTAGTAACTAAAAGAGAATTTGAAAAGTGGTATGCGACAGTGAACACTTGTGTACTTGGTCGGAAAGAGCCAATTGGTCCCCCAGTTGACTTCAAACACATAAACTAAAAGAGAATTTGAAAAGGTTTCTCCAAACAAAGTCGGGCCGAGTAGGATCTAACTAATTGTAACGCGACGAGTAATATTTTGGAATGTTTTTTTAAATAAATTGTATTAACGCTAAAATGATAGACTATAAGGTCAAACTTGTAACGGGTTTACTAGTAACAAACTACTCATATTGGATATGTTTACGGAAAAACTACTCGTATTGGGAATATATAAGGAAGAACTACTCGTAATGACTATTTGAGCTTTCAAACTAACCGGTCAAGTTAGTTTCTTGTAAAACTAACCGGTTCGATGAATTTGGTAAACAAAACAACTCGTTATGGTTAGTTTAGTAAACTAATCGTGTATCGGAAAGTCGCAATCTACTTGTCATGACTAAACCATTTATGTAGCACTTGTGGGTGTTGATTACGAGACATGTAACTTCTTTAGTAATGACGAATTGATGGTTAGTGAACGTACTCGCCACAATTAGTTTATGGCCACGTGGCATGTTTTATTGGCTCTGCAAACTACTCGTGTACTAAAATAATCTACTCGTCATGACTAGTTTATAATACCTATTTTTGGAGTTCTTTGAAAATCATAACTAAAACTTGAAATTTGTTTTCATGAACACTTATTTTGGGAATTTTCCCATAAATTTAAATAATAACACAATCTAACTAATATATTAAAGCAAAACTAATTTGTTCACTTGTCTTTCTCCTAGGTGTCCACCTAATGTTCTATGTCATCCACTTTTCATGCTTATAATTTCCACATAATTAATCAATTAATTTTAATCCTAATAATAATTAACATTTAAACCAATATATAACACAAGCATTGGTCAAACTTAACATTTAAAGTTTTGAATTCATAACTTAACATTTTTTTAACCAACCTAAATATAAAAAATTTCAATGTTTAGATCACAACCTCACTAATTAATGTTTTCTAGAATCGTAACCAACTATTTCCTTTCAAATGATTTAAAAACCGATTTTGACTACAATTAATTATTTATAACTAATTTTTGCTACCTCTTTTAGTATGACAACTACTTTAGCAATTCAATGATTTATATATTTATACAGTTTCTCATTCACACCATTTATACATATTTTTCCTACATCTTGTGGTTTTGCAGAAAACAATGTAAAGAATTTTTATGATAGCTACATATATATATATACATATATATATATGACGTTTGAAATTTTTTCCACACGTGTGTAACACGGGCCACTATGATAGTATGAAATATAAAAACATGTTCAACATATAAAAAAAATATAATATATGGCTGGATAAATTACACAATACACAATATGGAAATAAAAAGTTGAAATTTCATAAATCTTTAAATATTTTTTTTTTGTATACAATATTTGTAATTTAATTTTTAACTTTCTCATTCATATTAAAATTAGTAGTTTCAATTTGATTTTAGTTTCAATTCTAGATAATGAAACACTAGCTAACCATGTGTAAAACAGGTTTCTCAAAACCAAACAAACCATCTAAAGCGATTGATCTTAAATTTTATTAATATTCATTGCAAAACAAACATAAAGTGAAAACTTATTTCTTTGAAATTTGAAATTAATTATTTTATCTAAATCAAAATGAAAATCCGTTACTTATAAAAGCTTAATATTAATAACTAATACAATATATTTATATAAAACTAAATAATATATTTATTTTGGTATTTATTTTTTTAAACCAGGAAATAATTATTAAAAAAAAATAATAGATTAAAAAGAAAAAAGAATAAAATATAAAATTAATAAGAAAAAGAAATATATATTTAATATGAGAGAGAAATGGAAAAATTTTGTAAGGATCACTCATGTGTAATGACATATGGTATTAAGACCCATGTAGAACACAAGTTAGAATAAATAAATTTATTTAAATAATAATACAATGTGAAAAACAAAAAATATGTTCAAAAAATATAAAGATATAACTTATGTTAAAATAAATTACACATTACACAATATGGAATAAAAAGTTGTTGAAAATTCGTAAATCTCTAAATATTTTTTTGTATACAATATTTGTAATATTATTTGTAATTTTAGCCTCCATACCAAAATTAATAGTTTCATTTTGTTTTTTATTTCAAATTTAGATAACGAAACACATAAATTACTATGCGTTAAAACAAGTTGTCTAAAAAGCAAATCAACCATCTATAGTGATTGACTTTAGCTTTTATTAACGTTCATTGCAAAACAAACATAAAGTTAAAATTTCTTTATTTGAAATTTGAAATTAATTATTATATTTAAATCCACGTGAAAACTCGCTATTTATAAAAGCTTAATATTAATAACTAATACAACATATTAATATATTTATGTTTCTATTAATTTTTTAAATCAAAAAATAATTATTAAAAAGAAAAAAAGTTGAATACAAAACTATTAATGAGAAAGAGAAATGTATTTAATAAGAGAGAAATGTGAGAAAATTTGTAAGAAACTATATTGTGGCATTGAAAAACGCTTATTTATTATATTGTATAGATATATATAATTTGAAAGTTTGGCTACGCTAACATCTTATTGGTCCAAGTGGCGGTTCGATATTGGACAAAGTTTTTTTTTTGTATTTTTATTTTGTTTCGTAGTTCCAGTATCGTAACAAGCATAATTGAAACAAATTAAATTTGTGTCGATTTACCACCACAAATCCCGAGACCAACAACGCTCAGGTTTTACCGACTCACCATCGCAACGCCCGAGTTTTACCGACCCTTTTGTTTTAATTCCGATACCTTAAGTTGGTATTGACTGAATTCGTGTCAACTCATCGTCGTAATGTTTGGGTTTTACCAACACCCGGGTTTCAATGCTGGGGTTTTGCTAATTGCCCCGGCGCAACGCGCCGGATAGAAAATCTAGTTTTATATATAAGTAGATTGAGAAAAATGATATAAAGCTTCGGTTTCTTGTATCTCTAAAGAAAATGCTTCATTTTCTTTATTTTTATTTTTATCTTCTAAATGTTGAGTCCAAACTTGTTACCGTCTAAACTAATTGCAATTGTGCTTGTCTGAAATATGCATGGACTACCAATTACAATTGCGTGTCAAGGACCACAATTCGTTTAAAACTACTTGTAATTATAAGAACGTGACTACCAACATCTTAAAACTCACCGGATATATATGTGTAAAGCGAATCCTTCTTGACACGTTTTTATCAATGTATGTATAATAGTTACTTTTACGTAAATTTACACATTAGTAAACATGCCGAGTAAGTTTTATATCTATAATAAGTAAATGTTTGAACAAATTTCACGTTTCTAATTGATTTTCATGTATGGAATGATTCTTTTAAGAAAAATATTTGATCCATTATTTATTTTATGTTTACTTCTTTTTCACGTATCAATTTTGTTTTGTTTAATTTTTATTTTATTTATTTATTTTGGAACGGTGTTTTGTGTATTCATTTTAAATATTCAAGTAACTTATGTTTGTAGAAGTATAAACGTATTGATCGAGATTATTTAACAACTCATTTTATAACTTTTCATTTTAATCTCACAAGACCATATAGTTTATAAATTGAGTAAAAGAAATATTGAATTTCTTTTTTGTTATAAAGTTAAAAATTTTAAATATTTTTAGCAGTATTGTAAAAGTAGGTCTAGAATGCGGCCGAGTATTCGCTACCAGGTACGGTATCGGGACGACTTTCGTGAACAAATTCTAGTTATTCGGAATCAATCAAAGATGGTCAACCTCAGCCATAAACGAATCTAGTCGGTCAACTCGCGCCGATATTGACTTTAAAAAACAAAACATAATTCATATGTATATAATATAAAGAATTAATAATATTTTTTTAATTAATGATTATTAGTTTTTAAAATACTTTTTAAAAGTGTATTTTTCTTATTTTATAGGCATGCATGTACTTTGTTATAAATATTAGTAAACTTGTGATATTTGTCATATATAAAATTTCCCAAAAAATAATTTCTTTATAATTTACCAAGTTCGAGTATTTCCCGAGTACTCTCAACTAAACTAAGTACTCGCAACTCCTAACTCGATTGAATTGAAACCGTCTAGCGAATTCTACAAGATGACTTTTAATGAAATCTTGAGACTTGAGTAATGCTTAATTACTATTTATAAGTTATACTAGCTTTTATCCCCTATATTACGGGGGTTATTTTACATTATTCGTTTTTAATATTTATATATGTATATTTGGATTTTAATTTTATTTATTGTAAGAAAGTTTTGATGGCTTGAGAGAATGGTTGTTTTACATTTTTCGTTTTTTTAATATTTATTTTTTGGATTTAAATTTTCTTTATTGTAAGAAAGTTAATAATATACTTAGGGTTTGATGATAAAAGGATTTCATAGATAAATGATATGTTATAACCCGTTTAAAACCTATTTAGATTTGGTGACCAATGACCCGCTCATGTTTTTTTACTATAAAATTGTTTATGAATTATAAATAATATCCTTTTCTTTTTAAATTGAATATTAAATTTTAGTTTATCCCTATTTTATAGTATTTTCATATCAAATAATTGGTAAGATTAATTTTTAATTTAATGAGATGTTATAACCCGTTTAAGAGCTATCTGATTTTGGTAAGACTCATACCCATAAATTTGAGTTAAATCAATGAGAGAACTTCATTTAAAAATCAAACAATCTGGTGGCTTCCATAAAAAAAGGGAAGCGACCATATCATGATTTTAGGGTATTTGTTTATATATATTATAGATATAGATGAAACTTTAGGCTTTGGGCCAATAAAAAAAAGTAAAAAAGATGGATTCCTCACCAGTTTAATTTCTTGCACCTTTCTTTTAATTTTGCAAAACATGTGAGTCTTTTTATAAAAAGCAATGAAGGTCAATGTGGTATGCTTCAAAGAAGGGCAACCTCTTTGAAGAGTTGAATTTAACCACTTTCTTTCATTAAACTATTACTCCACCATCACCTTCAAATCAAAAGATCTCCATTTCCCTTTAAACATGAAACACAAGAATATTCAAGTCACATTTTAGAGGTATCTCCACTTTTATTTTTTATGTTTTATAACAAGTTAAATACCCGTATATACATGGGTTGGATAAACTATATTAACAAAAGATCAAAACAATGTGAAATACTTATATTAATTTGGTATTAGATGAATGAATATGAATAATTTGAATACAATAAAATTTTCATAAAATAAAAAAAAGAAAAAGAAAATTAGATGTTAAATTTTCATTAATATCTAAAAATTTCTTCGTATACAACATTTGTAGATGCCCTTTTCATTGAATATTAGAAGATTGACTACATCTCTAATTTTAATAAAAAAAGTGCGGCATAAATCTTTAAAAACTTCCCTTTTTTATAATGCTTAAAATTTATTTAATTAACTTTTCTTACTAATAACACATGATTGCCACTAGAAACATAAACCATTTAGTACTAATATTAATTTGATATAGGGATTTATATTTTTAAGAAGAATAGTGTTAAAAAATTGATACAACTCATAATACTTAAGTAAATAATACACAAAGTTTAAATAAATAAATTATATTATAAAGCAATATAATTAATATTTGTGTTTAACATTCAAAAATATATATACAAGCAAAACACCATATATTAAGACTTTAAAACAATGTTAGTCCACAAAAACTGAAAAGGTATTTTAAAACGTAAAAACATTAACTTAAATATAAAAAGCAACTTCATTTTTTCAAAGCAACAAAACATCCCAAACAACATGAAACCGTTATAGGTTTGGGATAGCAGCGGTTGTTAGATGTTTTGGTCATATTTACATGTATTTTTCCTGAAAGGTATTTATCTAGATTTGATGCATGTGAGCATGTAACACCACTTGACCAACAATGAAAATTACTGTTATTAACATTTGTTTTTTTATGTGAAATAAACCAGTTTTAATAAAAAAAATATAGGATAGTAAGATTATATAAAAATTAGTTTCTAAGCTTTTGAGCATGTAATTATTATTATTACTATTATTTTTGGAATACAATATAAGTTATAATTATAGTCGAAAAGTGAAAGACTTTAAAAATCACGAATGGTTTTCAAAAATCAAAGTGTTAAGTGTAGTTTATAGTTTAAATTAAAAATAAGATTAAGTATAAAATTTAAAGCATTCACTTTTTATTCTGAAATTATTAAGACTATTATTTTGTACCATTAAATTGTAAGAAACAATGGAATGTCATATTAAAATTTTAAAACAAATATCGTAAAAGGATATCATTGAGAAACATTTCTTTTTGTTAAAATTAAATATTATGGGGAAAATATGTTAGAATTTTAGTGCTTTGATGTGATAAAGGGATAAGTTATGGAAGGTGTTAAATGATTTATTTTAATAAAATAATTAAGAATTAAAGAAGAAAAATATAGGGGTGTCACTTGGCAAGATATTAAACCAATTAAGGGATATGTTGTTGAACCATCATTTTTATTTATTATAATAGTGGATATATATACAAATATTTGGTTAAATAAATTATTTAATTTATTAGAATTTACAAACTTGGATCTCCAAAATATGTGTTAAATATGCAAATTTAGTTTTAATTGACCATTTGTTCTGATTTAGTCCAAAACACTCATATTAGTGAGCCCCGGATGATCTTGAACAATGGTCGAGCAAGATTTTAGTGTCAGGATCATCAAGAAAGTACATATTAAGTTACTCGAGATCAGTTTCTTCAGATAAACAACCTAGAATGGAAATTTTTATGCCAAGTTCATAACTTAAACAAGTAAGTCATTTATCAAAAAAGCTAATAACTTTGTTTTAATATAATGACTTTATATCACATAATAAATACCACAATGTATATACTACTTATAATAGAAATAGATAAATAAGATATATTATGCTATAAGTATAATTATACTTGTATATAAAGCAATAAGGCTAGTTATATATGTATATAAATAAAAATAGTTAATAAATGATAAATAAGTGAATCTCGAAATTTGTTAAACAAAAGGCGAGCTTTACTTCTGATTTAATTTTTTTTCTTGATCATAAATTTCTTACTTTCAGTGCATCGAACCTAAATTCTTCAGATGCTTAAAAGGTTTTGCTTCTGTTGATGAAGTATCAACCCATAAAGTTATTTACACCATAGGTATAAATATATATTTGTAAAGGTGCTAACTTCAACCTACTTAAGTAAGATGTAGCTTATGCTCTATTTTAGATTTATTTTATATAAAATAATAAATTCCTATAATTTATACAAAAAAAAGGGGGCAAATTATTAAATGGAAATAAAATGGTAGTAAAAGGAATAATTGCAGGCTTTGACGTTTCTATCTTTTCTCCACTTCTTCAACTACCACACGCAAACCTCTCCTAAACAATATTTTTTCTTTCCTTTTCTTATTTTTATTTATAATTAATAAAAAAAGAAAGTGGGAAAATTGAAGCCGCAACACATCCAAAAGTAAGACGTTACTTTTACATAAACACTAATTATGTTTCTAGAATTCTTAAATCAGCAAAAAAGAAAATGCACACATGATTCCATTTTATAGTATTTATAAAAAAAGACATGTTGAGTAATATTAATTATTTAACTAATTAAATAATTAAAATAAAGGTTAGTTAAAAGATATTAAAACATTTTTAAACTCTTCTAAATTATTGTTGTCTGCTCATGGATCACTTTACCTGTTTTTAATTGAACTTGTTTTAATTATTTTGCAATATCACATTATCATCTGAAGAGGTAGGTCCCAGCAGAGCCCAGCTGGACCCGCAAGACTCACCTTGAACAGAGACGTCTGCGCGGTTGGACCCGCAAGACTCACCTTAAACAGGGACGTCTGCGCGGTTGGACCCGCAAGACTCACCTCGAAGAGAGACGTCTGCGCAGTTGAACTCGCAAGACTCACCTTAAAGAGGGACGTCTGCGCAAAGACCAACTGGATCCGCATGACCAACCATGCTCAGAGACGTGACGTCCTTACGCGCAGTACGCAAGCTGTTCCCGCAGGAAAAGCCTCCCAATGGTGACGTACTCCGCCTGTTCCCGCAGCTACGGATACTAGCCATCAGGGAAGGCTACCCGCACAGCAAGGCTACACGCACAAGGCACTAACTCTCAAATAATTCAGTAATGTCACCTGAAGAGGGAATGAGCAAGCCGGGAATACTCCCGCCCAAATGAGCCAGTCCGTACGCTACTGGAGGACCTTTTGTACTATACCTGCCAATGTATGGACAAAAGATCTGACCAAAGCTGCGACAGCTCACTGACAACAGTACGACGAGCAGCACGCTCTAGTACTTAATGTCACTATCAGCCGCTGCCTACTCACCAACCCTTGTCGTGGCACGTGCATAGCCTGCAGTTGGTGGAAAAGGAATAGTACACAGCCGGCCATGTCACTATCAGCCGCTGCCTACCAACCAACCACCAGCACGGCACGTGCGTAGCCCACAGTTGGTAGAAAAAGAATATAATACAGCCGGCTGTACCTTCTTGGACACCTACCTTCGGCTATAAATACTCCAACACCTTGGAACGGTATCATTATCTTGTATATCATCTTCTCTCTAGCTATTTCTCTTAATATACACTTATATTCAAGAGCAATCTAGTCTGATTCTCACGCCAGAGGGTGGTCACAAGAAGGTACCCCCCCTTCTCAGTGACGAGCTCACGGTGTCTGTTTTGCAGGTCATCAGAAGAATAACCATCTTGCCGGACCTAACCCTCGTGGGAAACATCTATTTAACCCCCAGATTATCCGTAATCTGCCGGGGTCACTTAGTGTTTCTTCATTGGCGCCATCCGTGGGAGAAAGCTAGAACTTATTCTTTTTCAGTATTTTCAAAACTTCTGGAAAGATGGTTAAAGTTACTCCGGTCCCGAGGCCAGCGAGTGACCAAGAAACCTCGGTAATCACAACCCCAGCTACTGGGAGGAACACCGGCGACTACACAAATTTTACGAACACTACCCCGGTTACTCAAGCCGGGGCAAGTGCAGTAAATTTTACGAACACTACCCCGGTTACCCAAGCCGGGGCAAGTGCAGTAAACAATCATCCCCTGAGATTCATTGATACCCAGGTGGAAAGACAACGGACGAGGCTCCCCCACCAAACACTTGAACAAGTTAAAGCGTGGGCGGAAGCACGTCAGAAGGAATTCCATGCTGAGTTGGACGAACGCTTACGTTCCATCCAACAGGCTGACGAATTTGGAAGCACTCGACAACAGCTCAACATGAGCAGTGAGTGCGAGTACTCGGACGATGATCGGGAGGAATCCGACACCGACGCAAACCCTCGCCATAGGGCGAAAGGGAAGCGTAAGGAAACGGACTTCCAACCGAGAAGGAATTTCGAAGAAACCTTCAAACCAAGGAACGCGGGGGGAAACCCACGTGACTTCTCAAAAACCTTTAGACCAACTGCTGCAAATGCGGGAACGTCCAAGTTTGCAAGGGACATTGCGGAAGCAATCGCCCCGAGAAGTGCCAAACAGATGTCCAACATCGGCATTTATGATGGTATATCCGACCCAGACGATCATTTGAACAGATTCATAGCGGGGGCAACCGTCAGCAACTGGACGGAACCCACGTGGTGTTATATGTTCCAGATGACGCTGGTTGGAGCAGCTAGAGCGTGGTTTGACTGTCTACCGGTCCACCACATCTACGATTGGGCGGACTTCCAGCAGAAGTTTAGCCAACACTTCAGTCAACAAAGAAAGTATACCGAAGAGCAATGGACGATCCTCAACTGCATCCGAGAGGAAGATGAGTCTTTACTAGACTTCATCACGTGCTTCAATTCAAAGAAGCTAAGTTTGGGCACTATTAGCGAAGATCTTGTTCGCGCTGCTTTCATCCAGGGCGCGAAGGACCCAGAGCTCATCCGCACCTTAACGGGTAAAGACGGCATGCCATCCACGTGGGATGCCATCATGACAGCAGCTAAACGCTTCGCGGAAACGGAAAAGCAACTGGGTAGAGATCTTCCCCAGAGCACAAACCTCTACACCCAGAAAACAAGAGAAAACAACGTCCTCACCGCCCGACTAAACAAAAAGAGGAAGCTAGGCATTTGGCAGTCAAGGGTAAACTTTGACACCTCATCCGACTCGCACCCTCAGTTAGGGGGAAAGGATAACATGCAGTCGGCGAACCGGAACTCCAGATGGACGCCACTCACCAAAAGCGTCACCGAGATATTCGCCACCGAGAGGTTCCCATGGCCAAAGGCTCCAATTATCCGACAGCGTCCAAATGCTGATCAAAGCAAATTCTGTGACTTCCACAGGACAAGAGGCCACACCACCGAGGAATGCTTAGACTTGAAGGACATCGTCGAAGCATTTGTCAGAGATGGGAAACTCACGCACCTCGTGGCGTAATGAACGCTGAGCAGGCTAATGCGTGTAGAACCCCAGTTGGGGAAAACACGAATGAAACTGCAGCTTCAATGTTGGAGACTACATACTGCGTAAACAACGAGATTCCGAACCAGGTGAATATCGGCTCGAAAGGATCGATGACACCCCCATCCCAAGAACATGGGAGTTCAACTACACAGGTTGCACGTAGATCAATTCCAAACTTGTAAAGAAAAGGTCCAGAGCCACTTCTAATGGAAATGATTCTCCTTACCACATTGACGCTGATGGTCTTACATTTATACTTATGAACTTTCCAGACTGATATGCCGGTATTCACCGCATAAATAAGTGGGGAAGTAAGTCGTTGCGTGTGGACGGCGGCAAAACCCGCATAAACACAAAAAACGGCAAAAATTTGTAAGAGATGAGGACAACCTTCACGCAGGTCAGTTATAGGTAAAGTTTGGTCATCCCACTAAATGAAAGTGACGGTCCTACCCGCACAATCATGATAGAGGAAACTGAACACTAACCTATTGACAACCGCGCGTCGAACGGTTAACTTATTCAAAACACTGATATGCCGGTATTCACCGCATAAATAAGTGGAGACGTCGTTGCGTGTGGACGGCGGCAAAACCCGCATAAACACAAAAAACGGCAAACCTTCACGCAGGTCAGTTATAGGTGAAGACTGGTCATCCCACTAAATGAAAGTGACGGTCCTACCCGCACAATCATGATAGAGGAAACTGAACACTAACCTATTGACAACCGCGCGTCGAACGGTTAACTTATTCAAAACACTTGGAAAATTGCTGTTAAACTAAAGTATGCACGAGCGAATCATATATTGTTTATGCGGCAAAACAAGTGCCAAATTAAGCTATAATATGCATGAGCAAGTCTTATAACGTTTATAAAGCAAGTCATCCAGTGAAATTGGCGGTCCTACCCGCACAAACATTTATATTTCATAAAAAATTCAAGCATTACAAGAATCGCCGGGTACCTACCCGCCTACAGAAATATAAATCTATCCTAACAGTGGGAAGGGATCTCAATGTTCAAACTTCAGGACCACTCCCTCCAAACCCACTTGTACCCGCACCATCAGTTGGCTGTGGCGGATCAAGGAAAGTCTTGAGAATGGTTAGCCCATCATCAGCAGCAGCAATTTCGTTCACCTTCTCCACCACCGGATGCGGGAAGGCAGCATACTGGTTCACTGCTTGGTCATAGGCAGCTTCAGTGTCCACGTCATAAAGAGGGAAGTTGGAAGGCGGGATGCCCTTCTCAACAAACCCCAGACCAAGCAAGAAACCAGCCTTTCCCCATCCTCATGGGAAGCGTTGAGGGCTGCGCTCATGGCATCGTCATAAGATGTGTTCGTGAAGATCCGATGCACAACCTACAAGAAAAAATACAAAGTATCAAAACCTTTTCTAAGTACAAAGAAAAGCGTAAAGATATTATGAAGCTACGCATACCTGCGACAACGCTTCTCGTAGAAGCCATTCCTTGGTAATCAGAGCCTCCTGGAGGGCAGCTTGAGCTTGGTTACGGGCGCGTTCGGCTTCATTTTTGTTAAGGTTGGCAAGCAACACTTCCTTAGCAGCAGCCTCTTCAACGCCCTTTAGCTTACGCTCAGTGTGGTCAAGCATACCCCTCTGATCCAAGATCTCTTGGAGCTTCTTGGCGTCTTCCATGGCCAAGGCATCATGAGCCTGCTGGAGCCTCTCTAGTTTGGCTTTAAGCTCCTCATTCTCAGCGCGCAGAGGCTCAGCAACAGCTTCAGCTTTGGTGGCCCTCTCGGTCGCGTTCCGCGCAGTTTCCTTAGCCAACCTAAGCTGTTCGTTAACAGCTTGAGTAGCCTTGGAACGAGCCTCGAGACGGGCCTGAACTTCAACCTCGAGGGCCTTGAAGGCCTTTTCATTCTCCGCAGCAACGGCGGAAAGTCTCCTGTTCTCCTCCCGGATGGCCCGCACCTGAGCCACTTCTTGGATACGCGTCGCCTTTAACTTGTCGTTTTCACGACAAAGCAACTCGACGCGCGGCTGCATCCGGGCAAGGAGAATCCGAAGCTCATTTCAGCCTACCCTCCTGGTAGCTAGACATGGCTTCCCCCAACGCGCCACTTGGGGCCGCGTGACGCAGTCCACAGCCGTCCGAAGGGTTGTTCCCCGGCGGATGTTCCACCGTGGAACATACACCTCATTGGAATCCGACACTATAAAAACAAAAAACAGTTAGGAAAAGATGATATATAAAAAAAAAGAGGCCAAAATAACCCTACGCACCTGTAGGGTCGACAACAGGCCGGTAGCCGCCGAACCCATCACCCGAACCTAAGGGATATCCATAAGAGGTCAGGCAGATGGGAATGAGGCAGAGATTGGCTAGAAGCCCCAAACATACCTGCTGAACCGGCCGGGGACGAGGTAGTCACCGGTGCCGGAGGCACGGTTGAAGCCGCAGCGGTAGAAACCATCAGTGGTGAACTCACTGGAGGTGAGCTCACAACCGTGGCCGCCGCTGCGGAGGAGCCCGCAGAAACAATCACCGCCGGCTCAGTGAAGGATGCAGTGAATATGGCACTGACAGCCGGCGGAGAGGACGTCACAATTGGAACAGTTGCCTCAACCGGGTGAGCAACTGAACCAACACTAGAAACAGGCGCGGCCGCCTGGGTCATCGCCTCGGGTAGGTTGACCAAACCTACCGTCATGGGTCGAGAGACGCTCCTCCCCGCTCCACTCTGGAATGCGGTAGCATCCACACCTGCATGAAGACAAGATATTAAAAACAAAGGCGAAAAGAATTGCGGGTAAGATTAATTTACACTTACGAGTTTTCTTGAGCTTGAAGGTTCTGACAGGCGGGGACGAACCCGATGGAGCCGGCCTCTTCACGCCGGTCACCGTCGTCGTACTGGGCGGATCGGAGGTGACAGCTGTCTCAACCTCCGAGACAGTTGTCTCACCACCACCAGGGTTCCCCGCCGCCTCCTCACTTTCGGTCTCTGACTCAGACCGGTTCCCCTGATCGGCAGTGGAGGCAACCTTCGCCTTGCCCTTCACGCCGACAGCTTTCTTCTTCCTCACGAAGAAAGTACCATCTGTGGATTCCTCATCAGAATATGACAAAATAAGAGGAATTCCAGCAGAGGTTTGAGCATTGAGAGGGTGAGGGTTAAAGAGTCCTTACCTGGCCGCCTGGCGCTCAGAATCTCGTGGCCCGGCGGGTAGACCTCCACAAACCGATCCGTCGTTCGCTCCAAGATGGGCAACTCGTTCTCGTCGAGAGCACGAGTACCCAGCCGAGCGGGACCACCGCTCTCACGCGATTGCAGAAGCGACTGCAAATTGTTCCCCTCTGAAAATAAACATAAAAGCAGTTAGAAGAAAAACCCTAAATCAGCAAAAAGATATGAAGCATACCGTAAGGGATAGAGTTCAAACCGTATTCGAGGACGATGGGAATCTGTGGCGCCTCTGCCCCAGCATCCTTCCAAACCCGGCTCATCCCAAGCATCACCATCCCAGACTCCGCAAAGCGGTAAACCGGAGTCTGGATCTGGGAGATCTTGGCGAACCATTCCGCCTCTTGGTAATTGGAGGCGTGAAGGCTAGGGAGCGCCCTCCCGTTCTTAAACGTCATCGCAATGGGGACGACGCGAGCGGAGACATAAAAAAACTCCCGCTTCCAAGAACGAAGACTGCGCTCGGTAGCGCAGATCTTCAAACCCTTGATCCGATTGACCAAGGTATACCAGCCCTGGATGCACCTCCAAGAGTAGAAGGTCATTAGGCGGTCGACGCGGGGCTCAACGCCCAGAATATGGCACACCCATTCAAAATGGCGAACCTTTGCGATCGCCATCGGGTGCACCTCCGTTAGGTGTACACCGTGTCTCTCCAAAACACGGTACACAAACTTCGTCAATGGGAACCTCAGATTCCCATAGACGAAGAATGCAGCATACACCCCTATCTTGCCCTTGGGGGCATCATACACCGTCTGGTGAGACTCAGGAAACTCAGGCTCGAAAGGCTCGAGCATGAACTTCTTGACGATGTGCAGGTACAGGTCGACGGAAAGAGCACACTGGCACTCGCCAGCAGTACTCTTATCATCCTTATCAGACGCGGACATCGGATTCTCGGTGTATACTTCGGACTCCTCGGCAATAGCCTCAGGATCACAAATGGAAGACATGTTTTGGAAGATGGAAAGAAGAACGATTTCAGGAGAATGCTCGAAAAAAGTTAGAGTATTCGCCGGAAATCGCTTAGAAGAAGAAGTGAAACTGTGAGTTGAGATGCATCCTCTCCTCCCTTTATATACTCATCGCAATGAATGCGATGAATTAATGCGGAAGAGACCGAAAAGCGCATGTGCAATGAAACTATGACACGTGGAATATGCAAGCTGGCAACAACGGTCGACAGGACGCGCGCCGTAAACTTCGCGGCCACGCGCCCGAAAACTCGCGCCAACGCGCCTGAAAAAGCGTCTGGAATGACCATATACTGTCACGTCGCCATAACTTCATGCACGTCCTGAAACTGTCAGAAGAAACCGTCAGAGCACGCTGACGTCCCTTCAACAGTTTGACTGTTCTTATCCTTTCACCAACTCTTCGAATTTCAAAAAGATTCAAAAAGATTCAAAAGTAAGCGGGACTTTACCCCCTTACCTTGGCAACCAAGTAACTATAAGACAGGTGCGGGTACAGTGTCAAGGCAAAACCCTTCACATACTTAGCACCTACAGGGAATTGAAGCCAAGAATACCTCGGCAACCAAGTAACTATAAGACGGGTGCGGGTACAGTGTCAAGGCAAAACCCTTCACATACTTAGCACCTGCAGGGAATTGACGCCAGGAATACCTTGGAAGTAAAGTAACTATAAGACGAGTGCGGGTACAGTGTCAAGGCAAAACCCTTCACATACTTAGCACTCCGCATGGAATTGAAACCAAGAAGGATCTTCTGGGCCATGCTTGCGGAAACGGAAATAACATCCCCGCATAGCGGGAACGTTGAGAACTAGATTGTTTGAAGCTCCAAGATGGAATCGGTTGTTTAACATAATTGATCACTATGTTTAAAACTACCAAAAACTCATGGAGAATCTACACAAGTGGAACTCAACGCTCCTGACTTGCGAAGAGGTTACAGACCTACCCGCATCATACCCAAAGATCAAGCAGAAAAGTCGGGAATTTCTGCACGTGACATTAGGACTTCCGCGGGAAGAATCTCCATGGAAAACCTTAAAACTAAACCCTTTTCAAAACCCCTTGCTTAAGTCCAAAAGTTCACCTCACTTATTAACAATTCATGAGAAGAACATTTGACTGGGGGGACTTGAAGAGGTAGGTCCCAGCAGAGCCGAGTTGGACCCGCAAGACTCACCTTGAACAGGGACGTCTGCGCGGTTGGACCCGCAAGACTCACCTTAAACAGGGACGTCTGCGCAGTTGGACCCGCAAGACTCACCTCGAAGAGAGACGTCTGCGCAGTTGAACTCGCAAGACTCACCTTAAAGAGGGACGTCTGCGCAAAGACCAACTGGATCCGCATGACCAACCATGCTCAGAGACGTGACGTCCTTACGCGCAGTACGCAAGCTGTTCCCGCAGGAAAAGCCTCCCAATGGTGACGTACTCCGCCTGTTCCCGCAGCTACGAATACTAGCCATCAGGGAAGGCTACCCGCACAGCAAGGCTACACGCACAAGGCACTAACTCTCAAATAATTCAGTAATGTCACCTGAAGAGGGAATGAGCAAGCCGGGAATACTCTCGCCCAAATGAGCCAGTCCGTACGCTACTGGAGGACCTTTTGTACTATACCTGCCAAGGTATGGACAAAAGATCTGACCAAAGCTGCGACAGCTCACTGACAACAGTACGACGAGCAGCACGCTCTAGTACTTAATGTCACTATCAGCCGCTGCCTACTCACCAACCCTTGTCGTGGCACGTGCATAGCCTGCAGTTGGTGGAAAAGGAATAGTACACAGCCGGCCATGTCACTATCAACCGCTGCCTACCCACCAACCACCAGCACGGCACGTGCGTAGCCCACAGTTGGTAGAAAAGGAATATAATACAGCCGGCTGTACCTTCTTGGACGCCTACCTTCGGCTATAAATACTCCAACACCTTGGAACGGTATCATTATCTTGTATATCATCTTCTCTCTAGCTATTTCTCTTAATATACACTTATATTCAAGAGCAATCTAGTCTGATTCTCACGCCGGAGGGTGGTCACAAGGAGGTACCCCCCCTTCTCAGTGACGAGCTCACGGTGTCTGTTTTGCAGGTCATCAGAAGAATAACCATCTTGCCGGACCTAACCCTCGTGGGAAACATCTATTTAACCCCCAGATTATCCTTAATCTGCCGGGGTCACTTAGTGTTTCTTCATCATCCATTAGATTTTGATAAATTTTGTGTTTGAATAATCTCCAATGTGTCGTCAAATCATAGTGAGATGCCGGATGCAACTATGTTAATGTTCATTTTATGAGAGAGAATATTAGACCGGATGTGTAAACTCTGTTAGGATGGAAGTCTGGAAGAGGCGGTCAACCTACTAGCGTGCGGGTTAAGGTGGGTTAGCTGGGTGCACCACTGCAAGTCCGTAACCCTTGTGTGTTTAGGCAGCGGGTTGAAATCAGGATTGTGGAACCGAAGGTTGAACTTGGATTGCCTTGAGGGATTTTTGGGTTGAAATGTAATGTGGGTTCAAATATGAGTGTCCCCTCCCTTTTCATTAAAAAAATGACGTGAACCATGGGGTGTTACGTAGACCAATCAGAAGCAAGCATCACCAAGAATGCATATTAATACTATATAAAATTGTGTTGAAACAAGGCAAGAGTGTAACACAATATTATTGGATGAATGGATGGGTTCAAGTATAACTGCCTCTTCCACCCTTTTATTTCTTGTCAGGGTTTGTTCACAAATCTTGGAGACCTTGTGCGACTAGTAAAATGAGTCTTTAGAATAGAATATATATAACCAAAATTCGTAAGTATGATAATAATTGTTAATATTAAACAAAATTATGGGTTTTAATAGTTTATTCATATATGTAAAATTAAGAAAAACAATTCAGGGTCGTCCCTTTTGTTTGTTAAATATTTGCCCTAATGCAACGCGTAATATGCTGATTGATCATTATGGTTTATTTGAAGTGCGTTGTTTTTCCGTATCTTAATTTCAACTTCAACAAGTTCATCGCAAATAGAATAATACTATTTAGTTCATACATGGTTTGTATCCGAAACTGATAAAGATGGGTAGGTGGAGAATACCTAAGGGAAGGGAAGGGAAGGGAAGGGAAGGGAGACAACTTTATGAGGAACTTAGAAAAATAGCCTCATAACTTTAGGTGAAGAAGTGCCTCTCATCAAAAGGAGGTCGAAGTGACCATGCCTGATAAAATGCTTATTGAAAGTAAGTTTGGCAATAAATACCATAGCACGCATTTAGAAATACTATTCTTGTTCCTAAAAATACACAGGGTCAGTCTTCGAGAATTTAAATAACTCGGCCGAGCCTAAATAAAAAGTTCCGTAGGTCCTACGAGTAACGAAATATATGAGCTAAAAAAGGTTTTGGGTCCTATAATTATAAGATGATCAATGTCTAATCTTATTTAAAAATGTTTATAATCTTACTTTACAACCAACAATAAACAAGCATAACTTAAAATCTTCTCAACTCGAGTCGTTTACACCTCTAATTTTTGTCGTATACACTTTAAAAAATATTGATGTGATAATTCACGAGGTTAAAAAAGTTAAAATAATCTAGGAAAAAATCACTTAATAGTTGCGCCAATTAGAACACATGGAACTTAAATAACAGGGTTAATTTAAATAACTATGATGATTAGCAAATGATAAGAAAATAAAGTACAAAGGAGAAAACAAGTGTTACGAAAGTGATTAAATTGTAGCTAAATGTGGCATATTCGGAAATATGATTCAAGATGGTGAGACAAGGAAATCATGAAAATGAGGGCACTAATATCATTTACAAGTTGGCTTCTTATGTCACAGTTACACCACCATACGACGTGGTTGTCTGTCGTTTTGGTGGCATGTAGGACCACCAACATTTATTCTTCTACAATCACTAAAACAGTTTAACCATAGGTGGGTAAAAACATGTACTTTTTAGTACACGGTAAAATGGTAAGGGATGACACATAATATGTACTTCTCGTTTACCTTTGTTTATTTAAAATCTATATGAACGGTCTATGAAAAATATTGAACAAAGATAAACGAATATAAATGAACAGATGTAAACAAACACTAATGTAAAAAATTATTGATGAACACACTTAAATAAACAAATATCAAACATCAATGAACAAACGAAATATATATACATGTTTGTTCGTTTAGTTAAATAAACGAGCATAAATGAACTCCTCATCAAGTGGTTAACAAACAGTTCACCGAACGTTCGGTTCATTTACAGAATTACAGGCATACTAGCAATCGCCCTTCCAAAAGGGTGAATTGATTATACCATCGGCCCAAATCTCAATTTATTAAGTTATATTCATTCAATATACGTTTCTTTATGTTCCAAAACAAAACAGTTGATTCAAGTATAAAAGTTACAAGCTTCTAATTCATTCTTTATATTAAGTAGAATTTTGTAGCATGTGTGTTTCATTTATGTACATTTTAAGCATTTAAGGTTATTGATCACATAGGCTTAAATTTCTACATGCATATACAACACAAAAGTAGCGTAGATTCACACATGATATAAGTATATTTTAATCATTTGCCGTAAAATTCATGTTTTTATCCTTTTTTCATGAATTTTCATGATGGTATTAACTAATTACTCGAATATATTGAGGCATCCTTCTATGTGATTGATGCTTAGGGATTTGTTGTTAAAGATACCCGGTAATTTTACATGAGGATAATTATATATCAGGTTACTTAGGGATTATCATAGGAGAGGTGATGATTATTCCTTGAAAACACTCCCATCGGATTTTGTTGTCAACAACTCCAACTGAGATTATTCCAATTCGATCTATGTTTAATCCAGTTGAAGGAATGAGATATTGCCTCCCCTATGATCTAAGCTATGAGGAGACCAGTAACATACATATTACAAGCATTCTGTGTTTTTCTTATAAATTTCCGCATCTTGGTTCCGTACAACTTTTCTATATTTTATAAAAACAATATACAATCGTTTTCTAAATATTCTTATCAAATAATGGATTAATAATGGACATCACTATTGAAGTGGTGAAATGTGAATTGCACAAGACCAGTAACAGGGTTCCATTACTTGCAATATTGGCTTTTACTTATCGATTTTAAATATAAATATTGAGATTTAAACAAATAACGACTTGAATTTTTCACGATTTTTCCTATTAGTTTGCATATATGGTCAAATTGCGAGTCTAGTTTTTAATACGATACTTAAATTTTAGGCAAATTGAAATTTGGAATTTGGAAAAAACTTATGTCGTTAAGTCTTTTTTAACGGGGTCCAATGAAAACAAACAGTGTGAAAATTGGGACCGTTGACAGTTATTTTCTAAGTTGAGATTATTATCGGTCAACTACATTAAGTTGGGATTTTAAACACAACCTTGATTAGCCTTACATAAGTTAATTTTCATTAAGATTTGTTAATCCAACATTGTTTCCAATTTTAATTATTCAGTTCTTGTATCATGTCAAATGTTTATCAAGCGAACTCGAATCTAAATGGTAACAATAAGAAATGTATTGTCATACAAAATTTAACTGTTTTTGTAATAACCTAATAAAGTGATTAAAAAACATATAGGAGTGTATTTGTATTATCTATGTTCTTTACATCTTACATTCTTACACAATAAATTTCTCATTTTAGATTAAAAAATAAGAACGAATTAGAACACGACCATACTGAATTTTCATATCAAGATTTGTTATAAACTTGTCAAGTCATAGTAAATGGCAGTAGATCGTTGTAGAACGTTTGCTTACGAGACATGTTATCACAGTCACTTCAATAGTAATACCTTCAAAATAAGTTATTCTATGTAGCAGTGGCGGACCTACACCAAAGGTGGAGGTGTCGGCCGGCCCCTGTGATATATATATATATATATATATATATATATATATATATATAGGAGATGATTCAGGAGAGAAATGAAATTACTGTGAGAAATATGATAAATGAATATGAGCCACTAATTTTAATTTAGGTTTTAAATGTTTAAAGATAAATGAGGAAAGTATTAATGTATGCTCTCTCTTAAATTAATATAACTAATAAATATAATAGTTATCTATTTAATTAATATAACTAATCAAATTATTATAATTGGAAAATATTAAAAATTCATTTATTTTTATAACTTATTTTTTTCACTCTTGAATTTTTATCCTACTCAAGTACAATTTATTCATACATTAAAATTTCTTTTTATCCAAAACTAATTTTTTTCAACTCAATATATTAATATCCATCAACACGTATTTACATTGTGATGAATAGTACAAAAAACTATCTTACATGTGTTTATATTAAATATCAACAAAAAAGTACACAACGTACACAAAAACATATAACCTACACTTGTTTTAAGAATAAAAAACCGTATAACCTACACACGAAAAACATATAACCAATACACAAAATTCAGCATTAATAAACTACAACGCACACAAAAACGTATAACATACACACGAAAAACATATAACCTACACCTGAAAATTTTATCCTACACATTTAAATACAATTTATGCATACACTAAATATTTTTTCTATCAAAAACCAATTTCTTCCAACTCAATATATTAATATCCATCAACACGTAGGTACATTGTGATGAATAATATAAAAACTATCTTACATATGTTAGCATTAAATGTCAATAAAAAATATACAACCTACACAAAAACATGTAACATACACTTGTTCTAAGAATAAGAAAACATATTACCTACACACGAAAAACATATAACCTACATACGTATAGGATGTGTGTATCTTTGTCTAGTTTATATAATTGTTGATGTTGAGTTACATATGTAGGTTGTATACGTTTTTGTATGTTGTACGTTTTTATTGTTTAAAACAAGTGTAAGTTATATAATTTTGTGTATGTTGTATATTTATTGTTTATATTTAATGAGCACATTTGTATGATATTTTTTTATTATTATTTATAACAATAATTTTTCTAAGTATATCAATTGAAAAAAAAAATATGTTTTGATATTTATTAATTAGAGAGGATTTATTTTGGTTATATTAATTGTATTAATTAAAAAGAGGGGGATTTATTATGGCTATATTAGTTGTATTAATTGAAAAGAGATAATGCATTTATTGTTGCATTTATATTTTTTATTTATTTTTAAACATTTAAAACATAAAATAAAATTAGTGGTCAATATTTATTTTTCACATTTCTCACAGTAATCTCATTTCTCTACTGAACTTAAGCCTATATATATATATATATTATAAAATCCTGATTGACCTCTATAAAATATTGACGTCAACCCTCTTCCGACCGCTATGAAATTTTTTCCTGAGTCTGTCATTAATAAGTAGTGTCAATATACGCTGCTGAGTGAAAAAATTAAATAAAAGGAAGATTACCTTAACTATATTAGAGAATGAGAAATGAGAAAAATCACAAGTGTCTTTAGGTGTATTTATACGTTACTTTTCATATTAGGCAACTTTTTGCATATATACAACCATGAAATATGGAACAAACTTTACGTATCAATTTTGTTTCCTAAATCTGTAGTCACCATTTGAAAGTATAATATACAACAACCTTTACGTATCAATTTTGTTTCCTAAATCGGTACTTTATACGATTTTTCTAATTCGTAAAATATTTGTGAAGTATCAATTAGTGTGTTGAATATTTATGTAAAGGTATAATGTGGGTACGTAGTGTTTGCATATTTTAATACACACCTGAATATATAATGGAACCTTGAAATTTGTTCGTATATTAAATAATCATAAACATAAAAGATAAAACAACCGAATAAGTGGCTTTATTTTTTTACGACGTACACTTACAATCATGTTAGTAACAAATTACGTATATGCCAAACGTAATTGACACAATGGGAATGCACCCGATTTAACTTGTGTTTCAGTTTCACTTCATTCAATCAGACACATATATAAAAAGGATTGTAGGAGTTAAAGTGGAAGCGTGACTATTTTACGTAATTTATTACTATAGTTGCAATTAATTACTGATGTGGTTAAAAGAATACATCATATTTAAAACGTTGAGTATTTTGTGAGTTTGTATAATAATACTCTCTATATAATATTCTTTAAATATACTAAAAGAATAAAAATATTTATGATTTCTCATAGTTGAGTTAAAGATTGGCCGGTCAATTGGAGTGATTGAATGGTATAGTGTTTGGATTTTCGTATTTCACTGTGAAACTCAACCCAAGTGAAACAAACCCAACCGCCAATCTCTCTTTTTCTTATCTTTTCTTTTTTTCTTTTTCTTTTTTTGCAAGATAATATAACTCAACAAAGACTCCAAAGCGACCATGTTAATGAATTCATCTCATTATATATTCTTTACAACTTTAACAATATCATGTAAATAATATAGGGTGTTTGGTTTCATATTTGAAAATGGTGACACTTGTGTTGTTTTGAAGAAACAATTTAGAAAATTGGAATTTAAAGTTAAAATGAAATGAAATATGAAGAAATTACTATTAAGAAGTAATTGCAGATTTTTCAAAAAATACAAGATTTTATTTATATTAGTTTATTTTCCAACCAGACATTCTATTACAATGAATTCACATGTGAATTATAATGAACTAGTTTTTTTACCCGGCGTGTTGTGCCCGGGCAGCTGGCAAAACACCAGCATTGAAACCCGGGCGTTGGTAAAATCCGAGCATTACGACGATGAGTTGACATTAATTCTGTCAGTATTAAGGTACCGGAATTAAAACAAAAGGGTCAGTAAATGTGACATTCGTCAATTTCGAGTCTTGTTTGTATTCGTTTTTGTATTTGTTTATTATGTAAACCGAAGTTTATGTTATAATCAAAATGATGGATTTATGTTACAATATTGTTTCACACTTGTTGGGTTTTGAAAACATCGTACCTTTATTTTTATTTTTATTTATTTATTTATTTTATTATTATTTTTTGTTTTGTGTTTTTGTCTTGATCCATTTTGCATGAAAACTCTTATGTCTCATACCCATATTTGACCATCAACATTACCCTATATATACACCACATTTCCTCTTCATTTTCCCTTGCTACAACTCAAAAAAAAAAAAACTCTCTCAAACATCAAAGATTCAAAGATATCTTCTTAAGTGCTCTTGAAGGTTTTTAGTCTTTCATCTTAATTAGTTTATGTAGCCATATTAATACTTGTTTATGGTTGTGCAACATATATATAATATACACCCCTTGTTTACCTTTGGTAGTTACTTCTTCGATTCCGGTCGGTGAGGTTTCGGACCTCATAAAGCAAGGCTTCATGGAGGACTTCGTGTCCTTGATATGTATACATCTATATAACTTGTTCATAGATATTAATCTTGCTTATTTTAGTTTGTTGGTCATGTTTACAAGTTCCATGGTTATGGGTTTTAAGAGTCTATGCTTCGGTTTAACCGTAAATAGCTCTAAACCGTAAATTGAACTTTGTTACTAGTTTTGTTAAATAATTGTTTAAACATGCTTATTGTTAGATCTAAGTTTCTAAAATCATTTTTACAAATTCTATGGTTATGAGTTTGTAGAATCTTACCTCGGTCTTAAGCCGAAACACGATCCGAACAGAAAACCGAACTTTTGTTTAAAAACTTTATTGTTAACTTTTGGTTGTAAAACTTAAAGTATTTTTTTTTTATTTGTACATTATTATACAAGTTCTTTAGTGGTTGGACATGTGGAAACCAAACCGATTCTTACTCGCTTAAGACACACAAGTGTGTTTTTTTTTTAGCCATCAAGACTTGTATATTTCTTTAAAAATAGTTACAAATTGATTTTTAAATATTTTCTTAACTACTTGGAAATGTTGGATCCAACTTGATCTCATAACAAAGTTTGGACCGACAAAACCGAACACTCGCTTAACGTGCGTTGTTAGTTCTAAAACAATGGAACTACATACTTGGTTAAGTCTTATTAAATTTTATTGAGTTATCTCATAACATTCAATATTTTGGAAAGTTGACTTTGGGTTTGACCAATTATCAAGACCCGAACCGACAACCCGAACACTTGATAAAAAAAAATCGTTTTAGTATATTTATTCCAAAGGGATTTGCATTCTTGCATTTTACCCACCTTATTACTTAACATAGGTTGAGTGAATATTAAGGTTAGATACTTAAACCCGGTTTCGAGCAAACTTACATTTTTAAAGGGTTATTATTATAAATTCTTAAATAGTCACATTTTAAACCTTGAACTTTAATTATTTACATTTCTCAACATTTATTTTGTTTAAAGACCTTCAAGACAACCTTTCTAAATTCAAGACTTGTTTTCTTTTTAGGCGTTGTGCGTTAAACTCGTCATTCTGACAAATCTCCAAATTATCATCTTTCAAGTTTACTACTTGAAGGTGAGTACTTCATACCACATTTTTCATCTTTTATTTTGGGGGTGACATTTCATACTTATTCAACAAAATGCTTTATATTTGAATCTTAAACAACAAACGTAGTTGTATACTTTACCTAAATAATTGCTCGTTTTGGTGTTCTATGCTTATATGCCTATGTGTTTATCGCTTTTGGTTGGTGGAACTATAAAATCCTAGATTATTTGGCATCCCCTTATAGCAAGGTGTCGTTAACGTAATGCAATTAACGATAACTATAAAATCCTAGACTATTTGGCATCCCCTTATAGCTAGGTGTCGCTAATGTGTTTAGCGATATTTATTTATTCAAATTACCACTTTTATTTATCGTTTCGTATGCAAGTTTTGTGGCTATCTTTATTATATACTATATGATTAAACTTATGAATTACTCACCAACCTTTGTGTTGACAAACTTTATTTTATGAAATGTTGCAGGTTTGCATCTTGGTTGATTTATGATTGTGAAGAAAACGACATCAAAGACCTTAGGATATTAGTAAAAATGAACAATATCAAATTTGCCATATTTTGTGATATCTTGTTTATGGTTATTTTATGGATAATTGTTATGTGACATTTTCGATGTTGTGAAATGAAATGAGTTTATTAAATACTATTACTTTAATTAGTGTCATGTACTTATGGACAATCGTTACACCTCGGCATGTTCCGCCGCCTTTAGTCGGGGTGTGACAGTAAAACTCGGATGTTGCGGTGGTGAGTCGGTAAAACCTGAGCATTGTTGGTCTCGGGATGTGCGGCGGTAAGTCGACATAAATTTAATTTGTTTCAATTACGCTCGTTACGATACCGAAACTATGAAACAATATAAAAAATACAAAAAAAAACTTTGTCAAATGTCGGACCGTTACCTAGACCAATAACATGCTAGCGGCACCAAACTTTCCATTTATATATATTAGATAATTCGCATATTTAAAGTTTTATGTTATTTACAGTACCGAATTCATAAATTTTGTTTACTGGGGCCGGTTTTCAATCCTCGGATTGATCTTGACGTGATGTTCGAATTTCTATTTAGATCGTGTTGATCAAATAAGTGATGATAACTTGTCCTCACAATAGGTAAGACTAAGAGTTACAATAAGGTTTTAAGGTAATCATTATCACATAATGTTGGGCGTAGTTATTTGGTTTGTACTTAGTTTGTTTGTTTTGTTTGGGTTGTGTATGTAAACCGAGATCCATTTGGGTCTCGGTGGGCTTTTGGTTAGCATTGGGCTTGAGTGGTTAATTCCCTGTATATATAGAATGCATTGTATAGGGTTAAGGGTTGTTCATTCACTGATGTTCTTGGCCGTCTGAGGGTTATCACAGACGAGTATTGTATTGTTAGTGCTTAAGCACCCCGACGTTAATATTAACGTGTGTTTTGAAGCCATTCTTGTGTTCTACGTGTTTGTGTTCACTTGTGTTCTTGAATCATCGAGTGTTGGAATTCCGCACCAACACCTAGACTGTTGATATCATAATTGTAGTGATCCAGATTCGGGACTTACACATAATTTTTTTTTGAACGACCAACAAAATTCATTAATTTATATACATTTTACAAGTCATCCATAGCAAGATACTAGAGGTGAAATACACCTAATATCACTAGGGCTATTCTAAAAGCTCGCGGCTCAAAGTTCGGGCTCGTGGCTCGCTTGATAAAAGTTTGAATAAAATTAGTTTAAAAAATTGATTTGAAACAACCTAAGCTGAGCTAGCTTATTTTTTTAACCGAGCCAAAATCGACCCAAGCTTAGCTCGCGTCATGGCTCGGCTCATTGGCTCGATCTTAAGCTCGTTTAACCAACTTTAAATCGATTTTACTCAAGTTTAAATATTGAAAAAATTCAGGGGCAACATCCAAAAAACTTGAGTGTCTATCGAAATCATTATATGCGTTACATATATACAAAAATAAGGAAAAACTATGGGCCCAATATATAGGTGACTATTTATGCGTTGGAAAATCTTTCTTCTTTGGAGTTAATTAGAAGGGGTCGTTTGACAACCTCGTATCACCAGTAATGCTAAGCCGGTAAGCGCTAAGTACACGGACATGGTGGCCGGGAAGAGCTGGTGTGTGAGTGACAGTCTGATGGTTATGAACACAATTACATATGTGAAGAAACAAATAGTTAAAACTTTTATTCAACGTCATTTTTAAACTTAATGGTTAGTGGTTTGTTGACCGATAACGAACCAAACATATTTAATACTGGTTGAATCAGTTATACTTTTTTGATAAATAATATTATTAAAAAACTATCAAACAAAACCTAATAAATAACTTACCATAAGCTAAATATGACTATCAAATTTACTTTCAAGTTACACCTACTTTCCCAAACAATTAAAAACCAATGTATTTATAAAACTATTATTATAATTTAAACACCAAATAATATATATATATATATATATATAGGATGAGGATCATGTGAGAACTTTTTGGGAATTGAGAACTATGAGAACCATTTTGGATCACAAAAAAACCCAAAAATAAAAAAATCATAAAACAAAAAAACAAAAGTTCTTATTTATCATCCCGGTTTCTAAAAAAAAAATTATCGGTTTAGCTAAATTATACATATACATATATGTATAATATGTACATATATGTACACACATGTTTTTTTCCTATACACATATGTATAATTTAAGGTAAATGATAATGTACATATGTGTACATTACATAACTGAATATTAAATGAAAGTATATATATGTGTATAGGTATAATACGAATTAAAAAGAAAAAAAAATCGGTTTTTTTTTATTATACATATATGTATAATATGTACACGCATGTTTTTTCCTATACACATATGTATAGTTTAAGGTAAATGATAATGTACATATGTGTATATTACGTAACTAGAGATTAAATGAAAGTATACATATGTGTATAGGTATAATACGAATTAAAAAGAAAAAAAAATTCAGTTTTTTTTTAATGAAACCGGAATGAAATATAAGAATTTTGGTTTTTTTACTTTTTTTAAATTTCGGTTTTGTTTGTTTTATAATTTTTTTAATATTTTTTTAGAGGGTTTTTTTAGTGGTCCAAAATGGTTCTCAAAGTTCTCAATTTGCCAATGGTTCTCTTAGGATCTTTACCCTATATATATATATATATATATATATATATATATTCCATCAAAAGAAAGAAGTTAATTGAATCTTTATTAATCCACCACCTATGACTATTTGTAGGAAGGTTTGAGTTTTTCAACGGAGATTCAAGTTTGATTTTTTAATAGATTATGACAATGAAATATTTGAACTAGTCCTTGTAAGGTTGTTAGTTCAAATTCCTAGCCTACCCGGGTTTTCGTACCACCGTGTATTACGTCAGAGAGTCCTGTTCTTGTGGCGGCTAACGGTATGGTTTTCAGGTGAACGTCCAAGTCAAACTCTGAAACCAGCGTAAGCCCAGTTAAAACAAAATAGCCTGATCAAAGTAGGGCTACCATCACAAAAAAGAAAGTACCGGTTCTAAAATAATAATAATAAAATTTGAATCTTTATTTATTTATTTACGCCAAACACAGTTTTCGTCTTCATTCTTCCAGTCGTCTTCTTCTTCTTCTTTCCCATTACTATAAAACACCCCTTACCTTACTTTCTTCCATCACTCTTCATCTTCATCTTCTCAATTCCCATCAAACCCACAATTTTTTCATCATGAATTCTTAATAATCCGCTCAAATTCGAACTGGGTTACCCTTAATTTCTTGTAATTGATCATCAATTGGGATATGGAGAGGCTTAATTTTGTTAAAAATGGTGTCTTGAGATTGCCACCTGGGTTTCGGTTTCATCCCACGGATGAAGAACTGGTTGTACAATACTTGCAGCGTAAGGTACACTCGTGCCCTTTGCCCGCTGCGATTATACCGGAAGTTGATGTTTGCAAGTCGGATCCCTGGGAGTTACCAGGTGCCATTTCCGACTTATTATTATTATTATTATTATTATTATTATTATGGGTCGGTTCTGTTTTGAGCTAAAACATAACTAAGGAATGGAAGTTTGGTTTTTGAGTTTTTAAAAACTGTTTGGTTTTGGTCTATTTGGTTTTTAGTTGGGTCCGGTTTGGTTTTGTTTTGTTTTTTGTTGGGTTGGGTTCGGTTACGGTTTTTAGTTGGGTTCGGTTTGTCCAGTTTTAGTTGGGTTGGTTTTTTTTTAGTTTGTAATTGGGTTTGGTTTTTGTTATTTTGGTCTTCTCATTTAGGCTTGAAAATTATAGACAAGGAAAAAAATTGACGATAAATAATGAATTCGGGTTTTTTTTTTGTTTTGTTTATAAATTAATGTGATTATTATAAATTATAAAATTGGGTTAAGATATGTAGGTTAAACTATATATTAAAATATTAAAAGTTACTTCAAATACAAAATAAAAAAATGCAAATCTATAAGTTTGGTCAAGTCCGTTATTTTCTTTTCGTTTTAATTACATGCAAAATTAAAACTGATTGAAAGTTCGGTTTTTACAAAAATACAAGCCAACCCGTCTGCTTTTCTTTGGATTTGGTTATATTGATTTTTTTCCCGGTTTCATGCATATCCCTGGTTATTATTTGCACATTTACTCTGATCGGGTCGGGTCGGGTCGAATTGTTGGATCCGGAACATAGCTTTGATTGATTTGTTATAAACTTATACTAATGACTAATGAGCTTTATTTAATTATTTGTTTATCTATTAATTTTTTTAATTAATATGTATTCTTGATTTAGGTGATTGTGTGCAAGAAAGATTCTTTTTTAGCACAAAAGAAGTGAAATACCCGAATGGGAATCGGTCAAATCGGGCTACTGTATCCGGGTACTGGAAAGCAACCGGGTTAGATAAACAAATTGTGGCTTCAAAGACTAATCAAGTTGTGGGTATGAAGAAAACACTTGTATTTTATAAAGGAAAGCCCCCAAGCGGGTTGCGAACTGATTGGATCATGCATGAGTATAGACTCGCAACACCACAACTTGAAAAACCGACACAGGTAGAGCTGTTCAAAAAACTCGCGGCTTTAAATGGTTTTAAAAAAGTTTGTTCAAAAGCAAACTGAGTTAAGCTGAGCTGGTTTGGTTTGTAAATGAGCCCAAACCGAGCCAAGATAAGCTAGGCGTTAGCTTGTTTAGATGATTTGTTGACCCGTTTTAATTAAAGCTCAAATTTTAATACTATATATTAATTATTGCCGAATTTTTAATATATAAATTATAAATTTTCTAGGTGCGCATTATGTGTATGCCAAAAAATTATTTTTATGCAAAACCAAATTTAGTATATATAAATTATATAAAACTTTTGTAGTTTATTAACTGCATGTTAAAAGTTACTAACTTTTGTAGTTTATTAACTACATGTTAAAAAAAATAGCTTTTATGCTAAAGAAAATTTAGTATATTTAACTTATAATTTTTAGATAAATGGCTCCACGAGTCAGCTCTAGCTTTCTTCAAGCCGAGTTCAAGCTCAACATTCATCTCGTTAAACAAGCTAAAACAATTCCTGTCGAAATGAGCCAAGCCCAAGCCTAACATGGCGCGGGTCATTCCATTTCATTCGAGTCGATACAATTTTGATTCAGATTCGCAAACCTGTTCGGCTAATGATCCAATCTTGTCAAACAGGGTATGGAAAATTGGGTGATTTGCAGGATTTTCTTGAAGAAAAGAGGAAGTAATAATATTAATAATAAGAACAATGAAGAGAAACATAGCGAGACGATCGGGTTTGTTAGCGATTGCAAACCGGTTATATCGAAGCCAATTTTCTATGACTTCATGGCGGCAAACAAGAAACGAAGAACAGATTTGAATTTAATGCCGGTTCCATCGTCTTCGGGTTCAAGTGGGATCACTGATGATGCTTGTTCTTATGATGAACATGAGGAGAATAGCAGTAATTTGGATAATGTTTCGAATTTAAATAAAAAACCGTAGTTATAAATTAATACCTTTTTTTAGTTGTAAGTTATTTTCGATTTAATCTTCTATGGACATCTTCTTTAAATCTTATTATTGGTAATCATATCTATTGGTTATCACGTATTTGAAAAGTAGAAAATAATGAGATAATGACTAGGGGGTGTTTGGATACCCGTTTACATTCTTATTTTAAAAGTTTAATTATTTTATAATTGAAATGACCAAATGCCATGTGAGAAGTTAGGTTATAACTTAGAATATGGTGTGTGGAGTTATGTATATCCAAATTATTAAACTCATATCTTAGTTAGGCTAGTCTTAAAATATAGAAGTTGAAAATACTTGTAGATATATTTGGAGTGTTCGATTTAAAATATTATAGTTGATTCCCTTTAATTTTAGTCTCCCATGTTGTAACCGAATACGAAAATCCAGAGCTTCGTACATGAACGTAAAACCACCTGGAAAGGAGTTGTGTGGAGTCATCTGTCACTTTGTGGCGATGACATGGATGAGAAGGAGCAATTGAAGAACAGAATATTATGCATTTATGGAAAATATCTGTAAAATTATGGATATCTTATTTCGATATTTTAACTAGTAATAATCATTGTGAAATAGTTAATCCAAATGATCTAAGCAAATATAATATGTTTTGTATATCACGCCATCACATAAATACCATATCATATAACTTAATTTCTGTATTAAATGATTAATGGCGCTAGACGTTTAGTTAAATTAACAAATAAGTCATTTTTTATAAGCTTGTTATAGGTATTTACTTTCTTTTTATTATTTTTAGAACTTTTTATAAAGAATTTAAAACGTAGCCAATGTTGTACTTTTGGAGATAATGTTCATTTTAAAGAAAAGCCAATTTCAATATTTCCCAAAAGTAAAGATTAGGTTAGATTTTGTACTTTAAATGAGATCTTTGAGAAATCGAAGAAAAAAAATGATCTTTTTTCATGATATAAAGGTATATTTTGGTTGTTCATGTCATAAAGTAAAGCACGTAAGATATTTTATTTATAATTTCAAAAATTATTCAGTTGAATATGCTCATGTTATAACTTATACCACTCATATTCTACGTAACAGAGAGAATATTATAGACAAAGCATGTTTGTTTAATACATGTAAATCATGGATTTGATGGCCTATTCGATTCCTAAACGTTTATCACTAAATTGAAGAATTTGAAACGAATATGAATACATGTGTTTTAGTTTGAAATTAGTGATTAGTTGGTAAGTAAACATGTTGGAAAAATGCAACCATCCATGGGCCATAGATTCCTAAAAGTCATACATAGATTCCTTCCAAATCACCAAATGAATATAATAAAACCCTTTTAGAAGATATTCTAGAGACAATTAGAAGGGTTTCAAAACATCAAAGCTGTCTCGACTATTTAGAGATATGTTTTGTCTATAATAATTTGATTTGTGCATAAATTAATAAAAAATTATATATTTTATTGATGTAATTTAAGAGTTGAAAAGAGTGAATAGAAGAGCGACAAATGAAAGGTGTGGTGTTTATAAATTATTTCAAAATTGCCGACCAAAGTTTCTTTTAGATTTTAAATTTGTGTTTCTTGTAGTTTTTCACGTCACTCATCTTAAATATCATATTTTTCTGTTGTTATATGTGCATAATGATTATGATTGAAGTGGAAGTGATTCAGTCGTTCATGAGGTACTTAAGATTGAAGCGTTAAAGATTAATTCAAGTTAAGCTTAAATAAGCTGAAGCCTAATATGCTAATACTCAAGTTTTTTAATAAATAAATTTGGGCCCGAGTTTAATACGCTGAGTTTGACTGTGTCACACTCCGACCAAAGCGGCGGAACATGCCGAGGTGTAACGATTGTCCATAAACACATGACACTAATTAAAGTGACAGTATTTAATAAACTCATTTCATTTCACAACATCGAAAATGTCACATAACAATTATCCATAAAATAACCATAAACAAGATATCACAAAATATGGCAAATTGATATTGTTCATTTTTACTAATATCCTAAGGCCTTTGATGTCGTTTTCTTCACAATCATAAATCAACCAAGATGCAAACCTGCAACATTTCATAAAATAAAGTTTGTCAACACAAAGGTCGGTGAGCAATTCATAAGTTTAATCATATTAGTATATAATAAAGATAGCCACAAAACTTGCATACGAAACGATAAATAAAAGTGGTAATTTGGATAAATAGATATCGCTAAACACATTAGCGACACCTAGCTATAAGGGGATGCCAAATAGTCTAAGATTTTATAGTTATCGTTAATTACATTACGTTAACGACACCTTGCTATAAGGGGATGCCAAATAGTCTAGGATTTTATAGTTCCACCAACCAAAAGCGATAAACACATAGGCATATAAGCATAGAACACCAAAACAAGCAATTATTTAGGTAAAGTATACAACTACGTTTGTGGTTTAAGATTCAAATATAAAGCATTTTGTTGAATAAGTATGAAATGTCACCCCCAAAATAAAAGATGGAAAATGGGGTATGAAGTACTCACCTTCAAGTAGTAAAATTGAAAGATGATAATTTGGAGATTTGTCGGAACGACGAGTTTAACGCACAATGCCTAAAAAGAAAAGAAGTCTTGAATTTAGAAAGGTTGTCTTGAATGTCTTTAAACAAAATAAATGTTGAGAAATGTAAATAATTAAAGTTCAAGGTTTAAAATGTAAATATTTAAGAATTTATAATAATAACCATTTAAAAATGTAAATTTGCTCGAAACCGGGTTAAAGTATCTAACTGTGACATTCGTCAATTTCGGGTCTTGTTTGTATTCGTTTTTGTATTTGTTTATTATGTAAACCGACCCGATTTGTAAACCGACGCTTATGTTATAATCAAAATGATGGATTTATGTTACAATATTGTTTCACACTTGTTTGTTGGGTCTTGAAAACATCCTATTTTTATTTATTTATTTTTTTGTTGTTTTGTGTTTTTAGACATATTTATTCCTTTCATAATTCGACCTACTTTTTATACATTCCAATAAGAGTTAAACTATTGATTGATAAAGTGAGGTGACAAAAAAAATCAACCGAGAGGCCATGGTAGTTTTTTGCATCTACTTTTAAATACTCAGTTGAAAGTAATTTTAAGAAAATAAACTATAATAAAAAAGCAGATGATTTATATCATGATTAATTTTTTTCAAAATATATTGGTCCCACTACACATTTTCTAACAAATTTACTTGTTTTATTTTTTGCTTAATCATTTATATTTACTCATTTAAAGTATTAACTATAAATCTATCCTATTTCATTTAATAAAAGCTTGATGGAGTATTGGAGTGTATTCATATTCATAATATTTGGTGGCGTAGTTGGATTGGAGGTTTGTAGAGAATGCGTGTTTGACCTGTTAAGACGAGGTCATATTTGGTGTATACATACTTGGGTCCCACTTGTGGGACCTCCCACGTGATCAAATACCCTATTATTGTTTCTTCACATTTTTCTATTTTATAAAACTAAATAATCCCTCATATCACTTTCACTTACAAAATTTCAAAATATCATATAAAGCTACAATAAATAAAAAATCAAATGCTTATCTATAGTAATGTTAGAAAAAAGTTTATCCATAACGCCCAAGGGGAGGGGGTGATGTTGCCCAGATCACACTTGAGACCAAAGTTGTATCCATAACGCCCAAGGGGAGGGGGTGATGTTTCCCGCTACATATCGTCTTATGTTGTGTCACATATAGTTTTTGGGTTTGAAGTGTATGACTAAGAAAAATAATCGTAAGATTGCCATATTATAAACCGATTAAAAGTAAACTTTAATATTTATGTTTTATATATTTATATAAAATATATTGTTTATTACTAGGTAAACCCTATTACGTATAAAAGTATATGACGTAAAATGTAAGACATAAAATTACGTAATGGGTGCAAATAAGCATATCTCGAGTTCAGTACAGTCTGTGACATTCGTCAATTTCGGGTCTTGTTTGTATTCGTTTTTGTATTTGTTTATTATGTAAACCGACCCGATTTGTAAACTGAAGCTTATGTTATAATCAAAATGATGGATTTATGTTACAATATTGTTTCACACTTGTTTGTTGGGTCTTGAAAACATCCTACCTTTATTTTTATTTTTATTTATTTATTTATTTTATTATTATTATTTTTTTGTTTTGTGTTTTTGTCTTGATCCATTTTGCATGAAAACTCTTGTGTCTCACACCCATATTTGACCACCAACATTACCCTATATATACACCACCTTTCCTCTTCATTTTCCCTTGCTACAACTCCAAAAAAAAAAACTCTCTCAAACATCGAAGATTCAAGATTATCTTCTTAAGTGTTCTTGAAGGATTTTCGTCTTTCATCTTAATTAGTTTATGTAGCCTTATTAATACTTGTTTATGGTTGTGCAACATATATATAATATACACCCCTTGTTTACCTTTGGTAGTTACTTCTCCGATTCCGGTCGGTGAGGTTTCGGACCCCATAAGGCAAGGCTTCATGGAGGACTTCGTGTCCTTGATATATATATACATCTATATAACTTGTTCATACATATTAATCTTGCTTATTTTAGTTTGTTGGTCATGTTTACAAGTTCCATGGTTATGGGTTTTTAAGAGTCTATGCTTCGGGTTAACCGTAAATAGCTCTAAACCGTAAACCAAACTTTGTTACTAGTTTTGTTTGTTTAAACATACTTAGTGTTAGATCTAAGTTTCTAAAATCATTTTTACAAATTCTATGGTTATGGGTTTGTAGAATCTTACCTCGGTCTTAACCCGAAACACGATCCGAATCGAAAACCGAACTTTTGTTTAAAGACTTTATTATTAACTTTTGGTATTTTTTTATTTGTACATTATTATACAAGTTATTTAGTGTTTGGACATGTGGAAACCATCTATGAACTTGTTGTAAGATGGAAACCGAACCAAACCGATTCTTGCTCGCTTAAGACACACAATTGTGTTTTTTTTTAGCCATCAAGACTTGTATATTTCTTTAAAAATAGTTACAAATTGATTTTTAAATATTTTCTTAAGTACTTGGAAATGTTGGATCCAACTTGATCTCATAACAAAGTTTGGACCGACAAAACCAAACACTCGCTTAACGTGCGTTGTTAATTCTAAAACAATGGAACTACATACTTGGTTAAGTCTTATTAAATTTTATTGAGTTATCTCATAACATTCAATATTTTGGAAAGTTGACTTTGGGTTTGACCAATTATCAAGACCCGAACTGACAACCCGAACACTCGATAAAAAAACCCGTTTTAGTATCTTTATTCCAAAGGGATTTGCATTCTTGCATTTTACCCACCTTATTACTTAACATAGGTTGAGTAAATATTAAGGTTAGTGTCACACCCCGACCAAAGGCGGCGGAACATGCAGAGGTGTAACGATTGTCTATAATCACATGACATTAATTAAAGTGACAGTATTTAATAAACTCATTTCATTTCACAACATCGAAAATGTCACATAACAATTATCCATAAAATAACCATAAACAAGATATCACAAAATATGGCAAATTGATATTGTTCATTTTTACTAATATCCTAAGGTCTTTGATGTCGTTTTCTTCACAATCATAAATCAACCAAGATGCAAACCTGCAACATTTCATAAAATAAAGTTTGTCAACACAAATGTCGGTGAGCAATTCATAAGTTTAATCATATTAGTATATAACAAAGATAGCCACAAAACTTGCATACGAAACGATAAATAAAAGTGGTAATTTGGATAAATAGATATCGCTAAAAACATTAGCGACACCTAGCTATAAGGGGATGCCAAATAGTCTAGGATTTTATAGTTATCGTTAATTGCATTACGTTAACGACACCTTGCTATAAGGGGATGCCAAATAGTCTAGGATTTTATAGTTCCACCAACCAAAAGCGATAAACACATAGGCATATAAGCATAGAACACCAAAACGAGCAATTATTTAGGTAAAGTATACAACCACGTTTGTGGTTTAAGATTCAAATATAAAGCATTTTGTTGAATAAGTATGAAATATCACCCCCAAAATAAAAGATGGAAAATGGGGTATAATAACCCGAACTTTGATATTGGATAATAAATATATATATATATATATATATATATATATATATATATATATATATATATGATAATAATAATAATAATAATAATGGATGGGTTCAAACTCAAGACTAACCACATGTGCATTATTTTAAATTTCCATTTATCATCAAGTTGGCTTCTTCAAATTCAAACTTTCGGATATATCTGAGATGATCGATTCGTTTCTTTTTAAGCACCCTAACTCTATCAACATCACAAAAAAAACCCTACCGCATACTTTCACAATCTCCCACCTCTCCGACGTGTGACGACTCGGTCCTGCTACAAGTTGTCCGTTGGCGTCTGGTGATACCACTGCCGACAACCATCATCCCTGTAAGTGGACCACCGTTCGAGCCGCCTTCGATTTGTTCTGAACCGACATCACGCTTTCGTGAATCACCGACTATGTTCGACTGCTTAGGTAATCGTCTGATCCCTTTCTTCTGGTCCGTATATGTTTAAGTATTCAAATATGGCGCGACACCTATGATCGTTGATTTCTTTCGACGACTAACGCACAGACCACTCTATATTTGATTTTCAAAGAAATATTCATGCAGATAGTTTCAATATAAAAGAGTTTGATTGGTTTTGTTTTTATATATCATATTGTTTGTCATCAACAGTGTGCACATATAAATTAATATGAAGTGCTATATTATAATAATGGGTAATGGGTCACAAATTCAGAATTCTATATGGATGCTTTTAATTTATACTAACATTTTGAATGCTAAAACAAACAGTAGGAATTAAGATTTTCAAAATTAAGCATGAGCTTTGAAAAGGGTGTTTGTCGGGGAAATCAACGAATCACCCATGTAAATTAAGTTCGAGAATCTAAAGTAAAATGCCAATAAACCGTAGGTTCTCATAATTGTTGAAGACGAGCCAACTTGTTTACTTTTGCTTAACAATTAAGGTACGGATTCTGGTTTCTGTCACTCATAGTATAAATTATATTTTGTTACTTGGTAGTACGGTTTCTGGTTTCTGTCACTCATAGTATAAATTATATTCCGTTACTTCGTTACGGTTTCTGTTCTCGTTTACTAATAGTATTGAATCTATTCCGTTACTTTGTAGTACGGATTTTTGTTACGCGCCAATTATATTTTGAGTTCAGTTATTTTATATAATATATTTTAGTTATATGCTTTAGTACTCTGTTACCCGAGCAATTTCTGACTTGTCGTTGGGGCGTCAACGGCATGGCACTTGTCGTGACAGTGCGTAATTAAAGTTCACGGCGTCTCTAACTAGTACTTGTATAGTATTAGAGCCACTTAGAGGCGTATAGATCGATCTTAGCTCCGACTCCTGACTCCTGACTCCTGACATGGCACTTATCGTGACAGTGCGTAATCAAAGTTCACGGCGTCTCTGAAAGTACTCATGTAGTACCTTGGCCCTTAGAGGCGTATAGATCGATCTTAGCTCCGACTCCTGACTCCTGACTTCTGTTTGAGATGGAACAATGTGTGCACGCCACCCACACCGTCTCCTTGGTGCATGGACTAGCTAGCTGTGTACCCCTCTGTTTAGGCTCTGGGTGCTTCCGTATTACACGACCTATTTATTTTAACATCATCGTCGTGTATTTTAGTAATTATATTTTGTTTCGCTATATTTCTGGTCCGTTTTGATATGTGTATATGCATTTGATTTAAATTTGAGTATATTCAGATTACGTCCCGATCGTGTATCGGATTATGTTTCGCATTAAATTATAGTTCAGTTAAATGTTACACGTTATATGTTACTCGTCACACATTATATGTTACAAGTTATATGTTCTGGCTCTGGGTGTTTTTGTTATAGTTCTGATATATTTCCGCATGCGTTTGACCATGTTCTGGCCAAGTGTCGGATCATACATCCGAATTTTATTAAGTATATGTTTAGGTATAAAGGGTTGGTTTCGAGTTTGAATTGAAGTTCGTATATTTATTCTCTTACGTCTGTCCTTACCTATACTATTGTTCTTTACGTTACTGGGCAATTTTTGGCTCAGCCGTGTTTTCTTGTTTTGTTTTTCTTATTTTGTTTTCAGGTAATCCGGAATTCTGGGAATTTAGTGATGAGAGATAAAAAAATGAAGTTCAAGCTTCTTAAAGTTAATTCATTTTGTTTAATAATATGACGTAGGTTGCATTAATTTTTGTTGTATTTGGATTGTGGCGTTGATTTGATATCTGTAATAGTAACACGTTAGCCTGTTCCGTGTTGGGGTGTTACATGGGGTATGAAGTACTCACCTTCAAGTAGTAAACTTGAAAGATGATAATTTGGAGATTTGTCAGAACGACGAGTTTAACGCACAATGCCTAAAAAGAAAACAAGTCTTGAATTTAGAAAGGTTGTCTTGAAGGTCTTTAAACAAAATAAATGTTGAGAAATGTAAATAATTAAAGTTCAAGGTTTAAAATGTGACTATTTAAGAATTTATAATAATAACCCTTTAAAAATGTAAGTTTGCTCGAAACCGGGTTAAAGTATCTAACCTTAATATTCACTCAACCTATGTTAAGTAATAAAGTGGGTAAAATGCAAGAATGCAAATCCCTTTGGAATAAAGATACTAAAACGGTTTTTTTTTATCAAGTGTTCGGGTTGTCGGTTCGGGTCTTGATAATTGGTCAAACCCAAAGTCAACTTTCCAAAATATTGAATGTTATGAGATAACTCAATAAAATTTAATAAGACTTAACCAAGTATGTAGTTCCATTGTTTTAGAACTAACAAAAGCGAGTGTTCGGTTTTGTCGGTCCAAACTTTGTTATGAGATCAAGTTGGATCCAACATTTCCAAGTACTTAAGAAAATATTTAAAAATCAATTTGTAACTATTTTTAAAAAAATATACAAGTCTTGATGGCTAAAAAAAAACACACTTGTGTGTCTTAAGCGAGTAAGAATCGGTTTGGTTTCCACATGTCCAACCACTAAAGAACTTGTATAATAATGTACAAATAAAAAAAATACTTTAAGTTTTACAACCAAAAGTTAACAATAAAGTTTTTAAACAAAAGTTCGGTTTTCGGTTCGGATCGTGTTTCGGCTTAAGACCGAGGTAAGATTCTACAAACCCATAACCATAGAATTTGTAAAAATGATTTTAGAAACTTAGATCTAACAATAAGCATGTTTAAACAATTATTTAACAAAACTAGTAACAAAGTTCAGTTTACGGTTTAGAGCTATTTACGGTTAAACCGAAGCATAGACTCTTAAAAACCCATAACCATGGAACTTGTAAACATGACCAACAAACTAAAATAAGCAAGATTAATATCTATGAACAAGTTATATAGATGTATACATATCAAGGACACGAAGTCCTCCATGAAGCCTTGCTTTATGAGGTCCGAAACCTCACCGACCGGAATCGAAGAAGTAACTACCAAAGGTAAACAAGGGGTGTATATTATATATATGTTGCACAACCATAAACAAGTATTAATATGGCTACATAAACTAATTAAGATGAAAGACTAAAAACCTTCAAGAACACTTAAGAAGATAACTTTGAATCTTTGATGTTTGAGAGAGTTTTTTTTTTTAGAGTTGTAGCAAGGGAAAATGAAGTGGAAATGTTGTGTATATATAGGGTAATGTTGGTGGTCAAATATGGGTGTGAGACATAAGAGTTTTCATGCAAAATGGATCAAGACAAAAACACAAAACAAAAAATAATAATAAAATACGAATAACGGGAATCAGTGGTTGCTCGAGTAGACCAAAAGGTCTTTGATGTTCGGCTTTAACTTTTGAGCAAGTAAGACATTTAGATACGAATAACGCTACGTCCTTTTTCATACCCGGCCACCAAAAGGTAGCACGAAGATCGAAATACATCTTATCCGCACCGGGATGAACGGAATACCGCGAATTGTGAGCTTCGTCGAGTATACAAGTACGAAGGTCGTCGCGATTTGGAACCCACAAACAATTGAGAAAGTACAAAAGACCATCGGGTTTGGTTTCGAGTTGAAGTTCGGCTCCACATGACATTTCGTCATACATGTTACCTTCTTCAACGGAGGTACGTTGAGCTTGGAAGATTCGAATTTGAAGATCGGTTTGAATGACAACGCTTAGACGCAGAACGGATTTAACATTAACCTTTCGACTTAGGGCGTCGGCGACAACATTCGCTTTACCGGGATGGTAACGAATTTCGCAATCGTAATCACTAAGTAATTCGGCCCATCGTCGTTGTCTCATATTGAGATCTTTTTGGTCAAAATGTGTTGAAGGCTTTTATGATCGGTAAAAACCACACATTTCGTACCATAAAGGTAATGTCTCCAGATTTTGAGAGCGAAAACAACGGCACCAAGTTCGAGATCATGAGTCGTGTAGTTCTTCTCGTTGACCTTAAGTTGCCTTGATGCGTAAGCGATGACTTAACCTCGTTGCATGAGGACACAACCAAGACCTTGATGAGAGGCATCGCAAAATATCACGAAATCGTCGTTTCCATCGGGAAGGGTTAAAATGGGAGCATTGCAAAGCATGTCCTTGAGAGTACAAAAGGCTTTTTCTTGCTTCGAACCCCAATCAATTTGTTTTCCTTTATGAGTGAGGGAGGTAAGAGGCAAAGAGATCTTGGAAAAGTTTCGAATGAAACGTCGATAATATCCGGCTAAACCGAGGAAGGATCGAATTTCCGTGGTAGTCGTTGGAGTTTTCCAATCCTTAACGGCCTCAATTTTAGCGGGATCAACATGAATACCTTTGTTGTTTACGATATGTCCCAAAAATTGAACTTGCTCCAGCCAAAATTCGCATTTGGAGAACTTGGCTTAAAGTCGTTCGTTTCTAAGAAGTTCGAGAATGGAACGCAAATGATGCTCATGTTCGGATTTGGATTTGGAAAAGATGAGAATGTCATCAATAAAGACAATAACGAATTTATCGAGGAATGGTTTGCAAACGCGGTTCATGAGGTCCATAAACACCGCGGGTGCATTTGTTAACCCGAAGGGCATAACCAAAAATTCGAAATGTCCATATCGAGTACGGAAAGCGGTTTTTGGAATGTTTTCTTCGCGAACACGCAATTGATGATAACCTGATCGAAGATCGATTTTGGAGAAGCAAGTTGCGCCTTGAAGTTGGTCGAATAGGTCGAGGCAAGGGATAACGATTTTTAATGGTGAGTTTGTTAAGTTCCCTATAATCGATGCACATACGAAACGAACCATCCTTCTTTTTCACGAAGAGAACAGGAGCGCCCCAAGGAGAAGAGCTAGGACGAATGAAACCTTTATTGGAAAGTTCTTCGAGTGGGTTCGATAATTCTTGCATTTCTGACGGGGCTAAACAGTAAGGAGCCTTGGCCACAGGCATCGCGCCGGGCACAAGATCGATTCGAAATTCAATCGGACGAACGGGTGGAAGGCCGGTGACATCGTCGGGAAAGACATCGAGGAAATCACGAACAATAGAAATATCTTGGATTTTCCTTTCCTTTTTGTCTTTTGTCGGCCAAGAGAGCCAGGAGCGGAGCATACTTTTGGCGTAAGTATTTTTGCGATTGAGAGCACGACATGAGATTAAGCCTTCTCGAAGTAGCTTTTCCGAAGACCTTAAGGATTTTACCGTTAACAAGCGGAATGCGAATGAATTTATCGAAGCAAACAACTTCGGCACGGTGCAAAGATAACCAATCCATGCCTACTATGACATCGAAACTTCCCATTTGCATCGGGATGAGATCGATGGAGAATTTATGGTTAGCAAGAACGAGAGTACAATCGCAGACGACGGAATTTATGGTGATGGAGTTCCCATTGGCGACTTCAACAGAAAACGAACGGGAAAGCTTGGTTCGAGACACTGCAATTTTTGACTCAAATTTCAAAGAAATGAAACTTCTATCGGCACCCGTATCGAATAAAATGGAAGCCAAATGTTGGTTCACTAAAAACATACCGTTCACAACATCGTTTGCCGCTTGAGCTTGATTAACATTCATCATGAAAGCTCGTCCTTGATTGCCTTGGTTGACTTGAGGTGCTTGCGGTGGTGGAGGAGGTGGTGCTTGTATGGCTTGGATGGGTTGGATGAGTGGTGCATTGTGTTGGGAAAGTTGAGGTTGGTAGGTTTGAACTTGGTAAGTCTGAGTTTGGTAGTAAGGTGCGGTCATGGTTTGGTTAGTAAGGATGAGGCGAGGACAATTGTTGCGGAAATGGTTAGGGTCACCGCAATTGTAGCAAGCCCGGGGTTGTTGAGGTTGGTTTGGTGGGTAAGGTGCATATCGGTGTTGAGTATTTTAGGGAAAAGTTCTTGGTTGGTTTGGTTGGTTAGGTTGGGTTCGTTGTGCGGATCGGCATGTGGTGTTGAGATGACCAAGTCGGTTACAAATGGTACAATGGCGACAAGGCATGTTTGGTGGGTGATGGAGTTGGCAAATGTTGCATAGTGGGGCGGTACCGGTATAGGGATTTCGGGTTTGGGGTGGAATTTGGGTTTGTTGTTGAGGTTGGGGTTGGGTAACGGCATAGTTTCGGTAGTTGGTTTTGGGTTTCCTCTTGTTGTTGTTATTGTTGTGACGGGAAGAGTTGGAGTAGTTAATGGCTTGTGGTGCGGGTTAAACCTTGGCTTGTGGTGCGGGCTCGGGTTTGGCTTTTTCGTTTGGTTTCTTGAGGGTTAGGGTACCCGCTTTCACATGATTCTCCGATAGCGCACCGGCTAGAGTAATGGCATCCTCAAGATTCACGGGTTTGCTACTCATGACTGAGTCCCGGATTTGCATAGGTAAACCCCCAATGTATTTGTCAAGCTCACGCTCAGCCGGGGTAAACAAATGAGGGACGAGAATGCTCAACTCGTGGAAACGGAGTGAGTAAGCGGCGCTATCACCACTATCTTGCTTGAGGTTCCAAAATTCCTCCTCAAGATTTTGAAGTTCGTGTTTGGGACAAAACTTCTTCATCATGAGTGCCTTGAGGTCGGACCATGGAAGAGCCATAGCTATTTCCGACCCCTGGAGATGCATGACATTACCCCACCATGTTATAGCGATTTTTCTAAACATGCTTGAAGCGAAATTTGTCTTTTTCGCTTTGGGGCACTCGCTATATCTAAACACATTCTCCATAGACTCGAACCATTGCAACAAGGTAGTCGCACATTTCGTACCCCAGAATTTGGTTGGGTTGGCACTAGTAAATTGCTTATATGGGTAGGATACGGGTTTGGGTTCAACGGGTGCAACAACGGGTGGAGGAGGTTGGGTAGCTTGGATTTGAGTTACAAGTTCGGGAATCACAGCGGCCATTTGCTTGATGATAAAAGCAGCCATACGTCGGTTGGTGCTCTTGCGCGGTCTTAGTGGAGGCATGCTAAAAGATTATAAAGAAATGGAATAAGTTTTAGGTAAAAAAGAAATGGATATGAGAGTGTATAAAATAAGAATAAGGTAAAGTTAAATTTTCTTTTTGATTGTGAATCCTAAAGTTAGTGAGGAGTAGATGTTAGTGTTAGATAAAATATAAATCTTTGTATATAAACAACAAACTGGAAACAATCGTAAATGATTTTGAGATTTTGAGGGGTTAAAGCTTAAAAATTTGAGATTTTGAGGTTTATAGAGTCGGAAAATCGTACATGAACCACCATGATTTGATATTCCAACTCAAAAAAAAAAATTTATAAAACACAACGTTGGAGTCTAAACATGTGCACGAATCACCGCAATTTTTTTTTTCATGTTTTCGACTCAAATAACGATAATAACACCATAAATCGGGATACAACGTCATATCAAAGCACTAGTCCACGAATCACCGTAGTTCTATTGTTTTGACACCGAAAAATTAGGAGGCGACCGGAACGCTCGCATTCGACTACTTAAAGTATTGACATGTATAACATGGTTTGTGGCCTAGAAAACGAGCACTATAATCCCACCATTCCAGGTAAGTAAATCACCTTCGATTCTTGGAATCTTTTTGTCAAATGGTCGTTTTATAATGTCTCGCTTCCTATGAGGGCTACGAACCCGATATAAATGCAACCTTTAAGGGATTATAGACAATGGGATCCAAGTTAATCTTGTAATCCATAAAACACAATGAAAATCTACTTTTTGCGTTTTAAGGTAAGGATACCTTGGAAATACTATGAAAGTGTGTGTATGTGAACATTTGGGATATTGGTGAATTTTAAACAAGTTTATAAAGAATATGGGATATGAACAATCAAAATAGAGTAAACACGTATGAGCACACGTATAGGACCCTAAGCATAACAATACTAGGTCGTTACGTCTAACCACCTATCCTATTGTCATGGCTCTGATACCAATCTGTCACACCCCGACCAAAGGCGGCGGAACATGCCGAGGTGTAACAATTGTCCATAAGCACATAACACTAATTAAAGTGACAGTATTTAATAAACTCATTTCATTTCACAACATCGAAAATGTCACATAACAATTATCCATAAAGTAACCATAAACAAGACATCACAAAATATGGCAAATTGATATTGTTCATTTTTACTAATATCCTAAGGTCTTTGATATCGTTTCCTTCACAATCATAAATCAACCAAGATGCAAACCTGCAACATTTCATAAAATAAAGTTTGTCAACACAAAGGTCGGTGAGCAATTCATAAGTTTGATCATATTAGTATATAACAAAGATAGCCACAAAACTTGCATACGAAACGATAAATAAAAGTGGTAATTTGGATAAATAGATATCGCTAAAAACATTAGCGACACCTAGCTATAAGGGGATGCCAAATAGTCTAGGATTTTATAGTTATCGTTAATTGCATTACGTTAACGACACCTTGCTATAAGGGGATGCCAAATAGTCTAGGATTTTATAGTTCCACCAACCAAAAGCGATAAACACATAGGCATATAAGCATAGAACACCAAATCGAGCAATTATTTAGGTAAAGTATACAACTACGTTTGTGATTTAAGATTCAAATATAAAGCATTTTGTTGAATAAGTATGAAATGTCACCCCCAAAATAAAAGATGGAAAATGGGGTATGAAGTACTCACCTTCAAGTGGTAAACTTGAAAGATGATAATTTGGAGATTTGTCGGAACGACGAGTTTAACGCACAATGCCTAAAAAGAAAGAAGTCTTGAATTTAGAAAGATTGTCTTGAAGGTCTTTAAACAAAATAAATGTTGAGAAATGTAAATAATTAAAGTTCAAGGTTTAAAATGTGACTATTTAAGAATTTATAATAATAACCCTTTAAAAATGTAAGTTTGCTCGAAACCGGGTTAAAGTATCTAACCTTAATATTTATTCAACCTATGTTAAGTAATAAGGTGGGTAAAATGCAAGAATGCAAATCCCTTTGGAATAAAGATACTAAAACGGGTTTTTTTTTATCGAGTGTTCGGGTTGTCGGTTCGGGTCTTGATAATTGGTCAAACCCAAAGTCAACTTTCCAAAATATTGAATGTTATGAGATAACTCAATAAAATTTAATAAGACTTAACCAAGTATGTAGTTCCATTGTTTTAGAACTAACAACGCACGTTAAGCGAGTGTTCGGTTTTGTCAGTCCAAACTTTGTTATGAGATCAAGTTGGATCCAACATTTCCAAGTACTTAAGAAAATATTTAAAAATCAATTTGTAACTATTTTTAAAGAAATATACAAGTCTTGATGGCTAAAAAAACATACTTGTGTTTCTTAAGCGAGCAAGAATCGGTTTGATTCGGTTTCCATCTCACAACAAGTTCATAGATGGTTTCCACATGGCCAAACACTAAAGAACTTGTATAATAATGTACAAATAAAAAAATACCAAAAGTTAACAATAAAGTCTTTAAACAAAAGTTCGGTTTTCGGTTCGGATCGTGTTTCGGGTTAAGACCGAGGTAAGATTCTACAAACCCATAACCATAGAATTTGTAAAAATGATTTTAGAAACTTAGATTTAACACTAAGTATGTTTAAACAAACAAAACTAGTAACAAAGTTCGGTTTACGGTTTAGAGCTATTTACGGTTAAACCGAAGCATAGACTCTTAAAAACCCATAACCATGGAACTTGTAAACATGACCAACAAACTAAAATAAGCAAGATTAATATGTATGAACAAGTTATATAGATGTATATATATATCAAGGACACGAAGTCCTCCATGAAGCCTTGCCTTATGGGGTCCGAAACCTCACCGACCGGAATCAGAGAAGTAACTACCAAAGGTAAACAAGGGGTGTATATTATATATATGTTGCACAACCATAAACAAGTATTAATAAGGCTACATAAACTAATTAAGATGAAAGACGAAAATCCTTCAAGAACACTTAAGAAGATAATCTTGAATCTTCGATGTTTGAGAGAGTTTTTTTTTTTTGGAGTTGTAGCAAGGGAAAATGAAGAGGAAATGTGGTGTATATATAGGGTAATGTTGGTGGTCAAATATGGGTGTGAGACACAAGAGTTTTCATGCAAAATGGATCAAGACAAAAACACAAAACAAAAAAATAATAATAATAAAATAAATAAATAAATAAATAAATAAAAATAAAAATAAAGGTAGGATGTTTTCAAGACCCAACAAACAAGTGTGAAACAATATTGTAACATAAATCCATCATTTTGATTATAACATAAGCTTCAGTTTACAAATCGGGTCGGTTTACATAATAAACAAATACAAAAACGAATACAAACAAGACCCGAAATTGACGAATGTCACAGACTGTACTGAACTCGAGATATGCTTATTTGCACCCATTACGTAATTTTATGTCTTACATTTTACGTCATATACTTTTATACGTAATAGGGTTTACCTAGTAATAAACAATATATTTTATATAAATATATAAAACATAAATATTAAAGTTTACTTTTAATCGGTTTATAATATGGCAATCTTACGATTATTTTTCTTAGTCATACACTTCAAACCCAAAAACTATATGTGACACAACATAAGACGATATGTAGCGGGAAACATCACCCCCTCCCCTTGGGCGTTATGGATACAACTTTGGTCTCAAGTGTGATCTGGGCAACATCACCCCCTCCCCTTGGGCGTTATGGATAAACTTTTTTCTAACATTACTATAGATAAGCATTTGATTTTTTATTTATTGTAGCTTTATATGATATTTTGAAATTTTGTAAGTGAAAGTGATATGAGGGATTATTTAGTTTTATAAAATAGAAAAATGTGAAGAAACAATAATAGGGTATTTGATCACGTGGGAGGTCCCACAAGTGGGACCCAAGTATGTATACACCAAATATGACCTCGTCTTAACAGGTCAAACACGCATTCTCTACAAACCTCCAATCCAACTACGCCACCAAATATTATGAATATGAATACACTCCAATACTCCATCAAGCTTTTATTAAATGAAATAGGATAGATTTATAGTTAATACTTTAAATGAGTAAATATAAATGATTAAGCAAAAAATAAAACAAGTAAATTTGTTAGAAAATGTGTAGTGGGACCAATATATTTTGAAAAAAATTAATCATGATATAAATCATCTGCTTTTTTATTATAGTTTATTTTCTTAAAATTACTTTCAACTGAGTATTTAAAAGTAGATGCAAAAAACTATCATGGCCTCTCGGTTGATTTTTTTTGTCACCTCACTTTATCAATCAATAGTTTAACTCTTATTGGAATGTATAAAAAGTAGGTCGAATTATGAAAGGAATAAATATGTCTAAGCTATACGAAAAGTATTGTTATGCTAGTCAAAGCTAAGCATGGCAAAATGGGATGGGTGGCGACGACAAAGATGATGGAGGTGGCAACATTTGTGGGAGAAGGGGTGGTGGAAGGTGGTGATGAACGCAAATGCGATGATGGTAATCAACGACAACTGGCGAGGTGACAATTACGAGAATGGGTGACAACTACGTTGGTGGAGGCAATAGTGGTAGCCTAGTGGTGTGGGACTGTAGGTGACGGTGACACTGTTGGTGGCAGTAGTGAGAGAGGGCGTGGTGACAACACATGATGGTGGTCGGTGGTGTTCTCTCAATTGGACTGACTAAGCTAATAAATTTTATAACAGTGACATGGTTAAACTTGAATCGTATGATTGTATGTTCTTAACAAACACAAATTGTTTGGTACATTTGATGCGTCTGTCCTCGTATGTTTTGACACTTTCACAATTTATACTTATTTTAACCCAAATAATCAGTTTTAAGTAGTTGCCAATATATTATGTAAAACCTTCTAACATGCTTTCAAAGGTGGAAAGTTGGGTGATGAATTGGTTTTCAAAAGTTTTGAGTAAGTTAAGTTATTATGTAACTAATTATCCAACCATCTTGAGTGGTTGCTTGCTATTCAAGTTTCAAGTTTTTAACAAAATCTTTTCACCTTAATTCAACCACCGTCCACCATCAAAGTTGTCCTAGCTTCCATTTTCACCAACCCCCTTCTTTGTTCATAGTCTTTAAATGTTTAGCGTCTTTCCAATACATACACGATCTAATCATCACCATTTTTCATATTTTCAACGTCATCTTATCAGCTGTTATACCAATAAACTTTATAAATAACATAAATATTTGATTTTATAATAAAGTATCTTATTTTTTTTCTTTTGCATAAGTGAAACCAGAACCACCGAAATAATGCTTCTCTATAGAAAACTCAATAAACGTACACTTGGTAACTAGATGTGCTAGAGAATTCTAGAACTTTAGCAAGGATGCCAAACACTTACCCATAAACCACCCATGATGTGTTATATAAAGAAGGATGACTGTTTCTCAATGACTCATAAGTCATAAGCATAATACAAAGTCAGCACAAAAATAAGCATGTTTGGATTTCGTTAGTGTAACACGTAACAAATAAGTTTGTGTCTAGATTGACCTATCTAGCACACTTGACAAGCATGTTGTGTCAGACTATGCTAAAATTAAGCAAGTCGACCCAACTAACCTGTTTAATGTTAAAATGCAAAAGTAAAATAGAATCTGTTAATTCAATCTAGGTAACCGCTTATAACATTTTTACAACTCATTTACGACTTGATTACAAATGTCAACCTGTTTTGAGCCGCCAACTCATTTAACTTGTTTAGCTAAATGGGTCACATGCTTGCGTTTTGCTTAGATGGTTGTAAGTGTGTTGGATCCAGTTTTAATTTTTTTTACACAAATAAATATATGGGCGGTGTTTAGGCTCAAGAATCTTAATTAGTCAATCTAACACAATTCTCACCCAAGTTATAAACTAAGTGATTTTCTTGCCACACTAAAAAATATTTGTTGATTACATATATAATATTAGGGTGATATCATATATTTTCAAGCTATTAAATGGTAATCCTAAAAGAAATAGGTTATTACTTTGAGCAAAAGTTAGTGTACACTCAAAAATGTTAAAATGGTAAAGGAAGCTAGCTCAAAAGAATCATACAAGTCATCCAATGTCAAAACCAACCACCTTAAATGCTATTTATTTGGGACATATTTTGTTTATTATAAGGATGGGTTGCTTATAATCTCTGCAACAAGGACATCACCCAATTGGCCAATTGCATACAAGATGGGGTCTTTGATAAAAATAAAATAAAATAAAATAAAATAAAATAAAATAAAATAAAATAACAAGCATTTGGTTTTATTCAAAGAGCTAAAATTAAAAATGACAAAGGCAAGTAGTTTGTACATATTTTAGTGCATGATTTACAAGTCACAATAGCAGGCTTGGTTTTGGCCTTTGGGAGTTGTTTGAGAACAATTTGCTTAAGAAGACATCAATGGCTGGATATTTGTCGGGTATCACGAGCCCCACTTTATCACCAACCGATCACATGCAATTTATTGAACTACATTTATGGCTCCTCTAAGGGATATTCACGGCCCATGGCCGGGTTAGAATGGTTTTGATGAGATTTTTCGCCAAACCGTTAACTATGATTTTGTTTGAAACTAAACCAAACTGGTGGGCTGTCCGGGTCGATCAAAACTGGTTGAATTTTAAGGAAAGGTTTCAGATTTGGCAGCCCGAGACAGGTTTTTTCCAATGTTGTTGAGACCGGACCGGTTCAGCTGGTCGGATCGGTTCGACTGGGATTCGGTCTATTAACCGGTCCGGTTCTTTACAGTTTGCTTGGATCCCAGAGAACCGGCCGGTCCGAACCGGTCAAACCGATCCCACCAAAAACCGGACCGGTTGGACCGGTTTTACTATAAAAATATTTCTTTTGAAATTTTTTTTAGCCATAACAGCCATTTTTTAGACGAAAGTTGTTCGGCCGGTCGGACCCAAGGGCGAAGCTTCCTTGGGGTTGCGGGTGGTCCCGCCCCCTGTTTTTTGCGTAATAGTGCAAATTGGCCCTTTTTTGGCCTGAAAATTTGTATACATAGTGTAAATTTACCCGTTTTTTACCGAAAATCTGAGCACAGACCCCTCGTTTATGATTTTTTTTAATACATTTTGAGCCCGGCCTCCCCGACGATCTCGTCCAAGCTTCGCCACTGGTCGGACCGGTGAACCGGTTATCCGTCATCCGGTTCACTGTCCGATCCAGTTATGAAAATACTGGGTTTTTCTTAAATATAGAATCGTACTATTAAATCTTCAAAAGTTAGATAAAATGGGACACTTTAAAAAAAGACCCAACTTTTTACCTTTAAAAGGTGGGACACATTTAAAATAATAATCCACATGTGTTATAAATAAAACTCCTAATGCACGTTAAAACTTATAACTGTTAGATTCATATATATGTGAAGAAAATATTTTGTTTTAATATTTCATTATAGTTAAAGAGATCGAATTTTTTTAATTAACATCTTGGCCGGCTCAAGTTACATGACTGGTTTCAAACCGTAAACTAGACCCGTAGGAGAATCTGGTTATCACTTGGCTAAAGCATATGGCTAGCATGGTTTCTATTTGCTCAGAGAAACGATTGCGTCTCTTGTTCATATCTAGGTTAATTTTTTTTGCTTCATGTCGTTGTTCATGTAATTGGGTTTTACAGTTGGGTACGTTGGTTTCAATATAACTTTGTTTGTCGTTAAAAAAATGGTTTTCAAATCATAACCGAATCATATTGCTCCTTAAATAGTTAAAAAAATGGTTTTCAAACCATAACCGAATCATATTGCTCCTTAAATAGTCAAACTAGCTGATTTAGAACGGTTTAGACGATTCAGTCTGTTTCAACGGTTTTTAACATTTACGCTTACCCACTTTCTTCAATATATGGAGTAATGCTAAATCAACACTTATCGTTTCATATTATTTGATAAGGGGTAATTCGACTTATTTGCTTATTATCTAGTCGATAAGGGAAGGGCGATACAATCCACGACCTATTTATAACTATACCGAATGATGAAGTATTTATTTAAAATATGTAACGGCTCAACATGTTAAAAGTAACTAGTTACTACAACTAGGGGTGCAAACGAGCCGGGCGGCTCGTGAACTATTCGAGATTGGCTCGTTAAAAAGCTCGATCAAGCCGAGCTTAATCGAGCCTAAGCTTCACTTATCAAGCTCGAGCCAGCTTGCGAGCCTAAACTAGCCTGCCATTTATATGATTTTTAATAATATATATTTAACAATTATATATATGTGTGTGTGTGTGTGTGTAATGTTATGAAAAAAATAAATAAAAATAACTAAATAATATATAGTATTTTATACATAAAATTATTATAGAAAAATTATATAAAAATATTTATAATTATATAAAAAATAATTGATAAATAATAAATGAGCCGAGCCCGAGTCGAGCTCGAGCTTAAAAATCTACCCACGAGCCGAGCTCGAGCTTTGAAAATAGAGCTCGAAACGAGCCGAGCTTGAGCTCGAGCTCTGTGTAAGTTAAACGAGCCAAGCTCGAGCTCGGGCTCAGATCGGCTCGTTTGCACCCCTAACTACAACCTCCTAAATCATTTATAAATTAAACTTTAGTTTCTCTAGAAATTTTCTTAAGTCATATTTAGGCTTAACAAGTTCGAAAAAAATCTATAAAAGCAAACACGAATTTGTTTTGCAAGTCAACCAATATGAATCACCACCTTTGGTCCAAACAAAACATGACAAGCAGATCCATCTTGACCTATGTAATCTACACAAACAATAGTATGCATAAATGGGAGCAACAACCAACGTACGATACATAGTTTCCGTTAGTATTTCAACTAATTACATCGGACAATTTGATCACGTAATGTCTTTTAACAACTTGAGAGGGGACCTTTCTCTCCCACTTGGAGGCAAGAAAGAAAAAGCCAAAAAAGGTAAGATAATTGATTAAAAGACTTCCTACTTTACAAATGTTAAACCTTTTGGCAACTAGTTGTTGCGGTTTGTACGATTCCCTTCGGCTTTAATTCGTGACGGGAAGTTTTGGTTACTGTGATGCCTAGCTGATCAGTTCGGTTAATATTGATTTTCAGTTGAAGGTTAGGTATACGAGTTAACTGATCGTTTTTTAGGATTGGTGAAGCCTTTTGTGCTTCGACTATATAGTTGACATGGAGGAACATTTTTTTGTTTTGTTTTGTTTTTTTTATTTTTTTTTTTGGGGGGGGGGGGGGGTTATTAAGTTAAATTATACCTATATTTATTTTCTTATTGGCTAAGTTAGAAATTGTAATCTTGTACTTAGCTAATAAAAGAATATCCCAGTTGCATCTCGTGAACGTAGGCTGACTTGAACAAACGAAGTAAAATCTCGTGTTTTGTTTGTTGCTTTTGTGTGTGTGACAGTGATTCCGTTGTGTTAATTGCTCTGATCGATGCCTAACATTGACCGCTCAGCTTCACTTTTGGATATTGTTTAACGGGTATTGCATAGTAATATTATGACTCTGACTATACGAAAAGCCTGTAGTTTTTAAAACATTAGGTTTTGTAATTCAAAAAGGGGTAACAGCACAACTTGTTGTCCGTTTGCCTTCTGTTTCGATGTAATTACTACTTTATTTTTTAATAAATCGTGCAATTTGATGCTGATATTGTAATTTTAACAAAAATAAAAGATTTCAACAAATTTAACATAGGGTAATCGTCTAAAATTTAGACTTCATAAAAAAAGTGAAAAAAAAAAATAAAATATATCCGGTCTGATATTTTGGTGAAAGGTTAATTCGGTTATATGGGTGTTCTTATCATAAACCGAACTATCGGTTATTCTTGTTGTTTGGTATTTTCGATTATGGTTATCTTCAGTCAATTTTTATGATCACCCTACTAATTCTGTCCACATTTGTTGTGTTATTTTCCAACAAATCTAAGATAGATCTTCATTATCTTATATCAAGATTTAGAATCACACCCTTTGCTAACACCAATAGATATTGTTGCTAATTCATTAAAACCCAATCCTGATCTATCTCAAAAGAGTGGTATGGAATGAATATAAGGATGGGCTCCCCAATCAACAATTTACAAACCAATCAAACCTCATATGATACAAAAGCAATTTATGAACCATGACATATGTGAATAGGACTCGAGTATAGCCTATCTTCACTATATGTTGATGCCACTATCTTAAAGATAGATAATAGATAACGGTTAAGGATGCATGTGTAATTGCAACATACCAAATGTGATGCTTGTAAATGGTAGAATATCTTATTTGTAGAGACGTGACAAACCAAACAGTTTTAAAGGGTCAAATTAAAAATTGGCTAAAAAAGAAATAGTGACGTAATATAGGATTTATTTTTATGAAGGGTGATTGATGGGCTTAACCAAGAAAATTATTATTATTATTATTATTATTATTATTATTATTATTATTATTATTTTATATTTTTTTTGAGGGGGGGGGGGGGGGGGGAATCCGGATTATGGGTATAATAACAATAGTAAAAAATTTTATATGTGGTGCAACTGCTCTTGTCCTTTGCATGTAGGCTAACCATATTGGCTACTTCCATTTATTAGGTTTGTCACGTGTAGGTGATCGGGTTGGATTTATTTGGGTGCTTGGGATTTATTATTGATGTAATTGATTTATGAGGTTGCAATCAGGGTTTTATGATAGTTGGTATTAGTTGTTGGTCAAATCGGGTCATCCTTATGAATAAATAGCCATGATTTAGGGTTATTGTGTGAAGGATAGTTGTAAATTCGTAATCAAGTTTTGAGCTAGTATATTGATTACAATAATACGAAAGTTCATCCTAAGTTGTGTGTTTGTTATGTGTTTCTAATTACCAGCTTGCTCTTGACGCTAATGAAAAAAATTAAACATGCCAATTTGATTAAGGTTGACTAATATTGTAATATATATGGCTTAGAATGGTTTGTTGAAATATTCATATTGCTATGAATTTGAATCGGATACCATTGGTTGATTCGAGGGATCACATTAACCGACGAGGATAGGTGGAAAAAAATTTATAAAAATGACAAAAGAAGTTTATAATTTTGTTCTGTGTTTTTGATTACTAGCTCGCTCTTGACGCCAATGACGAAAAAACATGTCAACTTGATTAAGGTTGACTAATATTTTAATACATACGACTTAGAATTGTTTGTTGAAAGATTCATATTGCTATAAATTTGAACCAGACATTATTGGTTGATACAAGAGGTCAGAGATTAACTGACGAGGATATGTGGAAAAAAATTGGTAAAAGATGACAAAAGAAGTTTTATAAAATTGGAATAGTGTGAGATGATAGCAATAATGTTGGAGAAGCAAAAGCAAAATTAAAAAGCTATGAAATCATGCATAACGTGGGACCTAAAAATACTGAAATTGAACTTGAGTTATTGTTGTTGATGTTAGAAATAAATCTAGAAAGATACTCCAATATTAATACTTGGGTCAACAAAATTAATTTATCTATTAGATTATTAAAATATATAGGTAAAACATCGCTATAGGAAAGGTAATCAGGTTAGATGGTGTGAATGTTATAGCCTACTATCACAAAGATGGCAAATTATATTAAAAAGCAACAAAGTCGTGTGAAATACATCATGAGTTTACCTCCTAAAAAAAGACTCATAAATAGTTATTAATAATATTATAGATTCAAACATGTTAGACCTCCTTAATCCTTATCTCTACATTTGCCAGTATCAGAGATGTATACGAAACCGGACTGGGCCCATCGACTCGGTTTATAACCCGACCCACTTTATAAAAAAGGTTAAAAGTGGTTTGGACATGACCCAACGCCAGTTCGTAGTCTTGTTCCCTTAAACCGGTTTGGACCCAATTCGATTGAAAAACATGCCAAAAAACCATTTTTTATGTCCAAACTGATTTTAACCCGATCAAAAGCACGCAAGGTCTACACCTAGCTAGGCGCTCAAATAGACACAAGGCAATGTTCTTTCTCTAGGCGTGCAAGAGGCGCACACCTCTAGCCATACACATGAAATAGTAGGCGTGAGGGAGATCGAAGGCTTTTCTTTTAAGGTGTTAATTGCTAAATGATGACAATGAATGTTATGAGCTGTTACTTATTTTGTCTTACTTTTCTTATCGTTTGGGGCCTGTTATACGTTTTAGCTATGCCTAGTCCAGCCTGGATAAACTTTTTACGTCTTGAGTTGGTCCTGACTACTATGTATATAAATTGTGTGAATTTATCATGGTTGTTTTACTTTTATTATCATGGTGTATAAAAGTGTAGATTTATAAGTATTATTAGGGATGAGCTTGATACCGTATCGGTACCGGTAATGAAAATACCTCCCGAAAATCACGAATTCTTGGTACCGGTACCAAAATATTCGGTTAAAGGTAAAAATTCGGGACGATACCGGTACGGTACCGGTACCCGAAAATACCGATACCGGGACGGTACCGGTATTAAAGGTAAAAATTCGGGAAATACCGGTACCGTACCGTACCGGTACCCTACCATCCTGAAACTCAAAACTTTGGTACAAATTCGGTACCGACGATACCAATTTCGATACCAGTACTGGTACCAATCGGTATCGGTACCTAACTTACGAATCTCTAAGTATTATAAGAGTGTGTACATTAGCATTAGCCGTTTATAAAAAGTCTAGCTAAAGATGCCTCCAAACGGCTATTGGGCCATGGATACTATATCAGTGGGTTCCAATTCCAAGTTTTTGAAAGACTGGATTGTTACTCAGGCCCAGATTGAAGCTACATGGATCATTGGGTAGAGGTGGGCAAGCCAGTTTTTGTTTAGGAACCGGCTCCAGGTTTAATCAGCATAATATGGTTGGTAGGACCGGTTCCGGTTATGATCAGGTTTTTTTACCGGTTTTTTCCCAGGTCGGATTCGAATAGAGGTGGAACAGGTTCTGGTGGGTCCAGGCAGCTCCAGGTTCGGGTACACTCGGCCACTCGGGTCAGGTCTAGAACTAGGTTTCATGCCCAAGTCTGCCAGGGGACGTTGGCGCCTGGCGGCGTGTTGGAAATTCCTTAAAAGCCTTAAAGTTTATATATTAGCTTTGGAAACAACTTTTAAACCATCGATTTAAAAACATTTTAACATCGTCAATACTTTATAGTAACTAAACAACATGTTAACAAAAATCAACTTTGGATATAAATGTATTAAAACTTATATATACATTGTAAAACCATATTTGAAATGTTAATTGTATTAAGAAAATGAGGTACTAGATTGAGACTTCAAATCCAATGAGAGAATGTCCTCTCACCCAAACAATAAGCAACCAGTTCCTTGTTGATTTGTTTTCTGTAAGATTGTGACAGAGAAAAAGCTTGAAAGTGCCATCATCTATCAGAAGTTTGTATAAATATGTATTAGATACAAAACAATGGAACTAGTAAACCTTAAACTTTACAAAACATAATAATAATAATAATAATAATAATAATAATAATAATAATAATAATAATATAACTTAATCTATACAAACATACTTCTATAATTTATGGTTTCTTACATACCAAACAATTTGAGCGGAAGAAATTTGCCTACCCCTTGTGAAGATGTAATCGCATGCAGGGCTGACTCTGATAATTCACGCATCCAAGCGAATCACAAAAAAATAATGTAAATCATCTTTTTGAAACGATGATTAAAGTGATAGTATTAAAGATAACAATTAGTAAAATCATGATATTAGAATGACTTTATGACATACCAAATAGACGACAAAGTGTTTGGGTTTTATAAAATTGTGGGCTTATTAGAGTCCAGTTATTTTAAATATATTAGATCAGATTTTTAAAAAATTTTCATGCCCCCGGAAAACACGTACCCCGGTCGGCGCCCACATTGCCCACCCTCAATCTTACGTATTGCAAATTTGACGGAGCATAAAGAACATGTGATTGAACGTAGGGATGAGACCGGTACCGAAAATCTCGATCCCAAAAATTGCAAATTCTTGGTACACCGGCACCGATATCGAAATATTATCGGTTTGGTATGGTATGGGTATTGAAGGTAAATTTCGGGAAATACCGGTACGGTATCGGTACCAACGGTGCCAAATCAGTGCCGATTTCGATATCGATTGATACCAGTACCGAATTTGCTCTGTCGAACGACGGTCACTCTTTGCCGATTAAAGTGTATCAATCCAAGTATATTTGGCATGGTTGAATATTTGGGAGTTGGGACATCAGTATAGGTCCAATAAACAACACCTTGAAGTCTTGAACTCTAAGTGAAGTGAATAGAAGGCCCATTTTGCATCCCCATAATTGCGATGTTGGGCCGTGTTAACAAATATGGGTGGTTGGGGTTGGAATGTTGGATAGTCGAAAGCTGTCTTTTGGAACAAGTGAAAGGGTAGCTGACTTTTAGAAGAATCAAAAGCAAAATAGTCAATCATCAAATGTTAATTCATTTGTATAATAATGCTGAATTTTCATAGTATTAATATTAAAGCCAGTTTACCTAAAGAGGAAATGTTTAAAAGCTAGTATATGTTCCTTTAAAAGGAAAAGTAGTTGTGTATCTATTGTGTAGCAGTATATTTTTATGTTAACCGGGTTGTTAAAAATATACGGGTGTGTGTATTTAACTTGTTCTGTAGTGTTCTCAAGTGTTTCTGTAAATATGTTTTTTACAAACATTTTGTGATACGATAAACATAATTTTTTTAAAACACATAATTATAAATCAATTTTCTTCAAATCATTATGCTACTACACAAGGCAGATAAAATATTTATACATTTGAAAAACTTTCACTATCACGTAATGACGTAAACCGTAAAGTTTGTAACGTTATTATTTATTACAGACCTCTTTCAACCGAACTCAATCTTCTCTGTTGTGACAGTATCCGACTGTTCTCCCTAAGGATGAGCTCAGAAAGGTACCGTTCCCAATCTTGAAATTTAAAAATATTTGGTACCGATATTTCATGAAAATATCCGAACATACCCATATCAGTATCAAAAACTCAAAACTTACCGATTCGATACCGGTACAAATATCGAATCTGCTCATCTCTAATCCGCTCTACCCGACCCCTATCTATTTTTCACAACCTTACCCTAGAGATGGGAAAATTCGGTACCGGTACTGAACATCGGGACCGATTTCGTACCATCGGTACCGAATCGATACCAAAGTTTTGTGTTTCAGTACCGGTACCGATAAAATACGGTACCTTACCAGTGTTTCCCAAAATTTACCTTAATAACCGGTACCGACATACCAATCTCATCCATACCTTAGCACAACATATTTAATAACTTTCAAATTTCATAAAAAAAAATAAAAATAAAAATAACTAATTTAATTTCATTTCATTAACCTACTTTCACAAACACAATATTGGGCCACTATACACAAATTAAACACACCCTTTACACTTTCTGAAGAAGCAGCAGCATCTCTTTCAACCTTCTCCTGCTGCCGGTGATCGGAAACCAGTAAGCACCGATTATTATTATTATTGTTATTATTATTATTATTAATTCATCCTCATGTTTATTCTCCATTAACTCAAATCAATTTAACCTAATCATATTAATCAAACTTATATTAGTCGTTTCATTCACCGTATTTCATTTCTTACGATTAGGTTTTTCACGCTTATAATTTCCGATGCTTAACTGTTACAAATCCGACATCGTTTTGTTAGCTTCTTCGAGAAACTGCCAATTATTTCGATGCTTATATATATATATATATATATATATATATATATGTTACGATTAGTTTTTATACAGCATGATTCGATGTGTAATTGTTACGGATCTGATATCGTTAGGAGCCGTATGTTAGTTTCGTAAATTGCTTATTCGTGCTTTGTAATTGTGCTCTGTGTTTGAATTTGAATTTGTGAAAGTGTGAATCATACTTTAGGTTATTGGATTTGAAGTCTAGGTCATTCACCGTAACCGATATGTTACATTGTGGTTTTTCACGCTTGTAGATTTCGATGCGTAATTGTTTTACTGATCGGACGACATAACGATCCGTTTGCTAGCTTTTTTGTGGTTTGTGCGTTCTGTGTTTGAATTTGAAATCTAGGTTATTGTTTCGAGTAACTGTGAATTATACTATATGTTCCGTTTATTAGCTTCTTCATGCTTTGTAATCGTGTTTTCTGTTTGAATTTGAAATTTAGGTTATGATTCGTTTACTAGCTTCTTCGTGCTTTTTGACCGATTTCTGTGGTTGAATTTGAAATCTAGGTTGTTGTTTTGGAAAACTGTATATTATAATTATGATTTTTGATATGTTTGTTAGCTTCTTTGTGGTTTGTAATCGTGTTCTGTGTTTGAATTTGAAATCTAGGTTATTGTTTCGAGAAACTGTGAATTATACTTTATGTTCCGTTTATTAGCTTCTTCATGCTTTGTAATCGTGTTTTCTGTTTGAATTTGAAATCTAGGTTATGATTTGTTTATTAGCTTCTTCGTGCTTTTGTGATTGTGTTCTGTGTTTGAATTTGAAATCTAGGTTATTGTTTCGAGAAACTGTTAGTTATGCTTTATGATCCGTTTATTAGCTTCTTCGTGGTTTATAGTTGCAATCTGTGTTTGAATTTGAAATCTAGGCCATTGTTTCGAGTAACTGTGAATTATACTTTATGTTCCGTTTATTAACTTCTTCATGCTTTGTAATCGTGTTTTCTGTTTGAATTTGAAATCTAGGTTATGATTCGTTATTAGCTTCTTCGTGCTTTTGTGATTGTGTTCCTAGGTTGTTGTTTTGGAAAACTGTTAATTATACGATGATGGTGATGATGATGATGATAATTTATGATATGTTTGTTAGCTTCTTTGTGGTTTGTAATCGCGTTCTGTGTTTGAATTTGTAATCTGGGCTATTGTTTTGAGAAACTGTTAGTTATACTTTATGATCCGTTTGCTAGCTTCGTCGTGGTTTTAATTTGTGCTTTGTGACCGCGTAATTGTCTCTACTGCAATATGATCCGCGTTCTGTGTTTGAATTTGAAATCTAGGTTATTGTTTCAGAAATGAGAAACTGTTAAGTATACTTTATGATCCGTTTGTTAGCTTCTTCGAAAATCTTCGTGGCTTGTAATCACATTCCGTGTTTGAATTTGAAATCTAGGTTATTGTTTCGAGAAAGTGTTAATTATACTTTATGATCCGTTTGTTAGCTTCTTCGTGGTTTATAATTGTGTTCTTGTTTAAATTTGAAATCTAGGTAATTGTTTAGAGAAATTGTTACTTTTGCAATCCGTTTGTTAGCTTCTTCGTGGGTTATAATCGCCTTCTGTGTTTTGAATTTGAAATCTAGGTTATTTTTTCTAGGAGCTGTGAATCACACTTTCGTTACGCTATCTGTTGTACTTGAAGCTTTTTGACGTACAATTAGAAAGATGTGGGGGATTTTGAGGCAGAAAGTTGGAGCTACCGGATTATCATCTCAGGTAAATGAATTGATGTAGCATCTGATTTAACAAATTAAAATGTTGTTAGTAGGAAAACTGGTTGATGCTTTGTGTTTATTTAGGGTTTGGGGAATCAGATGTTGAGATTAAGGCCTGTTACATCAGCTGTGAGGAATTATTCATCTGCAGCAAAAGAGGTGATTGGAGTTTTGCTTTGTACGCTTGTTTGTTATTCTAATTTTTGTTTATTTTTATGCACAACTGCCCTTGAGGATTTCTGACTGTTGGTTGATTAACGAGTTAAGGTTGATATGATTTTTGACACTTATGACTTATAAGAAGAAATTGTTAAAAAAGAGGTTAGAATTATAGTTCAATTTTGTTATATTGCAGTAGAAATAAATAGATGCCACAGATACAGAATGTAAATGATATTTAGCATGTTCATGAACTATCTGGCTTCTTTATACCGGGACAGATTGAAACTCAAAAATAGGCCTCAAAAATAGGCCTGCAAATGAACAAGATTTTAAGGTCATTTAGCTAAACAAACAAACATGAACACATGTCTTGTTTATTCATTTATGTTTGTGAATGTTTGTTTACATTTGCTCATATACGTTTGGTTATGCTTGTTTGTTTACATATTCCTTCAAACTTTTTAGGCCCATTACACTTTATTATAACTTTATGCAATTGAAATATCACCAATTACAGTTTAGTCTAGTTTTATTAATTTTTTAGGGCTAACACATTGATGCTCATTCATCTATGTTAAGTTATGTTCGTTGACTTTGTATTTGTATTTGTTTATACTATTAACGAACGAATGGACACAAACAAACACGAACACACTCATTTTCTTAACGAATGAACATGAACAAGAAACTCTGTTCGTTTAACTGTTTGTGTTCCGTTAAAGTTAAACAAACGAACACGGACATGCCTTGTTTGTGTTCACTCGGTGAGTTTATAGGCCTACTCAAAAGTATCACTGCAATTTAATATCTACAATTTATTTCTGTCAAGCAGTAGAATTTTTTTATGTAGATTTAGATTTTAGATTTATAATCCAAGTTGTTACAGATGACAGTACGAGATGCTCTGAACTCTGCTCTTGATGAAGAAATGGCTGCTGATCCCAATGTTTATGTTATGGGCGAAGAGGTAAAAGTGTTTTTACTAAAAGCTACTGAGAGCTCTATTTTTATTTGTTTGTTGTTTATCTTTTTGTAATGCGCAGGTAGGAGAATACCAAGGGGCATACAAGGTTAGAATTTTATGCTTCTCAGTTCTCTCAGATTCCTCAGATTCTACAAATAAATAATATAAATTTATGTGTTCTTGTCTCACTAGCTGTATTTTTAATTTCTAGATAACCAAGGGATTATTGGACAAATATGGTCCAGAAAGGGTTGTTGATACCCCTATCACAGAGGTATGCAAGTTATTCTCATCAGTCTTACTATATACTTTTACTTTTAACCGCTTATAGAATTTATATATTTGTTCATTATTTCAGGCTGGATTTGCTGGTATAGGAGTTGGTTCCGCATATCATGGTTTGAGGCCCGTGATTGAGTTTATGACTTTCAACTTCTCTATGCAGGTTTCGTCTTCAATCTTAATTCTCTTTATAATTGTTGTCCCTATTTTATCCTTTACATTTTGGTGATCTTCTGCAGGCAATTGATCATGTCATCAATTCTGCAGCAAAGTCAAATTACATGTCTGCTGGTCAAATTAATGTACCCATTGTTTTTCGTGGGCCAAATGGGCCCGCTGCTGGTGTTGGTGCTCAACATTCACAGGTTTGTTTGTGTGACCTGACTTGACTCTTTTAGTTTCTCATCAATTGCCACGTGGTCCCCACACGAGTGATTAACAATGTTATGCAGTGTTATGGTGCATGGTACGGGTCAGTCCCTGGTTTGAAAGTACTTGTACCTTACTCTTCTGAAGATGCTCGTGGGCTTTTAAAAGCTGCAATTAGAGACCCTGATCCCGTTGTTTTTCTTGAAAATGAGTTGCTGTGAGTAAACCATCACATTATTGAACATTTATTGCTCATTATTGTTGTTACAATTCCTTTGATTTTTTTATTTATAGATATGGCGAATCTTTCCCTGTTTCGGCTGAGGCACTTGATTCAAGTTTCACTCTTCCCATCGGAAAAGCAAAGGTTTATCACCAAAACCGATTTTAACTTTTTTTGAAAAATTGTTGTTCATTTTATTGGATTTGTTTACTGTATTTATTTGTCACAGATTGAAAGAGAAGGCAAAGATGTCACAATTACAGCTTTCTCTAAGATGGTTGGCTATGCTCTTAAGGTTTGTTGGAACAGTTATTGTAGCCTATGAGGCGATCTTTGTTGTTATACATATATATATCTATATGTATGTATGCATGCGACTGTGTGTGCGTATTGAGAACTGCGAGAACCGCATAATAACTTGAAGTTTATACACACACATACGTGACGATCATTTCAGAACTTTCAAATATTTTAAGAAATGTTAGATTTTTAGCAACCAGTCCTAGATGTGTGTGTTTGTGTGTGCTCGCACACATGTTAATTGGGTTTCTAATCTGATGTAATTGTGTTGTGCAATTTTAGGCTGCTGAAATACTTGAAAAAGAAGGTATAAATGCAGAGGTAATAATATTTATATGACTAAAAGCAAATTATTTTTCTTTTAATAAAAAATATTGTGCTTATTTAAGTAAAAGTTGCAAAATATTTCAGGTTATAAACTTGCGGTCTATTCGACCTCTAGATCGAGCCGCAATCACTGCTTCAGTCAGAAAAACCAACCGTCTTGTCACTGTTGAGGAGGGGTTCCCTCAACACGGCGTTGGTGCTGAGATCTGGTATCGTCTTTTTTCCAATTTAATTTCTTTTAATAATTAGTTTGTGAGGCAAGTTTGATTACAAAATTAAATTATTTTATAAGTAAATGACACGGATGGTCCTTGTGGTAAGGCCATGCTACGGTTTTAGTCTTTCCTTTTCAGAAATTACATCTATGGCACGTTTGGTCTTTCGCTAACTGACATGACCTTTTTACCCTTACCGTGCTGCAGTGCATCGGTTGTTGAAGACAGCTTTGGTTATCTAGATGCACCCGTTGAGAGGATTGCAGGGGCTGATGTTCCCACGCCTTATGCTGCCAATCTCGAGAGGATGGCTTTTCCTCAGGTAAAAAATCTTTACTATTTTAATACTTGCCATTAGTTTTTATAAATTATATATATTTTTTTCCGGCAGATTGAGGATATTGTTCGGGCGGTTAAGAGGGTATGCTACAGGTCAGTATAGGTACTTCAAATGCTTCTTGAAGGATATCAAAATGCGGACTCTTTTTGTTTGAGAGTGCACCAAATTTTATTTTTTTACTTCCTGGTGTACCGTGTGAATTAAACATGTCGAATTCTCTCTACGCATGAATTATTGATTCAATAAGGCTGGATGCAAATGCAATGCTAAAGATCTCGTGTTTTGGGTTCTTGGCATGTATTTTCTTTAATAAAACAAAGTTTACTTAGAAAACCGAGAATATGAAAACTTATATGATGATCATAAGATCTAAATTTGAATGTTAAAACGAGGTTTGCTCGAAACAAGTAACAAATAGTTATTGAGAAAGTTGGAGGGGCTAGGCGAGATTGCTTTAGTTTGAATGTTTAGAGTGATTGATATTAGTGTTATGCAATAAGGTGTCAAGAATTATAATAAAGAGTTGTTTTGTGTTCGTGTTTTTGGACACATGATTTCCAAAACAAGTGGGCTTGAGTTCAAAGCACCAATTTCTATTTATAAGGTTTTATCACAGATACGTAATACGGTTTCATCACAAATACATATATAGTATATAATTATATATATTACAAGAGATTGAAACTAGATAGCATCAAAACACAATACACTACACAAGTACTAGAAGTAGTAGTGGTGGTGGTACTTCATTTGACCACCATTTATTATTGTTTGCACTTTGCAGTTCAGTTGTGATTTTCACCCCAAACATGATCAGTTCCCGTCACTATCATTGTGCCTAACTGAACCCATAAGTTCTGGTCCTTGGAGTCTTGGATTGTTCTTGAAACTGAATCAAAAACAGCTTTCATATGTTTATTACAAGGGCCACATTCAGTACACAATTGTTTAATTATAGGACCACATAAACACCAGGTATGTAAAACAATGCAAAGAAGATAAACAAGATTGTTAAAAATGGTAGGATGTATCACATTTATAGCAATAGTTATAAAAGTGTATATGCAGAATGCAGTTCTAGCAGCTCTCTATTTAAAAAGTGGTTTTGTATTAAACGCTATATAAATATATTCATTTTTCAGTATGTTTATAAAATATGTGAACAAATCAGGCATCTTTATAATATTTTTATTTTTACTTTATTTTCACATATCCACTTTAATTTTGTCCATTAATTTTTTCGAGAATCTGATTATTTTGTAAAGTATGAAGTGTGGAAGTTCTGGTTATTCGCTAATATAAAATGGATACTTGCGATTTGTTCGCATGTACTATTTTTGGTTTTGTCTTATTAAAATTCGAAGAAAATAATGTGACTAACACAAAGCTACAAACTATATCAAGAAGACTCACCTTTCTTCTGTCAACTTAGAGAAAGACCCCCAAGTTGGAAACGTGCCGCATAAATCGTTATTCGATACATCGCTGCATAAATGTAACTATAAACAGAAAATAATATAAAAGTTTTAGAGAATTGTGAGCTCACAAAATCTTAAGGTTAGGAAGCTTGGTAAAATCTTTTGGAATTCTTCCTGTCAATTTGTTGCCATTGAGTCGCCTACATTCATAGAACGGTTTTCTATTCATTTCAGTTGTCTTCATCCCATTTAATGATGAAGCGGGTCAAACAGGTTAACACGTTTAAAAGCTGTAGTGTTTAACACATTCAAACTATATCTATATTTTATTTAAAATGGGCAAAAAGTGTTTTGGGTCAGCCCAACCTGTTTTGACATGCACCAAAAATACGTGTCAAAAACCACTGTTTTCGTAACCAGACCGGTCACTGAACCAAGCACCTTACTAGTCCATTGATCAAACCGGCTTAAAAAAACCAAACTGCATAAAAAATAATCTAAAACGTTAAAAACAAAACATGAAACCACCATATCTTTTGATGTCGATTTATAATGTTAAAAAAATATAACGCCTATGGCTATAACACGCAAAACATGGTGTTGAAAGAAAAAAAGTAATTTTTATTTTCCAAAATCCAATCGAACCATTGGTCGGGTTTTTGAGAACAGTGGTTTTGACAAGTTACCTGACCTGACCTGACCTGACCTGACCTGATGTGACCCATTTTCCCACCTCTAAAGTGTATTGTATATATGAAATATATAAGTAAAACATACATGAATTTGATATGGGAAAGCTTGGAAAGAGGAGGAATAAAACCAGTGAGGTTATTAGGAAAGAGATCTAAGCTTATAAGATTCTTAAGTCCTCCAAGTTGAGATGGTATTGTCCCCACAAAGTTGTTCCTATACAATTCCCTGCAAACAAACACGCCATCTAAACATGTAAGAAGCGAAACGAGCATTAAAAGAACGCTATGGCCCAAAAGCCCGTCGAGTTATGGAGTTTGATGAAGCATGTGTTCTTAAGTTAATTTAGCATGATTCAAAAGAACTCAGAAGTGTATCGTGAATAATAATATCTTTTATGTATTGCAAAGAATAATGATAAAGCTAACCAACTAATGCTAATAATAAAACAGTAATAACTATCGCAATATTCAAGCCAAATATAATATAATAACTAATAAATAAACGTACATATAAATGATAAATCAAATAATAATTATTATAATAGATAATAAACTCGGATAAAAACTTACAAGTATTCAAGATGCTCAAGCTTCCCCAATTCAGGAACAAGATTGCCCGACAACTTTGCATTTCCAAGATCACTACACCCAAAATATATAACATATAGTTTAAAAAGAATATATTAGATATTTATATCTCATCAAACTCAAAATGGTTATAATATTATTAGATAGTAATTATACAACAATAAACCTTATAGGAATTAAATAACATAACATAAACAAAGTCTAATAATATATTATCTCATGACTATATAATAGTATTCTACTATATTAAAGAACCCTTAAACAAGTCTAAGCTTACAGTCGGCTAACCCGGTTATCCGAATCACAAGTAACATGAAACCAAGTACATGGATCAACCAAAGTTGGATCCTAGCTTTGAAGAACATTGGTGGGGTCCTCCACTGCTCTTCTAAAAGCATACAAAGCATCACCTATTTAAGCATTCAATTTTTCATCAATAATATTCAAAATCAAAAAAGGATTTTAGTGAAGATGAATGATTTATTTACCTTCAATGTTGGCATTTGCACATATGAATATTTGAAGAACAAGAACAAGATGAATAGAAGTTGCCATTTTTAGAAAGTTTTAAAAGGTTTGAGTTGTGTTTTTTGTGTACTTGAAGAAGCTTTAAATGGGGAGTGAGTTGGTGCGGTGGGAATTTATGGAGACAAATATGGGTTATACCCAAACACAATATGATGACCGTCCAATGTAAACTAAAAAGAATCTATGTTGTTTTGACTTTTTTTTTTCTTTTTTTCTAAGAGAATATTATGATTTTAGAATGATGTTATGTTGTTTAATGGATGTTGATATCTATTGTGGTATGATATTTATGGGTATTGATTCCTAATACGATATAAAAACAATTAGGTATTGAGTTGCTATGCATAACTCGTTTAATAAGCATATCTTATTTGGGTTGACATGTTTACTATTTGATTCCAGGTATGATATAAATATAATGAGGTATTGAGTTTTATGCATAACTCGTTTAATACGCATTTCGTGTTTGGGTTGACATGTTTAATTAAGTGGGTCGTGTTCAGGTTCCCCATTAACCTGCTTGCTTAAATAAATTGACCCTTTAACCTATCTAAGACATGTATTACAAGTTTACAACACTCCGGCAAGGACAGCTCAGCCTATTTCGAAGTCTCAAACAAAATTGTAACTTTCGAGGATTTTTCTGTTAAAAAAAAACTTAATTGAGACGAACATCAATAAACTAAAAGTTTATAGTTTACAAAGTTCAATAATTAACGTTTGAGTTTTATGCATGTAGGATTAAAAATATATATCTTATTAACACGAGACTGGCCATGTCCTCCAACTTGTTTAACACGTTCATAAATTCATTTAAACCATTTAATACATCATACATGTCCACCACCGTAAATTAAAATGGGTTAAACGCGTCGTTTTCAAGTTACATGATTTTAAATTCTTGGTAACATACAACTTGATACATTGAATTTGATGCATGACTTAGTGTTAAGACCACTTGATGTTTCACAAGAAGGCAATATAATATTCTTTTAACTATTACAACACAAAACTCGTATACATCATTCAACATGAAATCAAACAAAGTAACACACAAGCATGGCTAAAGTAACAAATAAGACTCACATTTTATTTTATTTCTTAACATACACCATCTAATGGATGTACGTCTTTTTAACTTCCATAGAAGCTTGGTGGTAGACCTGAAAGAATGTTCACATTAGGCCTCCTTTAATCAAGATATTGTTGTAATCATAAAAACCATACCTCAAATATTTTGAAGTGTATCCAAAATATGTTGCAATTCTTGTACAACCCTTTTCATACCCATCCTTTCTGATGGAGAATCAAGAGTGCATGATATTCCAATCCTCAATATTAAAGCCAAACACTCCTCAATTTTCTTTACATTTTCTTCTCTGTTTCGCATAAAAGTTTCATTCTCTTCATAAACATTTAACATGCTAGCTTTAATAGCATCCATTACATGGTCTGGCAAGGACATGGCAACAAATTTATGAAGGCTAAGGCTCTCTTTAAAAATATCATTAGTCGGTTTTTTTCCTGTCATAACCTCTAGTAATAAGATTCCAAAACTGTAGACATCTCCACTACTTGACATCTCATTTCCAAGAATTTACAAGTACTTTAGAAATAAAGGTAATACTATGAGTAAGTACATGCTAAAAGTTTAATTTACCTGGAGCAACATAACCGATTGTTCCTCGAATCCCAGTTGTGCTTTCTAGGTGTGAAGTTCCAAGTAAACGAGTTAACCCGAAATCTCCAACATGAGCCACCATATCATCGTCGAGCAGAATGTTGCTAGGTTTCAAGTCACCGTGAACAGCACTTGGTATGCAATGATTGTGAATATAATCAAGTGCAAATGCTACACCAATGAGAATATTTATTCTCTGGAGAAGGCTGAGTGCGGACGTGCCTTCACTTGAATGCAACCAATCTTGTAAACTCCCTTTAGGCATGAACTCGTATACCAAAGCTTTGAAATCGTTTCCTTGAAAGTCAATGCTTGAGCATGAAGTTAGAATCCTCAACAGGTTTCGATGGCGAATGCTACGCCATGCTTCACACTCCCTCATAAAGCTACTTTGAGCACCTCGATTTTGAAGATGTAGAACTTTAACCGCAACATTCCTATTATCATATACATCAAGGATTCCTTAAAGAACAGAACTGAACCCACCTTTACCAATCAAATTGGCTTCGGAGAAGTCGTTGGTAGCCTTGAGAAGTTGATCATATGAAACTTTCAAGAATCGATCTGCTGTTGATGATTGAGATGGTTGACTCTTGCTTTTTTTCTTAAGCCAAACATATGCCAAACATGTTATGGTGAAAAGTGTGGATGAAATCAAAATGACTACTACAAACATAGGAAACTTCTTTTCATGTTTCTTTTTTTCCTTGCATTTGGGTAACCCAAGTTCAACAATGCCACCGCAAAGTCTACTATTACCCAAAATAGAGTATGCACTTGCATTGGCAAACACTCCTAAAGTTGGAACTTCACCTTCAAAATCATTATATGAGAGATTCAAATATTCTAATAATGAAAACTCTTCTAAGAATTGAGGAATTTGGCCTGATAAATTGTTTTGAGAAATGTCGAGTTTCTCCAATCCTTTTAAGGAAGCTAATGATGGTGGTATCGTGCCTTGAAATAAGTTACCTTTGAGAATTAACCATGAAAGACCAACACAGCCACCAATGCTACTAGGAATATTACCCGATAATTTATTATCAGATAATTCTAGTGCAGCCAACATATTGAGGTCTCCAACTTTTGTTGGCAATGGACCAACCAAATTGTTTTTTGAAAGACTCAACTCCATGGTTAAAGATGAAAGTTTAAGAAGTTTTATAGGAATGCTCCCTTCAGATTATTTTCATCAAGGAACAACCGTACTAGTTGATGACAATTTCCCAAACTTGATGGAATAACCCCTTCCAACGTGTTTGAATTTAATTCAAGAATGAACAATAATGATAAGTTCCCAATGGCATCAGGAATCTGCCCTGAAAGTTGGTTGTCAAATAAAAAAAGGCCTACTAGCCTTTTAAGGTTAACAATGGTTGACGGGATGCTACCGGTGAATTGATTCGAAAACAAGGACAACGTGGTCAAACCGCCAAGGTTACCGATCGAACTAGGGATGTTTCCATGTAACCGATTTTTATATAAGTATATATATTGGAGTTGATTAGAAAGATTACCAATTGACGTGGGGAGCGCACCTTGAAACTTGCAACTAGGAAGACTCAACTCCTTTAATTTGGTGCAATTTTTCAAACTATGAATAAACTTCATTTCATCTGCTTCTTTGCTTCCAAAGTTGTCATTACCTAATCTTATATAAGTAATATCTCTTAGGTTTGCAAAGTCGATTTCCAACTTTTCACTAAACTCGTTGTAACTCATTTCAAGATATTCTAACCTCGAACAATTAGAAATGGACGGTGGAAGAGGCCCTGCTAGTTGGTTATCCCGTAACTGAAGGAAGACAAGATAAGGAAGCATTATGGTTAGAGGTAGACTGCCTGTGAGTTGATTTTCAGACATGCTAAAATGAGTTATGAGTGAAAGGTTATAAAGAGAACGAGGGATGTCTCCAGATAAATTACAACCCCCGCAGTAAATTCCTTCTAATGTTTTCCAATGGCCTAAGGTATTTGGAATGCTCCCACCCAATGGGTTATTGACAACAGCAAACTTTTTCATTGTTGTGATATTTCCCAAGAAAGGCGGTATTCCACCTGTTAAGTGATTATTCGCAAGGTTAACAAAAACAAGTTTGGAGAAAAGACTAATCTCTTTGGGTATGCTTCCCATTAAATCATTATTGGAAAGACCAAGCACTTCACGAACAGCACAACCAGATATGTTAGTCGGAATGACCCCGCTGAATTTGTTTTCGTACAGATAAAGAAAACGCAGCCTTGAAAGACGACCGATTTCATAAGGGATGACTCCTTGAAAGCTGTTGTTAAAGAGACTTAGCTCACGTAGGAAGCTAAGGTTCCCTACATGAGGAGATAAAGAGCCTTTCAAACCTTGCGAGTCCAATGCTACACGAGTCACTCTTCTATGCCGCTTTCCACATGTAACACCAGTCCAATCACAAAAATGAAGGGATTTGTTCCAGGAGGTTTGAGCTCCTTGAGCGATCATGGACTTGATCTGGAGCAAAGCGTGATGATCGGTCTCATTTCCGCGGTCATAGGAAGCTGAGATGGAGGTGAAATTTAGAATTGTAATAAATGCATAAAAGAGAAAATGGCTACGGGAGGAAGATAAGAAAGACATGGTTGGTTGCTATGGATTCATTTTTGGAAAGAAACTTAAGATCACAAGGATAATCGTTGGCCTTTAATATGCATGCTATCGACTTATCGTAGAGTACGGGATTCGATCACACGAAGACCCTTTCTTGGAAAGTTACTCTATTGTTATTTGTTAAATGTTATTTGTTAACGAGTCTTGCACATGGCATGAAGATATTTAATGGAAAAAGTATTGATTGAAGTCAACAACTCTTTTGGTTTCCTCGGTCTTAATATGTGGAGTTACTTACCCGTATTCAATGGGTCGTGCATAGTAATATTATGATTTCAAGATTTAAATATAGTTTTTAAAAGATTGGGTTTTATTATTCAAAAAGGAACAACAGGTCTAGCGACGCAGTTTGTTGTCTGCTTGTCTTCTGTTTTGATGTAAAAATAAAAAATAAAATTTGAACTGATGTTAGTTAAATATGATTATTATTTTGAAACAATAAAATATTCGTTCTAAACTTTTGTTAATTGAACAATTCATATATTTGATGCACGTGACATTGTTGTAATACATAGCTCAATTGTAATACGCGATATATTAACGTAATATTCTAAACCATATTTTATTTATTTAAAAATAGGCCAAGCCATGAGCAAGGTGGGCCTAAGCAACCACTCAGGGCCGGGTGGCCGATCGACTCCGGCCCAACACAATAACATAGGCTCGAATATTCTTTTTAATTTTAGTTATATATATAAGATGGGGTTATTATAATAAGAAAACCAATGTATCTAAAAAAGATAGGAGATTGTGAGCCCTTAGATGTAGAGGTTCATAACTAAGATTAAAGTTACTAAAAATTATAGTGTGTTATATTTTAAAACTGTGTTTTTTTACTTTAAAGGGGCATTATGGTCATGTGTTATATCATTTCCTATAACTTAGCCTTGATTCAAGAAAAAAAAATCTTTTCATATTTTGAAGAAACAACTCATCCGGACGCATGAGCTAAAACACTATGGTTATGAACTAAAATACTCCACATAAATCTTGGTAAGCTAAAACACAATACGATGAACTTTATTAAGTAAAACACACTATCTTAAAGATCATGAACTAAAACACAATATAACATCATACCAAAAACAATATCACGTCTATTTTATAATACTAAATAATTGAACATGCAATCGTATGAACTAAAACACTACCACTTTAAAGTTTAAACTAAAACACACATCATTATATAAACTAAATTGTGACATTTGTCAATTTCGGGTTATTTTATACTTGTATTCTTAATGTAAACCCGACCCGTTTTGTATCTCGAACCTTTCGATATTATCAAAATGATGAATTGTATGTTAAATATTTGTTTTATAGTTGTTGGATAAAAAAACACCATTTTCGGTTCTTAAAATTCCCCGAAAACGTTCAAAACGAACTCCAGGGACTAAAACTACCAAAATGGAGACTTGAATGACCCATTTGTAGTTTGTGCTTTCTTGGGTCTATAACCAACCCATTTTCATGAAACACCCTTTATGAAAGACCCATTCAACTTACCCTATATATACACATCCATCTTCTTCATTTGTGCTTGCTCATTTCTTCATTTCTCTCTCAAATTCTTGAATTCTAAGGTTGTTCTTCATAAGCTAATCTTTCATTTTAACTAACTTCTCAATACTTAAAGCTTGATGTTACAACATATATATAATATACACTCCTTGTTTACCTTCGGTCTTTCATTTCTCCGGTCTCGGCCGGTTGAAATGTCGGACTAGTAAGGCAAGATTACATGGAGGACTTTGTAGTCCTTGTTTATATATTTAACAAATCTAACCATATAACTTGTTATACTTGCTTAAATTCTACATATTTTAGTTTATTTTTCATATTTGTCAAGTTCCATGGTATTGGGTATGTGGTGACTAGCCTCGGTTTCATCCCGAGTTGAGAACCGAACCAAAAACCGAACTTTTGTTTAAAAGCATTATTGTTAACTTTTTGAATGTAAAACTTGAGTATTATTATTTATAAGTTATTTTACAAGTTCCATGATAATTGGGTATGTGGTAACCATCATCGGTCTTATTCCGAGTCAAGGACCGAACCAAAAACCGAACTTTTGTTTAAAAGCATTATTGTTAACTTTTTGAATGTAAAACTTGAGTATTATTATTTATAAGTTATTTTACAAGTTCCATGGTAATTGGGTATGTGGTAACCATCCTCGGTCTTATTCCGATTCAAGGACCGAACCAAAAACCGAACTAAACCGAGTTCACTCGCTTAAGACACACAAGTGTGTTTTTAGCCACCAAAACTCATATTTTAAATCAATTTTAGTTAATTTCTAAACATACTTGGCATGTCGGTAACCAACTTGATCTTATAACAAGTTCGAACCGATAAGGTCATATACTCGCTTAACGAACGTTAAGGTTCTTCACAATAGAACTACATACTTGGTTAAGTCTATTTTGATTTTATTGAGTTATCTCATAACATTTATTATTTTGGGAAGTTAACTATGAGCTTGGTCAATTATCAAGTCTCGAACCGACAAACCCAAACACTCGTTTAAACCTCGTTTTGGTATTCTTATAACCAAAGGTTTTGCAATATCGCATTTTAACCCACATTATTACTTAACATAGGTTGAGTAAAAAAAAGAAAAAAACTAATGAATAGAATACCGAGACCCGGTTTCGAGTAAACTTATTTTACAAAACTTGTTTCTTTAATTTCTCAAATATTTACATTTTAAATCCTGAACTTTATTTATTTACTTTATTTGTCATGTATTTTATTTTAAACCCTTCCAAGACTACCTACTAATACAAGATCCGTTTAATATAGGTCTTGCTCGTTAAACCGATCTCTCCGATTATTCACGACACTATCTTTCAAGTTACTTGTTAATGTGAGTACTTTTTCATCCCCCGTTTTCCATCTTTCGTTTTGGGGGTGGCATTGCATACTTATTCAAATTCAAATGATTTATACTTGAGTCTTAAACCACAACACGTATTGTATATGTTTACTTAAATAAATGCTCGATTTGGTGTTATATGTTTTACATGATTATGTGCAAATTCTTGAATGCTAAGGCGGGTAGCCTCTTGAATGCTAAGGCGGGTAGCTTCATCAAAGTATGATCATACGTTAATTCCGAGTATATATGGTATCCCCATATAGAAAGGTGTCGTCAATGTATTCTTATTGACGATTTCATTATTGTCATCAATGTATTCTTATTGACGGTTTCATTTATCTAAATTGTTGCTATTATATTGTTTTCATATACTAGTTGTGGATTTCATACTATATACTTATTGTCCAAAACTATGAAAATTGCTCACCAACCTTCGTGTTGACAAACTCTATTTTATGCAATGTTACAGGTTTGATGTTAGCTTGATTGGATTACTTGAAGAAACTTATTATCTTGGCTTTAGGATATTAGAAAATAAAAGAACAAGTTATTTGTTTATCTATCTATTTGACATTTTGTATGAACAATTGTTGTGTTAATTATGATGATATGGATTTAAATGAGTTGTTTAAATATTCTAACTTTATAGTGTCATTGTGCAATGAGCAATCATGTCGCGCCTCGACGTTTCCACCTTCATTGGTCGGGGTGTGACATAAATGAACCAAAACAATGTACCATCATTGATGAATAAAAACACACTGATGAATACCATTATTGATTTCAAATCACGTGTATTGACTTTTTTATTATTATTATTTTTTTTTATTTTGTTGCTGTGTAGATGATGTCGTGTGTTTTGTGTTTACTTGACTATATGTCTGCTTGAGATTGAATGAATTATTAATAATAAATAGTAAAACGTACAATCTGGGACCAATTTCAGTCTTGAAATTCTTGAGATTTCCAACTGGACTTTAATCCTAGAAATGTAGAATACCATTTGAATAATAAACAATAGAAAATACTATTAACTGGAACTCCTTCCAATACGGAACATTATTGAGTGGAGCTCTTCATCTATTATATATTCTAAAGAAATATGCAATCAAACGGAACTAAAAAAGATTGTTTGTTTGATGAAATCGCATGGAGGGAGGGAGACTCTTTAAAACCAAAGTAAAACCAAAAGACAATTATACCCTTTTGTAATAAAATTTCAATTTCCGTATATCAACTTGTCATTGCTAATGCTTCCTACACTTTCTAGGAAACGAAGACTTTTTATTTTAACCTTCTAGAGTTCCAGGAAACAACTTGTCATTGCTTCCTACACTTCCTATATATATTTTGATAAAAAATATGCATTTTTAATGTTTAAACCTAATTATTCAATTTACACAAGGCCAAAATTTTGTTTGTCTTCAGCGCAAAAATTTTAACGATTTTCAGAGACTCACCGCTGTAGCCCGTTATCACTAGGAGCCTAAAATTGTTTTCTAGTCTTTAATAACTAGTTTGCGTATGAGACTTGAATATTACTGTGTATTAGATTGATTACATAACATAATGCATGTGCTAAATCCGTTGCAAATCCATAACAAGACTCTTTTGCTACGGATTTAGTTCGTAGGTACAAGTCTCGTAGCAAATTTTTTTGTTACGACTTTTAGCTACGGAATCATCATTTGCAACCATTTTTGCTATAAAAAGAGACGTCGCTATTTTAGCTATGGATTTGCTAGAGAAATATTTTCTACGGATCTTTAGCTTGTTAGCTATGGAGTTTTGTTACGCTTTTAGCTATGAAATTTTGCTACAGTTTTTTAGCTACGGAATTTTGCTACAGTTTTTGAAACAATGGAATTTTGTATGGGTTCTTTTAGCTACGGGTTTGCTATGATTTTTGCTACCAATTCAGCTATGAAATTTAGCTACAACTTTTGTATGATTTTTGCAATGAATGTAGATACAAACTTCCGCATTATTTTGCTATGAATTTTTTTTAAGATTTTAGCTACATATTTAGCTATGTATGAAATTTATCAATTTTTTATATATTTTTTTTCCAATATTTTCATGTAAACGTTATTTTCACGTTTTGTAAAATATAAAATATCACATAAAAAATAAATATTCAAACTAAATAGAATCAAATAGCTAAATGTAAAACAAGAATAACCATCCAAAAAACTATACAATATATATTCAAAATATAGTTCACCAACATAAACCCGTATCTTCACTTAGTTGAAATTTTCTTCAGTTTTTTTCCATCATAGCATGTTTCTCTATATTTTCTGTTCTAATTCAACTATTTTCTCCACCAACCGGTGTACTTGTAATTATTAAAGTCGCGCTAACCACACATCAATGTTTAATTCCTAATATAAAGATCTTATTACGACTTTTACCAATTTACAAGCAAATATAACTCAATTTAAATTACAACATCCAAATATGAACCATTTATACTCGTAATGATACATTCTAAGAAACGTTGACTTGTTAACATTTGTTTTGACCCGTTATAACTAAATATAACTTAATAAAAGCCATTACACAAATATGAAATGTTACACATTACAAACTAATATAGCTTAACATAAAGCCATTCCTTTAAATAACTTTCTTTACATAAATATGATAACAAGATAAAAAAAAAGTTAAAAATTTTTAGTTTTTAACGGATGGTATAATTAATGATATTTTTCTTTTATGATATTGATGAATCTGAATGATCACTACAAAAGGCTATGTGGTCTTAATTCTTATTTCAGTTTTTCCCCCGAAAATGTAAATTTGAGGGTGGAGTTTAATTACTTACCTTCGCTTTTCTTTCCTTTTTTCCCCCTAAATTCCCTTTTTAAATCACAGATTCAAACAATGGAGACAAAACAAGACCTAACTCAATTTTTACTAAAGAAGAACGCAAACCTTATCACTTCTCGCAGATAGATTCGAACTGCCATACTCAGCTTTGACAATGCACCCTGGAGTACTATGATTCTTATCAGTTCCTTATCAAATCCATGTAACAAACATATGAAATCATTAAAACAATAATTGCTAATGCTAGAGATGTAAATTAAATCCACTTATTTATAAACAGACCGACTTAAAAAGTTTAGCCAATAGGAAACATGTAAAAATCACCCAAATTTTTATATTCAAAAACTACGTATTATAAATAAAATTATATAAATATGTACTCATAAGAAATGCCCAAAGATGATGTTTGTTTTTTAAGTGACAAAAACTCATGTAGTTCACCTCTGATGCGTCAGAAAGTACTTTTGTTGAACAAGGCAGTTTGTTTAATTAAACACATTAGATCCACATTAAATGTCTTGATATTCAAATCAAGCAGCATATCTGTTAAATCATAAATGAATATATAATATACATAAACACATACATACATAAATTGTGTATATGAAAACAAAAATCCAGTCACACGGATTAACAAGAAAGAAAGTTTGTGTTACCAATGATGCGCTCATTATTGCTTTCCATTTGAGTTTCCCATTTCGCTATACAGTTTAATACGTGACACGTGACATTTACTACTCGAAAGTATCATTGGGGTGGTGCATGAATATGGGTCAATCATCAGTTTACTTACATAAGCGCAAATAAACTTTTGAAACTAAGAAACTTTGGGGGTCCATGATTTAGTTATGAGCTCAAAAATGAGTAGCTTTGAATGTGAAAAGCCCATTTATGATCGGCCAATTCGGTCTACGACTCCACTATACCGAGCTCCGATTCTATTATGCATTTATAACAACGATTGTGTACTTTTATTATACATTTGAAATTTAATTTGGTTTTATCTTTTTGTTATGTTATTCGACCAGTTGCTTTCCGAATGTTTTCTTTTTTGTTTTTGTTTTTCATAACAATTTTAACATCAGTCTGAACAGTTTGCTGTTAAAGCGGTTTTAACTTTTAAAATGATATACGTTAGAACGGGTTAACATTACACATTTTTTAAAATTAGAAGGAAAATTAATTGCAAAAGTCGTTTAACAGATATTATGGCAGAGCCTGTTCGACAGCAGTTTAACAACAAAAATCTGTTTAACAGCATTCGTTAACAGCAGTTTAACTACAAAATCTGTTATTAAATAGCTTAACAAAATCTGTTACGAAACTGATCGACTCACTTCAGGTAAGCCGGTGCTACTCAATAGTTGCACTTCGAAGCAATATAAGATGCAGACAGGCAGTCACCAAGCTTCTATAATACTAGCAAAATACACGTGGGCGGTCCCAATACATAAAGACAAAATACCTGCATATCACCATAACTTTCTGCCACACGAGCTGCTGCAGACCCGCAGGGCCGTCTCCGAGAATTTAAATACCTAGGACGAGCACTAAAAAAGGGCCCGTAGGCCCTAACGAGTAACGAAATATATAAGATATTTTTTTAAACGAAAATAATAGGCCATATTTTCTGTTAGTATTAGTATTTTATTTCTACACATGAAAATAATAACAAAAGGTTATATACTTTTGGAAAATTATTAATGAAAGTAATAATTTATATAATTAAATTTAGTGAGTGTAAGTTAAAATGTTAAATGCTCCGATAATATCCAGTAAAGAAAATTTATATTTACTTCAATTACAAATAAAAAATAAAATCACTTAAAGAAATATATATTTAAGAAAAGTAATGGATAAACTGTTTGTAGCCATTGGCCTATTTTCCCTTCTCTCTAAATTTAGAATCAAACACATAGCCCTATAAAGTTACTTTTCTTCTTCTTTTAATCTTTCTTTGATCTTCATGGCATAGAGTCGCCTCCTTGGCCGGAAAACTCATAAATATTATGTCTTTCTTCTTCCTCTTTTCTAACTTTAGATGCCCAAAGAAGCATAATATTGACGGTGGGCACTGATCAATTGCTTTACTAATTTGTATCTGCAAACACGGCTTTCCGGTAGTCAAGCTCTAAATCCGCCTCATATGTATATAAAATTTTGTGCCAAGTGCCCCGGCCGGTTGTCCGGGTTGCACCACCCAAGAGCCGGCCGTGCAGACCCGCACCAACAACAAAGATCTGCTAACAGGTACCCAACATGTTTTACCATAATTCGGTTTCGGTTTTCTAAAAAATTCTAACTTAACTAATTCGGACTAACAAGCGGGCCCGTTTGACCTTCTAGTGTTGATAAGAACACAAACATTCCAACCAGGCCCGTATCCATAATTCGTAACACCTAACACATCCAATGTACTGACTAAAAGACTATAGACCCTCGCAGATCTACATATATGCTGTCGGTTCAACCGACACCATATATTTTTGCGTTTATATACAACGTAAAAGGCCAAATTTTAGACGCTGGCTTAAGTACAGACCATGAAATCATATTCTGGTCAAATGTTTTGTTTTTGTTTTTGTTTATTATTAAATATATTTAGCAATACGTCTAACCCGAAAATTTGTACAACTTCACGAGCAAACTTTCTAGGCCCCCACCTAATATATATTTTAAGTCTGGGTAACATAATACTACTTGGTACATTGATCATGATGCATGACTTGGTGTTAAGACCACTTGATGTTTCACAAGCGTTGGCGAATCCACTGCCATTACATGGGGATCGACCGAATTAAATTTTGACACTGACCCCTTTAAAAAAATTTCTGGGCCTATCACTCTTCACAAGAAGGCAATATAGTATTCTTTTCACGGTTACAACACAAAACTCATATACATTATTCACCACGAAATCAAACAAATTAACAAACATGCATGGGCAAAGTTATAAAGATTACTCACATTTTATTATATTTTTTAACGACAATACACCATCTCTCATCTCTTAGATGTAGTTCTTTTTAACTCCAATGGAAGCTTGGTGTTAGACCTGAAAGAATGTACACATTAGGCCTAGTTTAATCAAGATAGTGTTGTGAAACATATAAAACTTACCTTAAATAATATAGAGAACCTGTTGTGAATGCTCTTCAACACTAACCTCATACACTTTATTCAACAAGAAATCAAACAAACTAACAAACACGCACCACAGAGTAATAATGAAGACTCACAATTTCATATGATACTTTATTTAATACGAAAACTCCCCATGTAAGCTTGGTGTTAGACCTGAAAGAACATTCACATTACGCCTACTTTAATCAATATGCTGTGAATCATAAAATCTTTACCTCAAACATTATGAATTGTATCGAAAATATGCTGCAATTCTTGTACAACCCTTTTCATATCCATCCTTTCTGATGGAGAATCAAGGGTGAATGATATTCCAATATTCAATATTAAAGCCAAACACTCCTTAATTTTCTTTACATTTTCTTCCCTGTTTAGCATAAAAGTTTCATTCTCTTCATAAATATTTAGCATACTAGCATCAATGGCATCCATTACATCGTCTGGCAAGGCCATGGAAGCAAATTTATGAAGGCTAAGGCTCTCTTTAAAAATATCGTCAGTCGATTTTTTTCCTGTCATAACCTCTAGTAATAAGATTCCGAAACTGTAGACATCTCCACTACTTGACATCTCATTTCCGAGACCATACTCTGTAATTCACAAGCAAGTATTTTAGAAATAAAGGTAATAATGTAATACTATGAGTAAGTACATATGAAAAGTTAAATTTAATTACCTGGAGCAACATAACCTATTGTTCCTCAAATTCCAGTTGTGCTTTCTGGGTATGAAGTTCCAAGTAAACGAGTTAACCCGAAATCTCCAACATGAGCCACCATATCATCATCGAGTAGAATGTTGCTAGGTTTCAAGTCACCATGAACAACAGCTGGTATGCAATGAATGTGAATATAATCAAGTGCAAATGCTACACCAATGCGAATATTTATTCTCTGGAGAAGGCCGAGTGCGGACGTGCCTTCACTTGATTGCAACCAATCTTGTAAACTCCCTTTAGGCATGAACTCGTATACCAAAGCTTTGAAATCATTTCCTTGAAAGTCAATACTTGAGCATTGACGTAGGCTGTCGCGGTCTACTCAAACAATTAATTTTAAGACTTAAATACCTATAATAAGTACGGGTAAGTAAGGTCGTCTCCACAAGGACTCAAGGAAAGTGCAAGTTTATTTAATTTATAACTAATTATAATGTAAGCGGACAGACGATCTCAAGCGGTTTTTATGAAAAGATTTAATTAAAACTAATTATTACTTAAAAAGATTTGTAAACAATATTATTTAAAAAGTATTCATTCTAGATTCTTTAGTCTTTGGTTTTATAATAATTGCTAGTCCTATGGTTTGATTTATGACGACAAACGATACCCTAACTGAATTGTTGACACAAATGCACCCGGACACCACAATTACCAACTCTATGTCTAAGATGATTAACTCAATGATAAGGTTTGATGATTCTAGTCCAATGACACAAGAGCCTAACCCTAAGTGTTGATGGACAACCAAACAAACGTTACACAAATCAATAATCGCAAACTCAAGCTTTAATCAACCAAATACTAATTAAGCAAGACAAATCATATAAAATTAATCAAGCTATATTCATGAAGCACAAGAATCTGATCATAACAGTATATTACACAAAACCTTAGCCTAGAACGAACACACACGATTAGCCGGGCATCGACATAATCGTTAAAGCACTTATCTTGATGAACATACGATTGTAGCACAAAGCTTCGGGATGGCTGAAAATTGTCCTAGAACACCTCTTCTGTCTCTGGAAGTCTTAATATTTAGGGTCAAAAAATCGTTTATATAGTGAAAACCCTAACTTTTGCCGACATTGAGCATCTTCGCGTATCGCGAAGTTATCGCGAAGATGCAACTGATGTGACAATTGCAAATTTCAGGTTAACTCTGTTAACTAAACCCAGTTAAATCCTGTTGACTATGTCTATAAACTCAGTTAGTTCTGTTAACTATGAGTATGAACTCTTGTACATGTAATGTCATGTATGCGTATATTTAAGTCAACGTGTCATTGGTGACTTAAACAAGGATAAGTGACTAATTATAACTAGGATAATAAACTCGTCTTGCATGTTATAATAAACATGTCATATAACATGTATGATAAGTATAATGTGCTATGTGATTAATATGTTATATTATGGTTATTACATGATGATGTGATTGTAAGTAAGCTAAATGATTAAATAGGTTATATTGTATGTCATGTAACATGTTTATTATTTAAATGGAACCTTAGGTTATGTTACAGAGGAAATGTTTATTAAAATATGTAGCATGTCACACATGAGTTAATAAAAGTTAACCTAAGTAATTTTATTCATTAAATCAATCATAAAGGGTTGTTAATAACAAGGAGGTTACAACTATTGGATGCCAACACCTTTTCCTTTCCCTCTTCCTCTCTCTTTGGCCGTGATACTCACACACACACACATACTCTCATTTTCTTTCATACAAACAATCATCTTCTAGTATTTTCTCCATAACACAAGAGTTGGTGATTTTGGTAAACAAGGATTTAAGCATTTGATCAAGCAAAGTGAGTAGATTATTATGTTTATATGTTTCTTTTTCTTTTAATTCATATGAACCTTGTATCCAAATGGTTGGATCATGAAAGGGGATGATCAAAGTTTGACAAGTAAAAAGGATTTTTGTATGTGTCTTGATTAGTATTTTTGAGTCTTTTATAAATACATGTGTTTTTACTTTTCTTATGAAATCAAATGGATAAAAATAAGACATGAAATTTGATTTGGTAAGAATGTTTCTTGATGATTTTGAATCATAAATGTTTCTTGATGATTTTGAATCAAAAGGATAGAAAAGTTGTGATTTGTAGTTGATTGTGGTTAAAACTGTTTATTGGCAGATTAGATGTTACGGATTTGGATTGTTGATAACTTGATGATATGTTTGAGTTTTTGATCGATTTTTGATTCTATGAACATGTACTTTGAATCTAGTTTTCAGAAAGTCCGAAATCTTAATTTTTGGACACTGTTTGAATACTTTTTATTAATTTACAAAATCAGGATGCAAATCTAAATTAGAGAAAATAATTCTGAGTTGAGTTGTAAATTTCATAACTTGATGATAAAAATAGATATGGATATAATTCTACTTCTAGGATGTTGTAAATTAAATTAGGAATCTAGTCCAATTGGTCTTGCATCAATTTGACAAATATGGAATTTTTGACAAATTTTTGATTACTGCTGTGTTGTTGTAGAAATATAAATCATGTTGTTGTAGTATATGAATATTCTGGACGAATTGGTAAATCCAAAAATTGTGAGAAAAATATATGTTGAACCTAATACTGATGTGTACATGTGTGATTTATTTGGTAATTTAATTGTGAGTTTTGATTGATGAGAAAAATCGGTTTAGGTGGTATAAATTGTTAAAGGTGATAAAGGTTTTGGTTGAATTGAGATAATTGCAAATTGTGATATGTTAGTTGTGGTAAATTAGAACTTTGACTTTTTAAGTCAACTTAGAACTAGTTGACTAAATAGTTAGTCTTGCTTGTGATGTTGTGAAAGTGTATTGATCATAGAATTGCAAGGAATATGGCTAAGTGTGTATACTTGATGATTGATTAAGTGTGACTAGAATTATAAGGTAAACATTCTAAGTCCAACCTTTTAGTCAAAGGTCAATATTTTAGTCAAAGGTCAATATTTTAATCAAAGGTCAAAACTTTAGTCAAAGTCAACTTTAGTCAAAGTCAACAAAAGTCAAACTTTGGTCAAAAGTCTTTTTAAAAACAATGGGAGATTGTTGGATACTAGTGGTTCTAGGAACCATCCCACAAGTTACTTACGTACTTGCATTTTTAGGGTCTTAGCACGTGACGCATTTACTTCGGTCGGATTTGTGTAATACCCGAAGCACCAACAAGGTGAGTTTACGGCCCCACTTTTATACCTTTCCTTTGGGGGATGAAACATGCAAAACTGTTTTACTTTACTTGCTCTAAATCTTTACACAACCGTTTGGTTTCTTATAACGTAGTGTTTCTTTGCCATGGAAAGTCCTCACGAACATCGGACCGTTAACTAAGGTTAACTGGCGTGGTAAATTTAAATAGTACTATTGGGTTTGACAAACCCCACCCTGCATTATTCTCGACTGGAGGTCGAACGGGGTGTAACTTTGACCAAACATTGTTAAGTTTTGGCAATACTTGACTTGAGGCAATAACTAGTCAGCTTCGGTCGTGATGGAAACATAACACTATGCGGCGACGAGTTAACTAAGTGTAGTTAACCATGGGCCACTTTTATTTATAAATGTTTATGAACTGATAGAGCATAACTTACTTTGAAAACCTGTGAACTCACCAACCATATGTGTTGACTCTTTTTAGCATGTTTTCCTCAGGTCACTAGCAAGCACTTGGATTAGGATAACATTGCATGCATGGACTCGCATTGGTTTAAGTTTGAAAACATTTATTTGATATTGGTTTTGCGCTTGTAGCGCCATGAATTAGTTAAACTTGTTTGGGAGATGGCTCCCGCACTTTGTTTAGCTTCCGCACTAGCACTTAAGTACTCTGAACATTTTATTTTGATTTGTTAAAACTTTTAAGACCATATAGATATCGTTTGGTGTGATTAATGTGTTCGGATCCTGGTTTGTCACCCGCCTTACGGTAAAACTCCGTTAGTGGAAATTTGGGGGTGTGACAACTGACTTCAAATTCAGATTCCTCTCTTCGAGAAACATGAAATTCATATATTATGGATTCTGTAACTCATTTTCTATGCCGAGATATGTCCGTTTTACTAAAAGACACTTTCCTGGTGACCCATCTTGTTTAGTTTTCGCTTCGGCCTCATGTTTCTCATCCAACCCTCTCCTGAATCCTTCTTAACCCTCAATACATGTTTCCCCATGCTTCCATCATCTCGAGGCTTGCTTAATCTTCATCTGGATGGCTCTGAATTAGCTCGTTTAAGCTCCATAACTTCCAATGTCTTGAAAACACATAGCAATGCTTGAAGTACCAACGTTCATTCATTTATTTACCTAAATATAACTAATTAATATATAAAATTAACTAACTTTTACCCAACCATCACATCCCCACACTTATCCTTTTTCGTCCCGAAAAAGACTTTGCAATGGAATCAGAATCAGAGATCATTCTCAAAATACTTCATAGATTATCTTAATTAAGCGCAAAGAACACAAAAACCGCGATTGCTGATATTGTTGTCCACTTAAACCCATGCCTTAATACTTACCGGGAAAAATAATGTGCGACAGTTTTATTAATTCATGTGATTAAAATGGAACCCACACCTCAAAACCCTAAAGCCGCCTTACCATGCGTCATTATACTTTTACCGAACAAGACCACCCCAATTTGACTTAAACCTTAAGATTAGACGATCAAAATTTTGCACATGTGTATAACTTTTAAGCCCATATGTAATAGCTAAGACAATCTTGGATATTCTTATCGAACCCAAACTTAAGCATTAAAGTATACCAAAATGGTCATTAGATACAATTAAGGTACAATTAGGTAACCAACTAGTAAATAGCCCCCACTACATGACATACCCCCGTTATCAAGCAATACCCCGAAGTCCATCACCATACATGAGTAGGCAGAATTCATCTGTAGGGCTTACATATGACGTGTCCCGTGTGATCCGTTTCTTAATGGTAATGAGACGCGAGCACTAGAACCCCATATGACTAACAGCGTGGATGATCAAGTCAGTAGTGAATTTGTACTTTTAAATCACTTTTTGTGATCATGTTTATTGACTTATGAATTGGCAGATAACTGCGGGTTTGCTCTTTGAGCTCTTTTTAATATACATAAATCCACTTAGGATTTAGGCATACCCAGATGATAAACCGCATACCGACCCATGGTCTCCGTTCCCTGGGACATCCCATCAATATAGGATTTAAGGCCATAAAACCATACGCTTATGAAGTGTTAGCCACTTAACTAGCAGTTTTTTTATTTATGTTTATATCATAAGACATTTAGCATACTCTAATGTTAAACCTATCTAACTATTATACTATAGACTATTCCTATTAAAATATATTTTTGGTGATCAAATCTAATAGAAAGGCTTGAGTATGGCCTAATCTTTCATTCCAGTCCTTACACAGGCTTAGCTAAACAAACAAAACCTTGAAGGCGTTTCCCACTAAAAATCAAGCATTTAAAGTTCAATTAGGTCAACAACCAAATTATCCTTTCATTCTCACGGCTGAGCCTACCGACACATCCCAAATTAAGTGTGTTCCCGTTTTCTTTATCTCATATTATATAATAATTTTGAAAAATAATCCTCGATTTTTCTATCATTTTCCGTTTTTGTGCAAAAAAATCTTAATTAAAATAACATGAAAACTTTTAAATTTCAATTTCTCCCCCATCCCCACACTTGAGGCAAACATTGTCCTCAATGTTTAAAATTTAAGACATAAAATAGGGACGGGGTTTAAAATTCACTTTGACAATTTTAAAACCGGGCCTAATGTGATGGCAGTTATTAAATATACACAAATACAATTACACTTTTAACACAAAAACTAATAAAACAAAGAAGGTTATGAAAACGAAATCACCTGATAGAAAATATAACTCTCATGTGCAACTTTCGTGCCCTCGGTGATCTCTTGGTGAACCTTACCTCCTCAACTCTCAAAAGAAAATCTGCAAACTCACACACGTGTAGAAGCAAGCTTCTCACAAATATTAAAAATATAGGTCTTTTAAACCGTTTGCAAAACCATTAATTTTAAATTACCAACCGAGATTAATAAATTTCATGACCAAATTTGTTAAACGAGTAAAAATGTTAAAAGACCTAACTCACTTTCGTAGGAATCACGATTGCATTTAGCGTATGCAACAAGCCCTTTAACCCCCCCGGTAGCCCGGGTGGACGAGTATGGTCTCGTGAGGGTTTATAGTGAACTACACCCACAAAGTTCAACTACAAAATATACATGTACCTGAATACAAGGCCGGGTTGCCTCCCGGTTAGCGCTAAGTTTTTGTTAAGGTCTTCAGCCGGACCATTACCTGATTTGGCGGTTATAGTGGTCTAATGGAGTGCTTACCTTCCTCCACCTCGTTCTTCTTACTCCTCCAACATAGTGGTACACTGTCCATGACACTCTATCTTGGCCCAAAGCATGCCAATCTTCTTTGTTCATTTTCAAACCCCGGTGGCTTCCTCACAGTCTCCTTCTTTGACGATTTCTCCTTACTAGTCTTACCTGTCTCATCATGAACCACCTTTTTTTCTTGCATGTTTGAAATCATCACCTGACTTTGCCACCTCTGCAACACGTTCCATGAGGTTAGAGCTCCTTGAGAGATCATGGACTTGATCATGACCAAAGCGTGATGATCGGTCTCATTTCCGCGGCCATAGGAAGTTGAGATGGAGGTGAAATTTAGAATTATAATAAGTGCATAAAATAGGAAATGGCTACGGGAGGAAGATAATAAGGATATGGCTGGTTGCTTTGAATTCATTTTTGGAAAGAAATTTATGATATATCACAAGGATATATTGTTGGCCTTTAATAGGCATGTTACCGTAGAGTACATGAATAACATGACATGAAGATATTTTCTTGGAAAATTACTATAGTCTTCAATCATCTTTTTAGTATGCATGTTAAACCCTTTGCACACGAAATGAACATATTTTCTTGTAAAAGTACTGTAGGTGATCATTACTTTAAAACACGAAAATATTCGTTCTAAAAAATTAGCAGGAAAATCAATATGTTTTGAGGCACGTCATATTTTTATAATATTCTTATAATAGTTCAGTTCTAATACACGATATATTAACACGATATTATATTAACGGGAAAATTAAAATATAAAAGGAGACAAAAGTGAGAAGTGTGGGAAAGATTTGTGGCAAAATGCCCCCCTAAAAATTCAAAAAATAAAAAAATTATAACTCAAAATATAAATAATAAAAAAAAAACTAAAATGTTTCCCTCATCATTCCCATTAAAAAAACGACGAAAAGACACAATGCTGAGAAAAAGGACACGATGACGAATATAAACAAACACAATGATAAATAAAAAACACAATAGATCGCAAAATATAACACAAAAACGAACAAAATATAACACAATATGAATAAAAAAAAGACACAATGTCCAATGGCGGATCCAGAAAATTTTTTTACAGGGGTCGGAAATATTTTGGTCGCCACTCAGTAATATATATATATATATATATATATATATATAAATCGTTTCTGTTCGGCCATTCAGGTCGAGTCAAATCGAGTATGTGATTTTTTTTTCCGTTTCAGCCGTTTCGGTTGGGTAGGGTCATATAAAATATAATTTCTACTAGCATAAATGTATATAAAATGTATATTTTCTGTTGATATACAACCACTTGACCTATTTTAAATTATACCGATCAATATCTGCTTTAAGGTTTTATATATGGTACTAAGTTAAAAAAAGAAATAGAAAAGATGCTAAGGGAAACTAAACAAAACGTAAACGATAACGCTTGAATATTAAATCAAACAAATCAATATTAAACTATAGTTACATATTTCTTATATGTTTTTTTTAGGTTATAAGAAAAATAAAGCATAAAAAGCGCTTTCGATTAATCAAAGATATTTCTTAACCTTTTAAACAGGGCCACAAGCCCACAAATTAAAATTTAAAAAGCCTAAGCAAAACAGAAATAGAGGAGTAGGGCACCCGTAAGCAGAAATGTCTCTTCTCTGTCATTCAAATAGCACCAACACTACCAGCAGAAACAGCTGCCGCACTGGCCAAAGAAACTTCTTCTGGTCATGCTACCTTCTTTCTTCCATTATTCTTTCATCACCCATCGGATTTTGAAAACCCACAAAGGTTAGTGTCAAAATTTTACATGTGTCGGTCAGAATTTCAACACTATAAAAGCATTCATTATTATTTTTCTCATAGGGATCGACCGACCCCTCATACCATATGGATAGGTCCGCCTCTGATAATATCAAGAAAAAAAGACACAATAAATGACAAAAAATAAACAAAAAAAAACTTTGAACCTTCTATTAACACTATCTGTGTTGAACGAATTAAAGTATTAAAATAAGGGAGAATTCCCAAAATGACCCTATTTTGGAAATAGATTCCATTTTTGTCCCCCAAACTAAATAGATTCCATCTTTGAATATGTGTTAGGAAATCTATCAAGTCTTTGACGACGTGTATGTATTATGAAATCTAACACATCTCTAACGACGTGTTATCATGGCACGTCGTCAAAGACGCGTTAGATTTCCTAACACATGGTTAAAGATGAGTTAGGCCTCCAAACACGTAGTCAACGACGTGTTAGCATCAAACATATAGTCAAAGATATGCTAGCCTTTTGTTTGTTTTTTTAATATTATATTTTTATAACTAGTTTTACTTATATTTGTTTTTCTTTTATAACTTTTAATATATAAAGTTTTATATTATTTGGAATATACCGACGAGACATGCTTACTTTTATCTATTGGCCGACATAAACTTACTCAAACTCGAGCCGTGTCAAATCAATATCGAAATGTTCAATAAAATTTGACCCTCGGTTGTAAATAAAATTTATGTCAACATGTAGATAAAAGTAAACATGTCTCGTCGGTATATTTAAAATAATATAAAACTTTATATATTAAAAGTTATAAAAGAAAAACAAATATAAGTAAAACTAGTTATAAAAATATAATATTAAAAAAAAACAAAAGGCTAACATATCTTTGACTATGTGTTTGATGCTAACATGTCGTTGACTATGTGTTTGGAAGCCTAACTCATCTTTAACCATGTGTAAGAAAATCTAACGCGTCTTTGACGACGTGTTATGATAACACGTCGTCAAAGACGTGTTAGATTTCCTAAAAGATGAGTTAGATGGGACATTTTTGAAATTATTAAGTTTGAGGGACAAAAATGAAAACTATTTCCAAAATAGGACCATTATGGGAATTTTCCCTTAAAATAATTAGAGGTAACACGACATGAAGATATTTTCTTGTAAAATTACTTTATAGTCTTCAATCACCTTTTATTATGCATGCTAAACCTTTTGCACACGACATGAAGATATTTTCTTGTAAAAGTACTATAGGTGATTATTACTTTAAACTAAATATTCGCTCCAAATTATTAATAGGAAAACGAATATATTTGAGGCACCTGCATTGTTATAATAGTTCAGTTCTAATACGCGATATATTAACATTATGTTATATTAACACTATGTTTTTGTTAATAGCAATTTCATGTGCAAAATATAATAGTAATTACTATCTATATTGAATTAATTAAGTTGGAGGTGTAAAACCATGAAAAGTAACATTGAAACGTTTTATTGAACTCGTGCGTTGATGCAAACGTCGGACCCGTGCTTAGCAGTGGGACCGTTAAGCCGAATGAATAGTATATGCAAAAACGTTAAGCCACCCACACCTGGTGTGACGTGTTGACACGCAAAAATTAGACTGAGACGTAAAACATAGAAAGAGTAACTAAGCCGATTTATGACCTAAACGTTGAACGAGGAAAAACATACATAAAAATGTTGACAGTACACGAAATTTAGATGAAACATTAAACAAAAAATGTCAAACATGAAAAGTGTATAAGGCAAAGTTGAAAGCGAAAAGGTGATTGGGTTAAAAATGAAAATGTTTTTTTGACAAGTTGTAAAAAATAAAAAGTATAAGGGTTAAAAATAAAAATATTAGTAGTATATGGTTAAAACTTAAAGTTAATAATAAAAAAGATTGAAAAACTTTCATGCATAACGTACAAACCTTAATGCACACAAAAGTTGATGATAGTATATTGTCTTCCTATGACTATTGCCGAGCAGAATAGCATTTTTAATGGCCTTGTGATCTCTAATGCACACTATTGATGGTTTTTTATTTATTTATTTTTTCTGGGTTTCACGCATTTTTTTCAGCATCCTTATCCGTCATAATCTAAGGTATGTTTTTGCAACTAACCGTTTAAAGTACATTTTGTGTGGACATGTGGTGTTGGTTTTCAAGTATGTTAAAACAGTAACAGCAGTTTCAAACTTTCTTGCGTTTCAAGAATTTTCAGGTATAAATGACCCCCAAAACCAACACCACGGGTCCACACGGAACTTATATATATATATTTTTTGCTTAATTCTAGTTTTCATTTACTTTGTACAACCAGGTAATGATGATTGCAGCCCTTTAAACGACCTGAAACATGCTTCCTACTGGTCGAAATCAACGTAAGCCTACTTTAGTATGGTGGAACCCATTTAATAACAATTTTAACATCAGAGTCCGTTAACACCTATTCTTAACTGACGGGTCTATTGATGTGGTACCGCTTAGGCTTGATTTGCTTTTTTATTTCTTTCTAATTTTTAAAAATGTTTTATGCAATATGTTTAATTTTTTATAAACGTTTTATAGGCCAACAGGATCTGTTTACCGATCGGATTATCAGTCTGAACCATTTGGGCTCAGTTTGCTGTTTCGGCGCGTTAAAGCGGTTTTATATAGATACAAGTTAGACAGGTTAGCATGACACATTTTTTAAAATTAGAAGGAAAATAAATTGCAAAATTTGTTTTAACAGATATTATGGCATATTATGGCAGAGCCCGTTCGACAGCAGTTTAACAACAAAAATCTGTTTAACAGCATTCGTTAACAGCAGTTTAACTACAAAATCTGTTATTAAATAGCTTAACAAACTCTCTGTATCACACATTTGCCTACTATTTAGACCAATAATTATCAGGACGTTTTCGAGGATAATTAAGGCTGTGGCTGCTGTGAAACTGATCGACTCACTTCAGGTAAACCGGTTCCACTCAATCCAAAAATATATTTTCACTTTGAAGCGATATAAGATGCGGACAGTCGATCACCAAGCTTCTATAATACTGGCAAAATACACGCGGGCGGTCCCAGTACATAAAGACAAAATACCTGCATATCACCATAACTTTCTGCCACACGAGCTGCTGCAGACCCGCACCAACAACAAAGATCTGCTAACAGGTACCCAACATGATTTACCATAATTCGGTTTCAGTTTTCTAAAAAATGCTAACTTAACTAATTCGGACTAAACAAGCGGGCCCGTTTGACCTTCCTGTGTTGATAAGAGCACAAACATTCCAACCAGGCCCGTATCCTGAATTCATGCATCCATAACACCTAACACATCCAATGTACTAGACTAGAAGACTATAGACCCTCGCAGATCTACATATATGGTGTCGGTTCAACTGACACCATATATTTTTGCGTTTATATACAACGTAAAAGGCCAAATTTCAGTCATTGGCTTAAGAAAAGACCATGAAGTCATATTCTGGTCACATGTTTACAAGTTTAAGGTGTTTTATTCAACGATAATAATGTCCATAATAAATGTGCTAATTCCAAATAGTTATTTTAGATTACATTGGATGTCTTCTAGCCATAAAACCACCTGAAGTACCGGCTCAAAATTGACCCAAATTGTTTTATTAACAACACATCAGTAAGAGTCACGCTTAGGCCTGAGATACGGAAGGCGTTTGACCAGTCGGAGGTTGAAAACGCAGAGGCACCGCTCGTTGTTGCCATGAGTCCATGACATCAACAAAGGTCTCAAAATTCATCCGTAAGTCTATCAGCCAACTCTTCAAATCCCTTTCACTATAGAGTGACAACAATACTAACACATTAACAACAGTCGACATGCAGCTCAGCTCGACGCCTGTCACTTCAGTGTTTGTCAATCCGTTTATTTCCCAGCAAACATACTGGTATCATGTATCCATCTTCTGCAACAACGGTTCACCGCATGCATATTACAAGCCTAGAAGTTAGGAATATTTATATGTAATGCTCCGCCAATACTTGGATGTTTGTTAAACACTACTTAACTTTCTGTAAATAATAGTAGTTAATCATCTATAATGCGTACACGTAACTGCAGCACCGCACAACCAAGTCTGGCACACTAGTTTATAATAATGGATGCAACAATATCATCCCATAATAAGAAATAAACATCAAGAATTTAGGAGATAAAACATAATTAGAAGATATATACATAAAATATATCAAGATCTTCAAATATCTCCAATAGAATGACACTTTCAAAAGAAACCAAATCCTGTGGCCTCATATCCCAATGGTCTAATTTAAATGACGAAGTCTCTAGCACTTTTAGCTCCATTTTTGACGGTCTTATCCGTAATGAATTCAGCGTTTTTCATACTCCACGCTCTCATTTGTGAAATCTTGGCGTTTTGAGTCCCATTGTTAAAAGCAAAGAGATGAGCATCTTCATAGCTAGCAAATTTAGGGTAGACCCGACTTGTGATACATGCTTTACTGAATTATCTATCTGTAATATCCAAGAGGTCAAAAGTGGTAAACTAATCATTCATTGGCTTTAAATGAAACCGTATGTATCAGAAATATGTTAAGAAAAACTAAACCAAGTACTCACCAAACTTCTGAACAAGATTTCACTGTAATGAGGATCTACGTCAACAAATGCGCCAAAACTTGTTGTGTTGATCTAGCAGTAGCCCTTTTAACCAAAAATTGGTTATTGTAAATTACAAAGTGCATGTGTTAACAGTTGATATAAGAAAAACTATCACAAACCTGCTTAGATCATGGCACACGAGCATCCTCTATTTTGGTTTTGGAAAACCCTAAAAAAAATAGCGGTTTGTTCCTTCAAATCTTTAGATGCCATAACCAACAACCCAAAGGCCCGAACACACCCATATCAGTAGCATCCCTTATGGTACGATCGTGTGGTGCCATGTCATATCATACGACCTTGTCAACTGGGTCCATCTCGACCCAACAATTTACCCAAGTCACAAAGCCGACATCAACAGTTGTTGGTCTGGGTCCGCCACTATTCTTTCGGGTAACATCCAGATCATGCTATACCCAAGAATCGATTTGCTATCCCGCCAAGTCCAATACCTCATGTGGCCCGAGTCATGATGTGAAGTTTTAGGCCAAGCGAGGTCTTGGACTTGGCGGGATAGAGAATCGATTAATTCCTAGGTATATATAGCATGACCTGAACGTTACCCGGAAGAATAGTGGCGGACTAGGACCAACAACTGTTGACGTCGGCTTCATGACTTGGGCAAATTGTCAAGTCGAGATGGATCTAGTTGACAAGGTCGTATAATACGGCATGGCCCCACACGATCGTAATTCGTACCAAAAGGGATGCGACTAAAATGGTTGTGCTAGGGCCTTTTGGGTTGTTGGCCATGGAATCAAAAAACTTGAAGGAACAAACCGCGATCTTCTTTAGGGGTTTCCAAAACCAAATTAGAGGAACGATCTAAGCAAGTTTTTCTTATCTCAACAATTAAACACAAGCTCTTTGTAATTTACAATAACTCAACGTATGTCATTTTTGGTTAAAAGGTCCATTACTAGAAACAACACAAGTTTTGGCGCATTTGTTGACATAGATCCTTGTTACAATGAAATCTCGCTCAGAAGTCTGGTGAGTACGTGGTTTAGTTTTTTATTACATATATTCTGATATACACGGTTTCACTTAAAGCCAATGAATGGTTAATTTACCACTTTTGACCTCTTGTATATTGGATTTTACAGATTGATCATTCGGTTATCGAGAATTTTGGAGCAGAGGGTAAAGCGTGTATCACAAGCCGGGTTTACCCTAAATTTGCTAGCTATGAAGATGCTCATCTCTTTGCTTTTAACAATGGGACTCAAAACATCAAGATTCACAAATGAGAGAGCATGGAGTACGAAAAATTATGAATTCATTACGGATTAGACTAACAAAAATGCAAAATGGAAGCTAAAAGTGCTAAAGATTTCGTCATTTAAGTTAGATCACTAGGATGGGAGGCCAAAGGAGATGGTTTGGTAGATTTTTAAAGTGTCATTCTATTGGAGTTATATGAAATATATATATATAGAGAGTTATGTTAGAATAAAAACCCACTTGAGTTGTGAAAACTCTAGAAACCCATTCTCAACCACATGTTTTTTAATTAAAGATTAAATCTTGTGGCACACAATTAAAGTTAATAAAAAAATGTAAAAGTTAATTTACACTTTCTCTCTCCTGAAAACATATATAAAAATGTAAAAAAAAATAGCAAAACATTTTTTTTATGTTTTCGATGTTTTGTATTAAATGTAACAACATATATTACATGTAACAAAAAAAATACAATGTTACATAGGGTTTTCACAACTCAAGTGGGTTTTCATTCTATACTTTGCCTAGGGCTGTAAACGAACCGAACGAACACAAACAAGGCCTTGTTCATGTTCGTTCGTTAAGAAAATAATGTGTTCACGAACGGTTCACGAACACTTACCGAATGGGATTTTATGTTCGTGTTCGTTCATTAAGGAAATTAAGTGTTCACGAACGGTTCACGAACACAAATAAAATCGAGAAAGCCTAGAGATTGAGACTGATGTATTCATCAATGTAAATAATGAAAGCCTGTAAACGAATCGAATGATCACGAAAAATGGCATGCTTGTGTTCTTTCATTTAACTTTAAAAGAACACAGACACTTAATCGAACAAACATTTATGTTCATGTTCGTTTATTTAAAAAAGGACATTTGTGTTCATTTGTTTAAAATCTAAACAAACAGAATTGAACAAAGATAAACGAACATACATGAACAAATGTAAATGAATACAAACAAACATAAACAAACTTAAATGAAAACACCTAAATGAACACAAATTAACAAATATAAAACCTTTAAGAAGATGACTTATCTAGATAATATTAATTATTTTCTATTAATACATAAACGAACATAAACGAACAGACATAAATGAACCAAAATAAGCGAACATAAACGAACGTTCATGAACATAAATGAACTAACAGAACATGTGTTCATGTTCGTTCATTTAATTAAACGAACACAAGTTTTTTGTTTATGTTCGTTCGTTTATTAAATAAACGAACTTCCCGCCGAACGGTTCACGAATAGTTCACCGAACGTTCGTTTCGTTTACAGGCCTAAGTCTTTGCCTATATATATATATATAAAGGAAGAGGATGAGAAAAATGATTACAATTGTTTGCTCCATCTTCACCATATAACCAAAGATTGACAAGTGAGGTTGGAAAGTTCAACAAGCCCCCACTCTAATATGGGCTTCTACCCCACAGCAAAGAATGTGTCAACCTGACATTGATTTAAAGCAAAATTAGACTAACACTCATAAACAGTATAATTGATTTAGAGAAGACATATTAAAATTAAAGGTAATATGACAAGCTCTTGGAAAAATTGCCCCCTTGCCATGTGCTTCAATTAACTGTCACAATTGGTTTCCATTAGGGGTGCAAACGAGCCGAGCGCGGCTCGTTTTAACTTACACAGAGCTCGAGTTCAAGCTCGGCTCGTTTCGATCTCTATTTCTAGAGCATGAGCTCGGCTGGTTTACTATTTTTTTAATTAATTTTTATATATTTATAATTATTTTCTTATATTTTTTCTCAATTATAATTTTATATATAGCATAAGTTATATTATTTAGTTATTTTCATAACATTATATAGATTACTTAAAAAATATTAAATATATATAAATATAAATAATTAATAAATACTATAAAAATCATATTAATGACAAGCTCGTTTAGACTCGTGAGCCTGCTCGAGCTCGTTTATTAAACGAGCTTACTTTTAGGCTAGAACTCGGGCTCGTTTGCACCCCTAGTTTCCATGTTCTCATACTCCATATTGCTAATGATGGGAATCCCAATTTATCAATATAGCCTCTGCCATGCATATAACAAAAAACGACTTCTTTACAACAAAACACAAATATATTGAAAAGTTAACTTTTTGAATAATATGACAAATATTACTGGAGATTAGAGTACCCTCTTGATGCTGCAACAAACACAAATATCACCAAGCCTAAGGCATTGGCACCTTCTAAACCAAGGGCTAAAACATAGGGCATCAATATCAGATTCTGCATTATGCACCAAAAAAAGTTTGACAAAGTTTAGGAGTCCAACACATCTTGCTACATAGAGAAATAAAACATAGTTTAGTAAAACAGAAACTTACACCAAGGCCATATGATCTACATCATTTGAGATTAATCAAATGCAACAAAAACAGTTGATTATATGATCATGGTTATTCATAATCACAAAATAACTTTATTCATTATTATGTAGAAAATTTAGTCGAATGATGACAAGAACTTACAGACATAATCCAACTATCCAATCCGTTGACTACCCAAATCACAAACAATAATGTTGTCTTGAAGAACAAGGTCTGCATAACGAAATAAAACACATTTTTTTTAATAAAAATGGTCAAAAAAATAAAAGGAATTTTAATATACATCAACTTAGATTATTTATTTTCCAAAAAGTTTTAGTGTAGATATTTTAACGATACAATGAAATAAAACTGATATTAACAATGGCATTTTTTATAAATACCTGCCGATACGCACGGAAGCAAGAAGAGATATATTGGACTCTTGTTTGATGTTTAAGCCCTTAGAATATATAATTAGTGGTCACACAAACATTTAACGTGTCAGGGAAAGTTATTAAAACAATGTCTTGGTAGTTTTGAGTTTCGGCCATTTAGATTAATACTCACAGTGGGTTGTCAATAGTGTTTATCCAAGTACTCTTCCTATTTAATAAGCCAATCTTCAAGCAAAGCGGATCACGTCTTCACAATCCACAGACGTTTGTTTGTTGTCATGCACCCCCAACACAACCATTATTATCAACCTGCGTTATGCCCATACCCACCACACATGTTTCAAAAAATACAAACATAAAAAGAGTATAAACTCATCTCAACCAACTGTACATGCCAATATAAGAGTGTTCCACATTGATCCCTACTCAAGGTCTAGAAGAGTGTGTCCAAGAACGAGTTGCACTTGTTTTCGCATAACAAAACAAATTTTTATGATGGTTTTGTGCAGAATTTCTATATGTGCGAATCAACATTGACCTGTAGTTATTTTGATCATTTACCAACAACCGCTTTCAAATAGCCTGCAGAACCTGCTATTTTGCAGACAAACAAACATAAAGACCTTGACAATAAGAAACAAAATGTTTATGCCAATTATAGTTACCTTGTTTGAACACTTACGCTGTTGAATTCGTCCAACATTTGTAACTTGGACAGTACTATCGTTCTCCTTTGTCATGGAAACCGTATACTCATAAACCAAGCATGAGCAGAAGTTACACATGTATGATTCGATTTGTTTCGCGTGTACAAGTTAACATTTTGTTCGCATCAGGTTCACATGTATGACTCAATTTGTGGTTTCGGCACACACTTACCAATGCCGACTATAAACAAGACATTGCAAGACACCGTCTCTCCAGATATTGTCAACACTAAAATTGTCCATACCACTCATAAAATATGTTTTGGTTGAAAAGTTAGGCTTTAAATATTAATACATTATAAGAAAAAAGAATGGTAAAAACATCTGCATCTGATATTTTGGTGTTTTAATTCATGTCGGTTTCCTTCCGACTATTAGTGAGTAAAGTTACTGGAATTATAACTTCACATCTATTCTGGAAGACTGGAAATATTCCACATCACTATACCTTGCACAGAGCACCTGTATTAGTAATAAAAAAGCACGATCGGTTTGATAAGCAAGTAAATTCATTAAAAAGTTAACACTTAGCAGATATGTTTGGTCAAGTGTGACTCGCAGCAGGAGTAACAACTGCTGCCTTCTAATGTTTTAGGTTTGACCTTTAAAACCAACAAATCAATTCATTGTTAGAACTTGGAACAAGGACATATTTTGTATTAGTTCATTTGGGTTATTATAATGATGGGGAATGTTCATGTACATTTTAATCTTAACATGAAAACGTAGGAAATAATACCAATTTATAAAAAAAATGAGAACATAAGAAACAATACCAATCTACATAAACAATGATTTAAATAACAAATAAAAACACCTAAAAATAACAACAAAATAATAACAGCAAATACCAACAAAAGTAAAAATCCAATAATAACAACAAAATATAAATCAGCAAATACTTATAACGTCTCATAATCGAAAATTAGCAAATACGAACAAAAAATAACAGCAAACACCTATAAAAATAAACCTAATAATAACGGCAAATTGGCTCTCACTGTTTTCATGTTAAGAATAAAATGTATTTGATCATGTTTCTTATAATGATATTGCTTAATAAATCTCTATACAAATAACATACCCCTGACTTGTTAATCTCAAAAACAGTAAAAATGGGTTTTCAATTTGGCTATCATTTGAACCAATTTATTTAGCTTCAATAATGACTTTTAAAGTAGCAGATTGTTAACAGTTAGAGATGAAACGAAATCAACCAATTACAACATGAAGTAATGTGATCTGTAACAAGTAATAAACAATTGTTTATGATTAATCAATAATAAAACCCTAGAACGATGAACAAATGAACAATTCTCACATATTGATTTATGAATCGAACAACGTGCCATTGGATTTGGAGCCGATGATTGACGATATAATCAAAACCTTGCAGCCAATTAATTTTAACGGCGTCAAGTGATCAATGTGCTTATTGTGTAGTCTCTTGTGAGTAAAGAGGTGGTTAGTTCCTAAAATAAGCATTTATAGTAAAAAATTGAAAGAAAATGATATTATAAACTATTCTTGAACCAATTAAAAATTGCCGAGTGTTCTTAAACTAATCGTAACGAGCACGTTCACTAATCATTTACTCGTCACGACTAAATAAGTTGTATGCCTCGTAATCAACGTCCACGAGTAATTTATAAGTCATTTAGTCGCGACGACTAGTTTACCCGGTTTACATTCCCTACACGAATAGTTTATTAGTATTTAACTCGTTGCGACTAAAGTACTTATGAATTACTCGTGGACGTTGATTACCAGGCATGAAACTTATTTAGTAGTGACGAGTAATTGATTAGTGAACGTGCTTGTTACGGTTAGTTTAAGGACATGTGGCAAGTTCTAATTGGTTTTTAGTTTCTACAAACTACTCATCACGACTAGTTTATAATACCTATTTCTGGAATTTTTTGCAAATGATACCTAAAACTATAAATTTGTTTTCATAAATACTTATTTGGAATTTTTTGCGTATTTAAATCTATTTTGGGTTAAATAATGCATTAGCGTCCATATGCATCTTCCTTTGATGCTTTCCAATTAAGGTGACACGTAATTAAGTACATTACGTTTCTTTGTTTCTTTGAAAATTTTTTTCGTAGTTGGCGAGCCTTCTACTAGTGTGACACAAAAGTTTGACAACTCACTCGCTTGTCTCATCGGTACAAGCCTCTAATGTGATACAAAAGTCACGCTCGACGTGATTATCTCCATCCTCCTCGTGATCTTCTTTGTTGTGTTCCACCACTAGCGGTTCCTAGTCCATGAATGGCGGTCAATCCACACCGTTTTTATTGTCGTGTGTTTCAAAGATACATACTCATTTATTTCACGACAATCTACGCCAACAGTCCCCTTGTCAAAATGTATAAACATGTCACAAATTAAGAGCTTAAATTTTGCTAGAACAAAAGCAAAGGAAAAGTTACATGTTAAGAGCTTAAATGCCTTTGTCCGTAGTAGCCAGTAACCTTATGTGTTATAAAGCAACAAAATTTGAAATGTAATGTATTGTTTTGATACTAGGATAGAGCCCGTATGATATATGTGTGGTTAAAAGAATACAACAAGAAAGCTAAATTTAATAATAACATAGGGGGAAGTGAATACGGTGCTGTAACGCGTCTAAGTTTAGCCGGAAAACCTATCAAAACTATGTTGTTTTGATTAAAAACAATCAAAAACTAATTTATTTCCTAATTCTTACCATGGATCAAGCTAGGTCTCCCACTCATTGTCTCCCAAGTCATGAATATGCAAAGAGTTTTTCAAAGATTTCTGTTCTCCTACCGCAATTAGTAGTGTGGCAATCAATCAATTTTTTCAATAGATTTGTTTCTTGTCTGACGATTATCAAGCACTTCCTAATTAAATACGTGATTGCATATGAACTTTGTTGTTTTAGCAATTCTATCAAAACCAGGTCTTAAATAATGTTTGCTTACAATAATTCTTTTTTCTTGTAATCATGCGACTTCGTTTGCTTTTAGATTCTTCCTTGCCAACTAATTGTCATCTCACAACAAAACGTTGGTTACATGCATTAAATGTTGATTACGCACGTCTATGTGTCAGTTACGTGTGTTCCGATGTCAATTACACGTGCCGGTTAGCGTTCAATGTTTGCATTGCGCGCACTTCGGCACAGGGTTGTGCGCGTATCAAAAGAAATTGTGGTCACTTGATGCTAAATATGTTATCATGAAAAATCAAACAAAAAAAGAAAGAACTTTTTGTCTATAACTAGAAAATTGGGATGCTCATATGATTTAAGGATTAAACCATTTGAAGGTACATAGAAATGAAAAAAAAATCATCCCAACATAATTGCATATGTGATTTTAATCAATTGTTGTAATGTGACAACTTGGGAGACGATGAGTGGGAGACCAAGTTTGATCCTTGGTTGAAATTAGGGAATAAATTAGTTTTCGATTGTTTTTAATCAAAACTATGTAGTTTTGATAGATTTTCCGTCTAAGTTTAGACGTGTTAGGCTGAGGGGTGTGGGGGGCGCGAGAGGGGGCGCGAGTGGGGGCGCCAGCCAATAATATTGTGACGTGTGGCAGAGAGAGAAACTTGATAAGATGGGTGTTGGTTGTGGTGCTCGAGCCCCGGGACATGGTGTGGAGGGGCGCGAGAGGGGGCGCGAGCGGTTTTTTTTTTATTTTTTTATAAATGTATTAAAAAAACGTATTATTAAAAAAACTCATAAATTATTTAAAAAAACACACATTAATTAAAAAAACACATTAATATCTAAAAAAAAATTAAAGTACTAAAAAAAACATTATTCTTATTCTTCGGCTTGGTCTTCTTCGATCAACCTCTTCCGGATACGTTCCTTTTGTTTTTCCATCAGCATTTGGTCGACCGGATTTAGGTTACTGAAGTCTCTTGTAAGGAATTCCAAATCTCTCATTCTTTTTTTTCCTTTTTGTCATTAGAGACCACCTCCATGGTTTTGTTGAATTTATTGAGGGATTCAACAAGATCATTGATGTTTACGGCTTCCCCCTCAGCCGGTTTTTTGCCCCTGGCGTCCCTTCCCAATGGCCGCCTCCTCGGCGGTGAAGACGTTTCCTCCCCCGCAACGTTTAGGTCGAATCCAACCCGGCAATCCGACCCGGCGGAAGTGCTATACGCTCCAGACGAACTAGTTTTAGTCCGTTTCGGCCCTACTTCCGCATCAAGGTCCGGCGCCACCAGCTCAACCCACTTAGAACACCTTCTCAACCTCTCCCACACCTTTACACCGTCCCACGTCTTCACCGTCCCATACCTCCGCAGGCACTCCTGCTTCCACTCTTCGACAGTGAAATTATAAACCGCCAAATCGTCACTGCCACTTGGTCTCATACGACCGGCGTTCCTGTTGAACAGATTAGTAAACAAGCCGACAAATTTTCTGATTTCGGTCCACCGACCCGAAATCATATCGGCGTTCCGCTCTGTACTCCCAACGAGCGAATAGAACGTCTCCCTAACCTTTGTCCAAAAGACCTTGCTCTTTTGGTAGTCCGCTGCAAAATGCATAAATAAATTTGTAAGTCATTTAACTTTTTTATTTAACTTTTTTATTAAAAATCATTTTTAAAAACGTTAAAACAATTACCGCAACGCCGATCCTCAGAAATGACTATCCAAGCCCGACACAGGGCTTCCTTCTCATATGATGACCACGGAGTGGTTTTCCGTTTCGTCCTTCCAGTCGAAACCGAACCCGACCCGTCCGTTGCAACTTGTTTTTTCCGGTGGACGCGTCTTCTTTGTCCCGCAGCTTCACCTTCTGGTTCTTGTGTCTCCGGAACTACAAAGTTAGGAGACGGTTGTATGTTGGATGGTTGAAAGCCGGATGATTGTTGCGACCCCGAATAAAACATCGCTTGGTCCGGTGCCGACCATAAATCGTCGTAACTGTAATCTGAATCTAGGTTTGGGTACCAATTTCCAGCCATGTTTTTAAAAAAAGGTTTGAAAGATGGGGTGATTTTGGGTTTTGGGTGTGGTATGTGATATTGGTATGTGATATTGGTGTTGGTTTGGGTTTGATATAGGTTTAATAGAGAGAAAAAATTGTATGTTATATTGTTGTTGGTTTGTGTTTCATATAGGTTATATAGAGAAAAAAAAATTTTTTTTTAATAAAAAACGAGCCCAACGGCTCTATTCACGCAACCCAAGAACCCTTCACGCTATTCCCAGCCGCTAGCCCATCCGCGCCTGCCTCTTTTTCCGCGCTCGCGCCCCTCTCGCGCCTCGGTGGTGTGGTGCTCGCGCCCCGGGGCGCGAGCGGAAGGGCTTTCGCGCCCCTTCTCGCGCTCCGCACCCCTCAGCCTTACAGCACTATATTCACTTTTCTCTTATTAAAAAAAAAGTTTTTGTAGGATACTATATAAAAATTATTAAAAGGGGCGGGTATTTTAATTAAATAGGAGTTTTTAATCAAAACTACGTAGTTTTAATTGGTTTTGCATGTAAGATTACATGGCTCATAGCATCGTATCTACTTCCCTCTTAATGAAAATCTCTTCCATAATTACAAAACATAATTATTAAAACTTGTTTAAAGTTTTACTCGTTGTCACAAGTTTACTGAAAATACTTCATTTTAGCTAGTTTAGTTATAAAACATTAGAATTCAACTATGAACCACTTAGAAGCATTATGGAATACAATTAATTAAAAATAAAAATAAATTAAAGTGTAGAGAATATTTATGTAATAATATGTATAATTTAAAGCACATTAAATATAAACATAAATATGTAAATGAGAGTTGACTTTCGAGATAATTTGGATTTGAGATGATTGATATATAAATTGATGATTTGTCATGATAAATTGAGATGAATCGGGTTTGCCGATTTCAAGTTAAGGGGTTTTGTCAAAACTTCTGATCAATCAGGAATTTTTTTTATTGTGTGATTTGACTAATGTTTTTTCTTTGTACTTCATAACAGGAGGATCAATATTCCAACCGTATTTCGTACAAAGTAATAAATAAGAAGGAAAATTGCGCAACAAACTAGTTTCGAACATAGTCCATAAGGACATTACTAAACTAAAGCGCCATTTTATGAAAAATGGGATTAGTGTACATGTGATTTTTGTGTTCTAAAATAAAATAAAAATAATTTGAAAGAGATTACTTATGCAATGCAATTGATTTTATAACAATTAAACTAAAGCTAAATATTTAACTATTAATTTTTATAACAATTAGTTAATTTTTATAACAAGTAAACAAATTAAAGCTAATCAATTTAGATTAAAATTTACCAACTATAAATAGAGAGTAATTAATTTGAATAATATTCACTATAATTCCAAAGAAAAATATCAAGTGTGTTTATTCCTCCTTGTTTATCAAAAAGAAAAGTTGTGTTTATTCCTACTTTTTTTATTAAAAAAAGAAGAAAACAAAGTAAGTGTAATAAATGCAAAGGATAATAAAATTATAAAAAGGAAAATTTTGATGTAAATACACATTAATTATATACTAAACACTTTACTATTTTTATTAGAAAAGTAATATATATACCCATATACATGTATGTAGTATACGTACCAAAGAAAAAAAAAGATGAGCAATAGACAAACAAACTTTGATTTTATTCATGTTGATTGTCATCATGTACGTCATCCGGTAGATATTTTTCTCTTTTGTTTGTCTATGTTTCTACGTGTTTTATTTCATCTAATATTTGGTTATTTAAATTATTTTGTTAAAGGATGTGGTTAGATACTATGGCACAGGATCGCATATGGTGTAAGAGTGAAAATTATTGTTTCGTTTCAACCAAAGGTTGCGAATGGTGTATTGCTCAAAACGCAGTATGTTCTACCACGTGTCCTGCCCAATGGATCGAGATTTTGTAAGGAGACATGATATTGAAGGGGAAGCGAATCGTATATAAGACATTTTATGATTATTATATTTGAAACCATACGATAAGAAATATTGTCACTTTTTTTCAGGACTACGTAAGATGAATGAAATATTTCCTTATATTAATAAAATGCTTTATGTATTAATATTTTATTTTTTGTTTTGCACAAGTACAAATATTATTGCATGTTATACTACTAATAATGATTAAAAAATGATGGTGAATGCATTTAATGCACAAGTTGAAGTGTGTACTTTATAATATAGATATTTTTACGGCACCCTATTTTTAAGCTGTAAACAAACATAAAATTATATAATTATACAAACTTGTGTCATGTAATGTTGCGAAGTTGATCAACTTGTGCAGATTAACATGTATAATAAATTTTTTAAAGTATAAATAGTCAAAGGTATTAAAACTTACCATGCAATTAGTTGGCAATAAATAGCAAATTGACAAAAAGAAATAAATATTGTGAAATATTGAATCAAATCTCTTTTATACCACCCCAAGTTTTGTTGTAACTTGTAGCCTTGTAGGGTTACCTGATTACCTCTGAGATTACGAATGTCATGTACAACTACTAGAAATGATCCCTTAAAATGCAAATAGAGATAGTATGATGAGATGAGAGTTGATTTTCTAGATCAATCGAATTTTAGATGATTGGTAGTATAATTGTTGAGTTTCCAAATGATAATTTGAGATCAATTGGGTTTGTTGATTTCTAGTTTTTGGTTCTAAGCTTCTAATCTATCGTAAATATTATTAAAAAGGATAGTGATTTGATTTTGCTACTATTATGATCATAGACTAAATTGTTAATTGTGTTTAATGTTTTAAATGGTTAACTAGGTTTAGATTGGCTATAAATTTTAATTTGGTTATTGGACTAAAATATTTTTTTATTTTCCCTTTGCGCTCGTTAACAAGAGCGTCCATATTACAAGTGTATTCAGTAAAAAGTATTAATAAGGAGTAAAATATTAAATTGTGCAGCGATTTAGTTTCGAACTCGGGCCTTTATGAATAGTAGCACAATGCTATCTATAATTACTCGTGCGTCGTGACGGAACGCATTAAAAATAAATATTTGAAATCTATATTTATTTTCCTTTGAAACTGCAAATTTTATGGTTTCGTGTTTATACTATAAAAACATAATGTAACACATCATCATCTTGTATGGTACTTTTCTTTAATAAATGTTAAAATCAGACATACAAAAACAATAAATTAAGGTTCATTTACACACATATGCCAATTAATTGATAAATAGTTAAATACTCAATTCTTGCAAGCGGTTTTACCTTATATGATTTGATATTTATTTTATTTTATAAACTTTTATTAAACATTCTTTTATGTTAGTTTTTGTAGATCCCTAGCTGGATCTTGATGAGATTGATACGTACCATCAGAGGTGCGGAATCCTTTTGATTAACACTAAAAAGAAGGAAACAAGAAGATATGAGAAGAGTCACTTTTAGCTATTTCTTCTATTGATTATAACAAATACAATCAAGAAGAAACGAAATGAAGAACTTGAACCAGTTGTTCGTTTTCTCTCTAGAAGTCTAGAAAGAGCTGGAATAGCTAACCTAAAACTAAGTCCGAATTTGTCTTTATATAACATACAAGTCGCCTATTACATGCTAGGCGAACTTAAGTAAGCCCATTGCTATTCCATTAACACATAAAAGACAGTTACATGATAAGCTGAATGACTGATCTATTAGGTTGCATGTTGTTACACAAAATATGCACCAACAAGCAACCCCCCCCCCCCCCCTCTCTCTAATAATAGCTTCATAGATACTTGCTTGTCTTTAGTCTTCAGTCTCCAACTTCTCAATGACTTCGCTTGATATATCTTCTTTCTCGAATATCTTGCGAATATTCATTTTCTACATCGTATTCATTTTTAATTAACTCTTTCTCTTCTAATGCTGGTCTTTAATAATCTTCACCCTTTGACGTAATAATCTTCAACAAACAACTAAATGTACCCCCTTGAAGTGTAGATAGCATCCAAATATTGTTGAAGATCTGACTTCTCCTAAAGTATGGCTTACATACATATCAAGTAATATTGTTGAAGAACTTGATAGTTTACTAACTTCAATAAATTAGAGTTTAGATCATCATCAGTCTTCACGTCTTTTGACTTTATTTTATCTGTTTACCAACTTCAAAAATCTGTTTCTTCAAACATCCCCTTATTTATGACTTCTCCTCTTAAGATGCAAGTCTCTTTAACAAGTAATACCTACGTCTCATACGCAAACAAGTTAAAATATTCAAAAATTTTCAAAAGTTAACTTTTCAAAAGTCTATTTTCAATTTTAGAAACCATAATCTATTTTCACTTTATTTTAAGTTATCTTTGTGTAACCAATGGAATAACCATTAAGTTTAAAATAAAATAAGAATGCATAAAAATAAAATATCATGAAAAAATAAAAATACAACTAAGAACTAAATAAAAACAAAGCTAAAAGTACAACGAGTATGTTTTTGTTGGGATCAGATCGTTTTTGGCTTAGTCAAGGAACACTTTTTGGCACACACCTAGTAAGCTATATTTAGTCGATCGTCGGTATTGTTATCTTCTTAAGCTCATGCCTAAATACTTACTTGGATGATGTGACATATGTAATCTAGTTTGTATGATTTGGTGGCATATTGGCATCCACACCTATAAACCTTGCAGTCACCTTACCTTGTTTCACTATGGTTTTACCGAACCGAATCATCCCAACCTGACTTGCACCTTTTATCACTTGATCAAAACACTTTAGACACATAAACGTAAGAACTCTAGTTTTGGTAACTCCTCTCTTTTAAGTTCACGCATTTACTTGGATAGCAAGATTGACCAACAGTAATGTCATTCATGGAGGTTTTGTTTGACACTTGATATAATACTTTTTCCCTGTTGCTCTTTGCCTTTTGGCATTGGGCATTTTGCTTTTGCATTTTTGCTTTTTGAAACATGATACTTGTTAAAACATGACCTTTAAGATTCCAACACATAGGATATTTTTACAGACCGCCCAAGAACTAGTTTTGAAAATAACTCTTTAAGGATAGAGGCATGATACAATCTCACTGATCTAAAGTGTTATTTTATGAAAACATGTGATTTTGTGTTCTAAAATAGCATAAAAATAGTTTGATGAAGATTACTTTTGCAATGCATTTGATTTTATAATAATTAAACTAAAGCTAAATAATTTAACCATTAGTTTTCATAATAATTATTTAATTTTTATAACAAGTAATAAAAGCTAATCAATTTTGTTTAAATTAAGTAATTAACCAACTAATTAAATTTGAATAATTAATTACTCAAGTAATTAATTTGAGTAATATTCACTATATTCCAAAGAAAAATATCAAGTGTTTATTCTCCTGACCTTTTTTTATTAAAAGAAAGCACAGAAAGTGTAATAAATGCAAAGAATAAAAAAATATTAGAAAAGGAAATTTTGGTCGCTTAACGTAAATACACATTAATCTTATTATACTATTAAACTAACACAAGGTTTCCACATGTTATTCAACTAGCATGTCTATATAGGCTTCCAACTCATCAATTTTTCATTTTATATAATTTCTACATGTTAATTTGAACATTAATTTTAAATATTAACTCCTAAGTTGAAGAAAGTTTCAAAATAAATGTTATAATCATCATTTATTGAGTGATAAAGACAATTAATTATTTTCATTGTTATTTTTTTAAATTTTGAGACTTTTTATTATTATTATTTTTTGGATTTTGAGAAATTATTTATGAGCCTTTGGACTGGATGTATGGATGTTTGGATTGATATAGTGGTTTAAGTCACGAGGTTTAGATTATATTGTTGCTTTATTAAATACGCGGTTTGATAAAATTATAATTATATCTTATTGTTATATTCATATTTTGAGCATTTTATATGTTGTGTACTTAAATGTTTTATAATTTCAATAAAAATAGTTTTATAACACACAACTTATGTTACAACATTTACATATTTACGCTTCATAATTTACAACATATGACTTCAGTAGATGATGAAAAAAGTTAATATGTCTTTTTGTTTCATTGTATAAGTTATAAATATGTGGCATAACTTATAATTATGTTTTAAATTGTTATTTTTTTTCTATTTGTCTTTTGTATGTTGGGTTTTTTTAATTAAAATAACAATGTGATACCTTATAATAATAATAATGCTATATTCTCCGATGTTTACAATTTATTAAAATGTGTGTAACACACGCGCGCACGCACGCGCGCGCGCGCACACACACATATATATATATGAAGTTTTATATATTTTCCATCGTGTGTAACACGGATTTAACTTAGTTAAATACTAAAACACTTTCATTATTTTTACTAGAAAAGTAATATATATTTTATATTTTTGTGTGTGTATATATATATACGCATATACATGTATGTAGAGAAATCCAAAGAAAAAAAATAAGCTATACACAACGAACTTTGGTTCTATTCATGTTGATTGTCATTATGTCATCCGGTAGATTATTTTTCTTTTGTTTATTTATGTTTTTATGTGTTGTATTTCATCTAATATTTGGTTTTAAATTATTTTGTTAAGGGATGTGGTTGGAAACTATGACGGAGGTCGTATGATGTAGGGATGAAACTTCTTGTTTCGGTATATACAAAGGTTGTGCATGGTGTGTTGCTCCACACGCAAAATGTGTTACGACCGATTGTGCCCCCCGTACCAAGATCTCATAAGGAGACAAGATTTTGAATGAAAATCAAATCGTCTATAAGACATTTCATAATTATTATATTTGAAACTTTTTTATATGAAATGCTCTCTTTTTTTCAAAAGTATATGAGATGAATGCAATGTATTTTTTTTTGTATTAATAAAATGTTTTATGTATTAGTTGTAATAATAAATATATGGATATGTATATTTATATATGGCCATCATTATCATTTATATAATAATAGATCAAAATAATTAAATCATACCTAATTATTATATTAGCTAGGTAATTGTTGATGGACCATATTACCCTTTCTTGCTAATCAAGAGTTTCCCTTTGGGTGTATATAAATATATGAAAGAGATTAATTAACATCATAAGAAAAACCTAACTCTCACATTAAGAAATTTGTGACCCCTATATCTCTCCATAATTCAGTTTCCTCAAGAACATTAATCCCCATCACTAATATACATCCTAAAGAGGAACTCGACCAAGATGACAACAATGTCGTCTACATCCTTCTCTGTTGCGGTTACTACTCCCCCTACTGTAGCAGGTATGTTTAAGTTATAGGTTTATCATAACATTCATGTTTTCCATTACATACGTGAAGAACTGATCAACATTAGTATTTTATTTATTTATTTTGCAAAAATACAAATATTACTACTTGTTATATCTACCTATATTCTAATAAAGTAAAATAATTATGGACACTTGTCATCTTTTGGTTAATTCTTACAATTTTTTCCCTCCAAAACTAATATACCTAATATATGTAATAGATCAATAATTATTCACTTTCCTTTTAAACTCTATTTATATTATATTTTTATAAATATAAATATTAGCATATTATTTTACTATATATTTTAAAATACTTGATGAATTCCAAAAATAAACAACAAATCATGTTTCTCAAATGTTGAAAAGAATATAATTTCAAATGTTATTATTCACATATTATACTATGTATATTGTTGAAGATTGTAAAGAAAAACAAAACTCGAATATGTTTTCATTTTACAAAGTAATTTTTTAGTCATTAAATTATATATATATGTTTAAAAGTCGATCAATTTTTTTTAAAATCAATCCATTTATCTATTATTATTATTGTTATTATTATTATTATTATTATTATTATTGTAAATTGTCATATAAATTTAAAATTATAAATACATGCTTTAATTCTATCCATTTATTATTTCAGTTAATTTAGTAAACTTATGTATATGTTAAAATGTAAGGATGTTGTATACGACTAATTTTCAGACATGACAAAGTTTATCATACTTAATTTATTAGTTTTTTTATCAAGGATTGTTTCGTGTTTTTTGTGGAACTTAAATTTTATTTTATGAGTCAAAAGTTGGTAAATAGATTTTTTGATACAAGTTAACTACATTTAGGTCAAAATTTGTTACGGGTCAAAAATGGAAAATTTGAGTATTTTTAAAAGTTTGAGAATGCAAATAGATTTTTCGTCAAATTTGTTATGGGTTCAAAATGTTGACTTGAAAATGACAAAATTATGAAAGTTAGGATTTTAAACATGATTCGGGTTTCAAATTTATTTTTAAGGGTTCAAATAATCAAAAAGTTCGGAATTTGGCAAATTGACTATTTTTCCTCGACTATTAAAATTTAAGAAAAGATTGCGAACACTTTTAACATGCCATCCCCACGTCTATCAATGCTTCTAACTTTTATCAAATTTGAAATATTTATGACAGCATTAACTTTTCCTTCAATGGTGCCAGAATGGTGTATGGGAAGCATGTCATGCAAAACTATGCTCAAATGAAACAAAATATTCACAAAACTGAATGGGTTAACATGTTATTTTTTATGTTGTCATTATGACAAAGTCGGGAAGCCCTCTGGAACTTATCAAAATCTATTTCATGGTGTAGCTCAGAAAAACATAGTTTTTAAAAAACATCCGTCGTTACAATTTAATGTTCTCATTTCCTTTGATGTGGTAAATTGATAAATATATTAATAATTTTAATGCTCCTTTTGTATTTAGGTTGAGTGGTTAGAACTACTATCGTATGAGAAGTCTTATTTCCGAATAAGGTTCATAACCAAAGTTCTTTCAATTATACATATATGACACTAAAAATGAAATTTTCAATAGAAAGAAGCATTCCCGGGTACGTTTTTTCACGGGCATTTTTTTTATTAAGTTCATTTAAAAAAATCATTTTGTGATATAAATAAAATCAATTTATTTACACATAGTATAGATACAGGCATTGACGTAATACATTTTTTTCATATACGCTATGTAATTATTTGCTTTACTTGTAATTTTATAATTGAATTATCCCGTGTGTGGCACGGGCTCTAAAACTAGTTACTACTAATAATTAAAAAAATATGGTAAATGCATTTAATGCACAAGTTGAAAGCCCCGACGAAGTTAGGACTTAGTGCCCAACTCCTGTATTTGCTACCAGATTGCTACGACATGAAATGGAATCCTCCTTATTCAATGTTTACCTTATTTCGTTGCATCCCGTGCTTTCGCTTTAGCCGGGTGTGACAGGGGTGTTCTTGTACAGCGTGTCAATCATTATGTGTATTGAGACTCTAAGTGTAAAATAAGAGAATGTGGATCCCTTTACCATTTGGTGAAGTAGGATATTTATAGCAGGAGAGATTGAAAAGGATTGACTCAGCTGCCATTATTTTCGTGGTAGAGCATGTTTAAGGTTTCTGATTGAACGAAACGAATGATCCATCAGTTTAATTATTATGGTTGAATAAAGTTTAAGGTGCTTTATTCAACCATAATAATGTCCATTATAAATGTGTTAATTCCAAATAGTTATTTTAGATTACATTGGATGTGATGTAGCCACAAAACCACCTAAAGTACCGGCTCAAAATTGACCCAGATGTTTTTTATTAACATATCGTATTAACAGCTTCCCACGCACTATTTTTTTCCAATAAAAACAGCAACATGGTCAGTAAGAGTCACGCTTTGGCCCAAGATACGGAAGGCATTTAACTAGTTGGAGGTCGAAAATGCCGAGGTACCGATCGTTGTTGCCATGACATCAACAAAGGTCTCAAAATTCATCCGTAACTCTATCAGCGAATAAACGACATTTGACCCAAATTTGTTACAAAAATGACCTCATTGAGAAAGTATTGAATGATAGTTGATGGTTAAAGTGTTTGGATTATGTGGTATTTATAGTTCTGAATGGAACTTAAAAAGGACAAGGGATTACTACGTAATACAAACATATAACTTCATGCCTCATTGTACCAACACCACCTTTTAAAAAAGAACTACCAAACCATCTACAGACTATCCCAGCAAAAAGAACTACCAAACCATCTCCTATAGCCTCGCATCCCAATGATCTAATTTAAATGGCAGTCTTATCCGTAATGAATTCAACATTTTTCATACTCCAGGCTCTCATATGTGAAATCTTGATGTTTTGAGTCCCATTATTAAATGCAAAGAGAGGGTAAACCCGGCTTGTGATACATGCTTTACCCTCTGCTCCAAAATTCTCAATAACCGAATGATCAATCTGTAATATTCAATATACAAGAGGTCAAAAGTGGTAAATTAACAATTCACTGGCTTTAAATGAAACCATATATATCAGAAAATATGTAAAGAAAAAATAAACCAAGTACTCACAAAACTTTTGGCAAGATATCGCTGTAACGAGGATCCATGTCAACAAATGTGCCAAAACTTGTTGTGTTGATGTTGTTTCTAACAGTAGACCTTTTAACCAAAAATAAAATACGTTTAGTTATTGCAAATTCGAAAAAGCAAGTGTTTAACTGTTAAAAGAAGAAAAACTATCACAAACCTACTTAGGTCGTTACACATGAGCACCGAGTATCCTCTATTCTGGTTACTGAAAACCCTAAAAAATCGCGGTTTGCTCCTTCAAGTCTTTAGATGCCATGGCCAACAGCCCAAAAGGCCCGAAAGCACCCGCACTGGTCGCATCCCTTTTGGTACAAAGTGTTTTTGGATTAACCGAACTAGTATTCACCACTTCAGCCTCTTTCAAATTTTCCAATTTGAATGAGATTATCACATCCGCCTAAAATTTAAATTCACAAAAAAAAATATAATAAAAACACGTAAAATTGCACAACTAGTGATGCATGACGTACAACTCTTAATACACAAGGTACAAACCTGAGAAGCGGTAACCCCCTCGATTTCAAGAACAGAACCAGCTTCAAGCTTCTTGTTTTCAAGCCTCACTTCACCTTCACGAAGCGATTCGATCTCCTCCACAGGCCACAGAGTTAGCTGCCTCCCACTTTCGTCTAACCATACCGCCCTTGGAAACGACTACAATAAAAAATAATAAAATCAGAAAACTCAACAGGCTAGTCCACTTAATAGAGACACTTGTCTTTTAGAGGGGTTAGTTTATCATAAACCGAAAACAAACCTGAACTCCAGCACATCCTTTTCTAACATCATCTTCTTGCGAATCGGCTTCCGGGACCCAAGCCCACAACACCCTTCGGTTCTTCATATCATCAAAGAACAATTTCGAAGCATAAAACCATCCATAATCAAACCTCAAATCCATCGTTCCTTCGGTTAATCTCAACCCATTTGGGCAAAAAGTGCTCATGATCAGGAGTATACTCGCCAACTGTATACCAACCATCCCTTTTAAATGTCGCTTTCATCACATGCAACACGCTCCCATTATACACGGACGTATTAAGTCCGTTTGTACTGTTCAAGGCCACGGGAAAAAAGTCGGGGCACTCCCAAGTTCCCGTGGCCTGACCAGACTCTGCAAGTGGGTGCTCGCATAGAGTCCAGTTTACAAAATCTGTACTCTTGTACAAAAACGCCATACTGTTATTGTCGCGGTCCCCACCAACGACCATGCGCCAAACGTCGTCAAGACCGCGCCATACGGTGCTGGGGTCACGGAAGCAGTCGTCCCTGACCCCTTCTGGTGCAGTTACTATCGGGTTTCCAGAGTATTTGACCCATTCACGGAGGAATGGGTCAGAGAGGTTTTTGGGCCACGCGAGGTCTTGGACCTGGCGGGACAGCGTATCAACTTGTAACACCGTGAAATACCCCATCTAATTTTGGGCTAAAAATGCCAATTCTGAAAGTTAAAGGATTGAAAATGAAAATTTTGGGTTACCCATCGCGGGTTTTGAGACCCATCGCGCTACGCGATGGTCTCCTGAATAACTCCGTCGTGCTACGCGACAGAGAATCACACAATTCAAGAAAAAGGGGGGCTCCTCGCTACGCGACGGCCAAACTCAACTGGTCCATCGCGCTACACGATGACCAGGTTAAGTAACCCGGGACACGTGGCCAACCACGTGTCAACACGTGGCAGCTTCTGATAAATTGCGGCGTCGCGCTACGCGATGGTCTTCAAAATCTGCCTATAAAAGGGCAGCTACGGGTTCAGCCCATTCATCCCAATTTTCACATTCACTTTCACACATTTAGCATCGGTAAGCGTGCTAGGAAGTTCTGAGGTGCCGAGAGCTGATTTCACAAAGAAACAGGGCGTTGTAACGCTGTTTAACGAACTGCTGATCTCGTAATCAAGATACGAGCTGAACTGCTGCTGAATTTCTCATCTTTTGTTCTCGTCTAGCTGGATAAGGTAGGATTAGAGTTAAGTAAGTCTGTTATATGGTTATTAACACATGGTTATGGTTAAAGTCATTAAACTGTAATTATTTTCCAAGTAATGTTTTATAAAACAAAGACGTTGCTTCCTTGTGAAGTAATGTTATCAAACTATTATTTTGACGGGCATGTAGTAACTGGAAGGGGGGTATCATTAGTAGACTCTTCTTGCCTAAGGAAAGCAATTCGTACAAATCTCAATCAACCGCGGGACCCGGTTGCTTACCTGGAGAAGTTTGCCAACGTGATATCCTTTGTTAGGCCAAAGCGTGCTATTCCAAACGTCATATATAAATTCAAAGTATTTTCATAAAACGACTATAACTACACTAAGGTTAGGTCAGACTTAAGAGTCTGCTGATCAGACATTAAGTCTGCTGAAATGAATCAGACCTCAAGTCTGTTGATCAGACCTCGAGTCTGCTGAAACTGAATCAGACCTCGAGTCTGCTGAAACTGAATCAGACTTCAAGTCTGCTGATCTGACCTCGAGTCTGCTGAAACGGTAACAGACTTAAAGTCTGCTGAATTATACCAACTAGGTACTTATGCATACCTATTATGAATATAGGTTAATAGCATACTGAAGTCAAGGAGGTTGATATTCCTGCTGATAATATAAGGTGAACACGTTAACCTTTTACTGTCTGAACTGATTTTTACTTTCGTAATAGACAGGTTGTTTATTACAAAGAGTCTGGTAAATGTTTGCATGAGATTAAATCTCTAAAATCGTTATAATACAAAATAGATAATAAAAAACAACTCAGACTGAACACACATGTGTCTGGATCCAAACATAACTGATAATTGGCATACAAAACCAAGTCAGTCATAACCGGTTCTCCAACAGGGTTATATAGCCTAGGGGAAGGTTGTCTCCGAACAGGGGCTATATACTCGGGGAACATTTGAATTGTGTGTGTAGGGCAGTGGTACAAATCCTGGGATTGGACAGGCATTCCTGCTGAGTTTGTGAAACAGAAAACTATGTTTGTATTTAACGACTGTTATAAATATTTTATCGAGTCAACGTTTCACCAGCTTATAGCTGACGTGTTTTTTTTTCCACCTATGCAGGTAACTAGATGACTATAGATGATATACAAGGATGGGAGTCATTAGAAGATCGCTACAGATGGCTCATTTTTGATAAATATAAAAATCCTTGTATAATTAATATTATGATTTTGTAAAACTGAAACTCAAGTGTTTAATTCCCGAGTAATTTTGATAATGTAAATTAATATTTTAATATTTAAAGACTTCCGCTAAAATAAACCCGCTACTCTGATATATTTACAAAATAGGTACCAACTGATGGTCACACTCCTAGGCCCTGGATTGGGGTGTGACAGGTTGGTATCAGAGCCATCGGTTTCAGCGAATTAGGTATTAAAATTAGTACCTAAGCTTTAACCATTTATCTTATAAGTAGGGATAAGTTATGATTGGTAGTCTGCCTATCCATAAGTTATTATATATATACAGATGTCTTACAATAACTACTACGGACAAAGACGTCGGGTCGCAAGGCGATCTAATCCTGCCCCCGATGCTGAGTCGTCTGACCGCGTTAGCACAAATTTTAGTCCTAAGTGGCCAACTGTTTCGATAAATCCGACTGAACCGGTGCACGAAAATCCGGCTGATATGAATCTGATAAATCTGAACCAGTCAAACCCTGTTGATCAAATCGATCCTTACTTGGCTTATGGAAGCCAACCAATGTATGCTCCGGGAAGTCCAGAAATGCCAATCGAAATATCCAATGATATTTCTGAAAGTATTCCAATGACCGGTACCCCGAACTATTATCCGTATGATATGGAAGTTCAAAGTAGAGTCAAACAAGAAACCAGTACTGAATCTTCGAGTTTGATGAACTGCCATTCCAACCAGAGTTTATGGCATTTTGGATCACCCCCACCATGTGCTCAAACTTTAGCTGAACCGAGTCGAAGATCGGTTTATTATTCTGATAATCCCAATTTTCCACCGTATCATGGACCGGTACCAACCATAGATGAACAAGCAAACGAGATACGGGAAGAAGCCCGTCTGATTGAAGAATTCTATATAACCAATCTTCCTGATGAGGAAATGCAGGCATATATAGCTAATCCTCACTTGTATCCGAGAGAAAACGCTTATCTTTTTCCTTCGGCATCCACACCGGTAGGGTATCGCAACCCACCTAACTCGGTGATGGATGAATTAAGAAACGAAATGATCAAGAAGAAAAAGATGGGTGATAAGATAATAAAAAAATGTGATAAGATGAAGAAGATGGTTAAGAAATGGACCAAAGATTAGGATTATATAACTACTGTTGTTGTATTTCTATCTTTTGTAATACTATGAATAAAAGTTTGCGTATTGAGTTTTAAATTCATGTATTTATATGATTTACAGAATGTCTGAACAACGAGAAACCCGAGTCAATCAAGGGAGTCGAGCCGATAAAGCAAAGACCCCTGAAAATAATAATTTACTGCCTGAAGAATACATTGGAGAAATTTGTGATATGATAAATAACACAGTTTCTCCATTAATCAAAGAAGCTGTGACTCCGTTAATAAAAATTGTTCAAGACCACACCGCGAATTCAAAAAGTGTGACTAGGTCAAAATCAAGATCAATTAAACAACCAAGTCATAGCATATCTGTTCATTCTAAATCAAAAGATTCAAAAAGGACGAGGGATGATAAAACAAAGAAACTGAAAGATAAGGGATACGAGAGTTCTACTGCTGAATATGAGCCAAGACAAATAAAGAAAAGGAAAGTCAATACGGGATGTACGTTTAAGGACTTTCAAGTATACAAACCGAAAGAATTCTATGGGGACAAGGGCGCGATTGTTACTCTTCGTTGGCTCGAGGAAATGGAGTCAATAATTATTATCAGTAAATGTACCGAAGAAGAGAGTATACAGTACTCGTCCCAGATGTTTAAAGGAGAAGCGCTGGAATGGTGGAATACATTGATAGATGTGAAAGGAAGAAGAAATTTGTATAAGTTTGAATGGGAAACATTTAAAGAACTGATCAAGAAAAGATTCTGTCCTATCAACGAGGTTGATCAAATTCAAACCAGGCTTTGGAACCACAAGGTTATTGGCACTAATATCAAGGAATACAACACTAAATTCCTTGAGTATTGCAGGCTTGTTCTACATCTTGTTACTCCTGAATATAACAAGGTGACTCGATATATTTATGGTTTGCCAAAGGAAATCCGTGATCATGTGAGATCACACATGCCTGCAACAATCGAGTCTGCTATTGAGCTGGCTGGATATTTGATGGATAGTATGATTAGAAACCGAGAGGAGGAAAGGAAAACGATGACTGAGAAGAAGCGTGAAAGTGATGAGAAAAGAAAGTTTGAAAGAGGGAAGGAGAGGTCGGCTGCATTTAACCGACCAATATGTAAAAACCGTGGTAAGCGACATGATGGGAGGTGTTTAAAGCCTACACCGAAAGTTGATGTTCGCAAGTTTGATCTATATTCAACTTGCAACTTTTGTAGACGACCAGGACACAAGGAGGAGGATTGTAGGAAAAAGTTGATTGTATGTTTTGAGTGTGGTGAGAAAGGACACTTTAGTGCGGAATGCACTAAGAAGAGACCGGCAGCTGGAGGCGCCAGTGGTAGTGGTGCCAGAAACGAAGGGAGAAAGGGAAATGCCCGTGCATTCATGCTTAACACTCAGAAGGCGGGAGAATTACCAGATGTGATTACTGGTACGTTTCTTATCAATAATGTTTATGCAAGAGTATTATTTGATTCAGGAGCTAATCAAAGCTTTATAGATTATAAGTTTTGTAGTCTATTGAATGAACCTCTAGTTAAATTGAATAAGCAATATGAAGTAGAAACGGCTAATGGGTCATTAATCAAAATATTTGAAGTATTAAAAAGTTATATTACCTTAACCGGATATGAAATGCCAATACAATTGTTACCAATGGAGTTAGCTGGATTTGATGTTATTTTAGGGATGGACTCGTTAGCCGCCAACCAAGCCCGAATACTATGTAACGAAAAGACTATTGAAATTGTAACTTCAAACAATAAAATAATACGAATAGCCGGAGATAAAGATTCTGATAAAATAGGAATCATTTCGAAAATAAAAGCAAGTCATTGTTTGGGTAAAGGTTGCTTAGCATTCATGGCTTATGTAACCAAGGAGCCCGAGCCTAAAAAACTAGAAGAGGTCCCAATTGTCGCTGAATTCAAGGAAGTATTTCCTGAAGAGTTACCTGGAATTCAGCTAGATCGAGAAGTTGAGTTCAGAATCGACTTAGTTCCAGAAACAGCTCTAATTGCTAAATCTCATTATAGATTAGCACCAACTGAGATGAAGGAACTGAAAAAGCAGTTGGATTAGTTATTGGAAAAAGGATTTATACGACCAAGTTCTTCACCATGGGGAGCTCCAATATTGTTTGTTAAGAAGAAAGACGGATCAATGAGGATGTGTATTGATTACCGAGAATTGAATAAAGTCACGATCAAGAATCGATATCCGCTCCCGAGGATTGATGATCTTTTCGATCAATTACAAGGTGCAAGTTGTTTTTCCAAGATTGATTTTAGATCCGGGTATCATCAACTGAAGGTTCAAGAAGAAGATATATCTAAGACTGCATTTAGAACACGATACGGACATTATGAGTTCACCGTTATATGCCTTTTGGACTCACTAATGCTCCAGCAGCTTTTATGGATATGATGAATCGAATCTGCAAACCTTATTTGGATAAGTTTGTTATTGTCTTTATTGATGACATTCTTATCTATTCCAAGACAAGAGAAGATCATCAAGCCCATTTAAGAACTATATTGGAAACGTTAAGAAAAGAGAAGTTGTATGCTAAGTTTTCGAAGTGTGAATTCTGGTTGTCCGATGTGCAATTTCTTGGGCATATTGTTAATGAGAAGGGTATTCAAGTTGATCCAGCAAAGATTGAAGCTATTACCAAATGGGAGAAACCCAAGACTCTGACTCAAGTAAGAAGTTTTCTGGGGTTAGTAGGTTATTATAGAAGGTTTATCCAGAATTTCTCAAGGATAGCGGTTCCATTAACTTCACTTACCCGCAAAATCTGTTAAATTTGAATGGGGACCGGAGCAAGAAGAGGCATTTGAAACTCTTAAACAGAAACTGACAAACGCACCTATCTTAGCCTTACCTGAGGGGCAAGATAATTTCATTGTATATTGTGATGCTTCGCATACAGGAATGGGATGTGTTTTGATGCAAAGGAAGAAGGTAATTGCTTGTGTTTCACAACAATTAAAGGTTCACGAGAAAAATTACACCACTCATGATCTGGAGTTGGGAGCTATAATTTTTGCATTAAAGTTATGGCGACACTATTTATATGGTGTGAAGTTTACAATTTATACTGATCATAAAAGTCTGAAGCACATATTTGATCAGAAAGAATTGAACATGAGACAGAGGCGATGGATGGAAATGCTAAATGATTATGATTGTGAAATCGTGTATCATAAAGGCAAAGCCAATGTTGTGGCCGATGCTTTGAGTAGAAAAGAACACGAAAAGCCAAAAAGAGTACAAGCTCTAAGACTAGAACTCAAGATTGATTTATTAACTAAAATCAAGGAAGCTCAGAAATTGGCATTAGAAGAAAATAACATAAAGGCTGAAAAAGAAAATGGAACAATAGATCAATTAGTCAAGGGCGAAGATGATATGCTCAGATTAGGGAAAGGAATCTAGGTACCAATGGTTGAAATTTGCGAGAAAAGATATTAGAGGAAGCTCACAAATCTAAGTATATGATGCATCCGGGTAGTGATAAGATGTATCATAATCTCAAGGATGATTATTGGTGGATAGGAATGAAGAAGGAGATTTCCTTGTATGTAGCAAAGTGTCTGACATGTTTAAAGGTCAAAGCCGAGCATCAAAAGTCGTTAGGTTTGTTAACACAACCTGAGATCCCGATTTGGAAATAGGATATGATAACCATGGACTTTATTATGAAGTTACCAAAAACCAATCGCCAAAATGATGCTGTCTGGGTCATTGTTGACAGACTGACCAAATCAGCTCATTTCATTCCAATTCAGGAAACATATAGCATGGATAAATTGGCGCAACTATATGTGGAAAATATTGTATCATTGCATGGTGTGCCGTTGTTAATCATATCAGATAGAGATAGTCGTTTTACTTCTAATTTTTGGAGAAGTTTCCAAAAAGCAATGGGTACACGGTTAAATTTGAGTACTGCGTATCATCCACAAACAGATGGTCAAAGTGAAAGTACTATCCAAACCTTGGAAGATATGCTTCGTGCATGTGTAATTGATCTAGGAGGAAGTTGGGATACTCATTTACCCTTAATGGGATTATCATATAACAATAGTTATCATACGAGTATCCAAATGGCACCATTTGAAGCATTGTATGGGCGCAAATATAGAACACCTGTATGTTGGTCTGAAATTGGTGATAATCAGTTATCAGGTCCTGAGATTGTTCAAAGAACAACTGACCAAGTAATACAAATTCAAGAAAGATTGAAAGCAGCACGTGACAGACAGAAAAGTTATGCTGATGTAAGACGAAAACCGTTAGAATTTAAAGAAGAAGACAAAGTGTTGCTCAAAATATCACCTTGGAAAGGTGTGGTTCGTTTTGGAAAGAAAGGGAAGTTAAGTCCGCGTTTTGTTGGACCATTTAAAATTATTAAAAGAATAGGTCCTGTAGCTTATCGACTTGAGTTACCCGAAGAAATGCAAGGAATCCATGATGTATTTCATGTATCGAATTTACGAAAATGTCAAGCTGATGAGACACTTGCTATGTCTTTAAGGGATGTACAAGTGAATGAGAAACTCAAGTTTGTAGAAAAGCCGATACAGATTGAAGATAGTCAAATCAAGTTTCTAAAGCGAAAAAGGTTGAAATTAGTCAAAGTAAGATGGAATTCTCAACGTGGTCCGGAGTTCACTTGGGAACTTGAATCCGAGATGAAACGAAAATATCCACATCTCTTTGCATAAATCTCGAGGACGAGATTTTTCTAAAGGTGGGGAGGATGTAACACTGTGAAAATACCCCATCTAATTTTGGGCTAAAAATGCCAATTCTGAAAGTTAAAGGACTGAAAATGAAAATTTTGGGTTTTGAGACCCATCACGCTACGCAATGGTCTCATGAATAACTCCGTCGCGCTACACGACAGAGAATCACACAATTCAAGAAAAAGGGGGGCGCCGCGCTATGCGACGGCCAAACTCAACTGGTCCATCGCGCTACGCGATGACCAGGTTAAGTAACCAGGGACACGTGGCCAACCACGTGTCAACACGTGGCAGCTTATGATAAATTGCGGCGTCGCGCTACGCGATGGTCTTCAAAATCTGCCTATAAAAGGGCAGCTACGGGTTCAGCCCATTCATCCCAATTTTCACATTCACTTTCACACATTTAGCATCGGTAAGCGTGCTAAGAAGTGCTAAGGTGCCGAGAGCTGATTTCACAAAGAAACAGGGCGTTGTAACGCTGTTTAACGAACTGCTGATCTCGTAATCAAGATACGAGCTGAACTGCTGCTGAATTTCTCATTTTTTGTTCTTGTCTAGCTGGATAAGGTAGGATTAGAGTTAAGTAAGTCTGTTATATGGTTATTAACACCTGGTTATGGTTATAGTCATTAAACTGTAATTATTTTCCAAGTAATGTTTTATAAAACAAAGACGTTGCTTCCTTGTGAAGTAATGTTATCAAACTATTATTTTGACGGGCATGTAGTAACTGGAAGGAGGGTATCATTAGTAGACTCTTCTTGCCTAAGGAAAGCAATTCGTACAAATCTCAATCAACCGCGGGACCCGTTTGCTTACCTGGAGAAGTTTGCCAACGTGATATCCTTTGTTAGGCCAAAGCGTGCTATTCCAAACGTCATATATAAATTCAAAGTATTTTCATAAAACGACTATAACTACACTAAGGTTAGGTCAGACTTAAGAGTCTGCTGATCAGACATTAAGTCTGCTGAACTGAATCAGACATTAAGTCTGTTGATCAGACATTAAGTCTGCTGAACTGAATCAGACCTCAAGTCTGTTGATCAGACCTCGAGTCTGCTGAAACTGAATCAGACTTCAAGTCTGCTGATATTTATACCAACTAGGTACTTATGCATACCTATTATGAATATAGGTTAATAGCATACTGAAGTCAAGGAGGTTGATATTCCTACTGATAATATAAGGTGAACACGTTAACCTTTTACTGTCTGAACTGATTTTTACTCTTGTAATAGACAGGTTGTTTATTACAAAGAGTCTGGTAAATGTTTGCATGAGATTAAATCTCTAAACTCATTATAATACAAAATAGATAATAAAAAGCAACTCAGACCGAACACACATGTGTCTGGATCCAAACATAACTGATAATTGGCATACAAAACCAAATCAGTCATAACCGGTTCTCCAACAGGGTTAAGGTTGTCTCCGAACAGGGGCTATATACTCGGGGAACATTTGAATTGTGTGTGTAGGGCAGTGGTACAAATCCTGGGAATGGACAGGCATTCCTGCTGAGTTTGTGAAACAGAAAACTATGTTTGTATTTAACGACTGTTATAAATATTTTATCGAGTCAACGTTTCATCAGCTTATAGCTGACGTGTTTTTTTTTCCACCTATGCAGGTAACTAGATGACTATAGATGATATACAAGGATGGGAGTCATTAGAAGATCGCTACAGATGGCTCATTTTTGATAAATATAAAAATCCTTGTATAATTAATATTATGATTTTGTAAAACTGAAACTCAGGTGTTTAATTCCCGAGTAATTTTGATAATGTAAATTAATATTTTAATATTTAAAGACTTCCGCTAAAATAAACCCGCTACTCTGATATATTTACAAAACAGGTACCAACTGATGGTCACACTCCTAGGCCCTGGATTGGGATGTGACACAACTCCCGTGTATAGCATGACCAGGACATTACCCGGAAGGATAGTAGTGGACCCGGTGAAGCAACTGTTGGCGTCAGCTTCATGACTTGGGTAAAGTGCCGGGTCCAAATGGATCCAGTTGACAAGGTCGTATGATACGGCATGGCCCCACACGGTCGTACCAGAAGTGGCTGCATTCGGGTTGTATTGGTAGAATAAATGGTACACTCCGTTGTGTAACATTGGTCCTACATACATAATACGAATTTTGCATTATACCATTCACAACCAAAGCTATAAATAAACGGAAACCAAAATGTTCATAGGTTTAAAATGAATATTGAATACTAATATTTAACACAAAATTAACAAATATAATAATAGTATGTAAAAACTGTTAGAAACTTAATAAAACTATTAGAAACATGTTTGGATATATAATATTTCCACTATTCTTGAGCATGGAAAACACATTTTATTATTTTCTAATTATGTAGCTTTTATTGTAATTAAAAATATGTAACAAATTAAGAAACTAAAGAATCTCTATTGTTCAAACTAGCATATGCAAATAGAAGTACGGAACTTAAGAGGTTAACAGCTAACAACCACCACACAAGTGGGAATTCGACGCGTGATGCGACCGCTGTAAGGTCCATTCATCAGCCGTGAAGACGAAATGCGGTGGCTTCTTGGTCAATGGTAGGAAGAATCGTGGGTTAGGTCTAAGAGTAAGAGCCTGAGAGTGTGTATCTTACTTCTTACTATACTATTAAAGCAATACAAGGTTTTCACATGGCATTCAACTAGCATGTTCACATAGGCTTCCAACTCATCAATTTTTCATTTATATAATTTCCACATGTTAATTTGAACATTAATTTTAAACATTAACTTCTAAGTTGAAGAAAGTTTCAAAATAAATTGTTATTAATTATCATTTATTGAGTAATAAAGACAATTAATTGATTTCATTGATATTTTTTTAAAATTTTGAGACTTTGTTATTTTATTTTATTTGGATTTTGAGAAATTATTTATGAATGTTTGGACTGGATGTATGGATGTTTGGATTGAAATGGTAGTTTAAGTCACGAGGTTTGAATTATATTGTTGCTTTATTAAACGTGCAGTATAATAAAAATTATAATTACATCTTATTGTTATATTCACATTTTTAGCCTTTTTTATGTTATGTACTTAAATGTTTTATAATTTCAATAAAAATAGCTTTTATAACACAGAACCTATGTTAGAGCATCTACATGTTTGCGCTTCATAGTTTAGAACATATAACTTCAGTAAATGATGAAGTTTTAACTAATATGTTTTTTTGTTTTATGGTATAAGTTAGAAATATGTGGCATAACTTAGAATAATGTTTTAAATTTTATTTTTTTCTCTATTTGTCTTTGTATGTTGGGTTCTTTTAATTAAAATAACAACGTGCCACCTTATCTTATTTTACTATACTATTAAGCAATACAAGGTTTACACATGAAATTCAACTAGCATGTACACATATGCATTCAACTCATCAATTTCCATTTATATAATTTCACATGTTAATTTGAACATTAATTTTAAACGTTAACTTCTTAGTTGAAGAATTAATTATCATTTATTGAGTAATAAAGACAATTAATTGTTTTCATTGTTATTTTTTTTTTAATTTTGAGACTTTGTTATTTTAATTAATTTTGGAATTTGAGAAATTATTTATGAATGTTTGGACTGGATGTATGGATGTTTGGATTGAAATGGTGGTTTAAGTCACGAGGTTTGGATTATATTGTTGCTTTATTAAACGCGCGGTTTAATAAAAATTATAATTATATCTTATTGTTATATTCATATTTTTAGCGTTTTTTATGTTGTGTACTTAAATGTTTTATAATTTCAATAAAAATAGTTTTTGTAACACATAATGTTACAACATTTACATGTTTACACTTTACAGTAAATGCTGAAGTTTTAACTAATATGTCTTTTATGTTTCATGGTATAAATTAGAAATATGTGACATAACTTTGAATAATGTTTTAAATTGTAATTTTCTCTATTTGTCTTTGTATGTTGGTTTCTTTTATTTAAAATAACAATGTGCTACCTTATAATAATATCTAACATTTACAATTAATAAAAATGTATATAACACACGCGCGCGTGCGCACACACACACACACACACACATATATATATGGTCTCACTTGAAGCAGCCTTTCTATTTCTATGGGGTAGAGGTAAGGTTGTCTACATCCTACCCTTCTCAGACCCTACCATAGCTTTGCTATTGGTGGAATTTACCGAGTACGATGATGATGATGAAGTTTTATATATTTTCCGTCCGTGTGTAACACGGGATCTAACCTAGTTTTGAATAATAAAGGGTTTGGGGTTTCCAAATATATGTTTAAGTTTATATATAATAATAATAATAATAAGTAAAAAAAACTATAATTTAGGTTTTCCGGTATTGGATATTCGAAATATTCGACATTTTTCAGAATCGTTATAACTATCCGAATCCAAATTTTGGATAACTCGGATTCTGCATATTTCGGATCCGAATGCCTTTTTAACATTCATATACTTACATTCTCTTTTTGCCTTTTTTTTGTAAGTTTTTTGGCTACCATAAACTCAGCAACCAAATCTAGCGTTCCAATATTCAAATAATACAACAAAAAATAAAAACTTACCATTGGGATCTATGAAAATCAAACCAGCAACCATTACGAGTATCAGCACTGGTATCGATAAAATAAAAAGACTGAAGTTAGCTACGGTAAATAATTATATAAAAAAAAGAAATATAAAAAGGAAATGAGCACACGTACCGTTCATCCAGTTGCTTGGTGGTTGAAAATGGTATCCGGTTCAATATGGTTGTTCATATTTTAGGGCCGGGTGAGATACCGTAGATATGACATCTTTTAGAGTCCGACCGATGATTTCACCGGCTAAAGTCTCAGGGACCACAACATACAACAATAAACAAGAATATAATTTTGTTCATGTTGTATATTTTGAGTTAAATGTTGTCTATGAAAAAAAGGTGACGGGAGAATGAATTTCAAAGTGGTCTATTTGGTTGCCTTTTATAGACTTTGGGATCATTAATAACTGGTCAACTATTTTAGTTAAAGCCCCTGGTCTTTTGTTGCTTGTTTTATGATTTTGATATGTAATTTACATTTAAAAAGGTAAAATCTATATTCTATATATATTATTAAAGAAATACATTCTAGTCTCTTCCTATCGGTTCATTTTTCTATTTTTCATAAATAACATTGGTTCATTTTTTTATTTTTCATAATTTTCTATTTTTCATAAATAACATTGATTCATTTTTCTATTTTCCATAAATAACAAGCCATTATAGAATTTCTTATCAATAAAAAAAATAAATACTTACCATTAAATTTAACACATTTTTAGTAATGTTTTAATTACCTGTTTCTACACCTACATTAAATACATTGAAATATGTTGTGTAACCCTAATTATTTTCAAGAGATGGTCATACATGTACCTTTGTTGTTTTAAATTTTATATGTTTATTGGATGATTTCTATATTTTAACTTGTGATGGCCACGGGTTAATTTGAGTCACTTTCAAAATTCATATTATGGCCAATTTTGCAAATTTAGGTATTATCAAACAATGAAATGCATCGAAATCAAAACGGATAACATTATGCCATATCCAACACATTTCATATTAACCTATTATCGATCAAATAAGTAATAATTTTTTATTCTATTTTTGAGTGTTTGCATTTATTTGATTTTAATTTAGTCTTAACAATAATGTATGTTTATTTGGGGACTGATGAAAATTATATAATTAGAGTTGTGAGTTAAAGGAACCAATCATTTTATCAAACTATAAGTGGACATTTGTTTTAATTCATCTATGGTTTAAGTTTTAATTTCATGTTTATGAGATGCGCTCTCTCATTCTATGATTTTAATTTTAATTCATTATACTGAATTTCTTCATTTGTAGTTGGCTGTATGATTAGGGAATTTCCTGAAACAGCTAACCATTCGAGATGCATAAATAATGCAATTCGGTCGTGTATCTTGTGAAGTGGTCCAATTTATCTTTTTTTTTTTTACAAAATAGAGATTACAACACCACAGGGACTAGAACTATTCGCAATGCAGTCAACGTTGATGAAACACCTCTGTGCTTCTCTATTTGGTTCGGTAATTTCTAATATCCTTTATACATGTAAGCTTTTGAGTACTTATTGGGATTTAGGAATTCAACCTACTTATTTTACTATGGTTGTTTAAAATTAAACCGACGAGCAATCATCATGGTAAGTCTTCTAACTTTTTTTAATGTATATTTGTTCATAGTTTTGGCTTTAGAAATCATCTCGTAACTCATATGAACAAATGACATTTTGTTAATTCACTTATAATACTAGCAAATCATTAAACATTTAAGTCAATATTATTTTTAGTTAATTGTAAATGACAAATAAAGTAGCTACTTTGTTTGTAGCGCAAAATTGTTAGTAAAACATAATTTTTAATCATTGTATTAATTTACAATTAATATCTTGGCTAAATTAAAAAGCATAAACATTATTTCCTTATTTATAATAAGGTCAAACGTTTCATATCAAAATATAAGTATTATAAACAAACAACTAAATTTCTAAATTATAGATTGTTTACTTATTTATTTCAAATTTTCAAATCAAGGTATTGCTTAATTTTTTAAATTTCTTAATTTTGTTTATCTTTGAAGGTACTTCTCTCAGAGTACTTTTGGTCATTCTATTAAGATGATTTAATATTTTGATTGCATAAATTATATTTTAAAATTTTAATTGTTGACATTTTCATAATTCACAATGTATAAATTGGTCTACTATTCAAACCATTTAAAACGTTTTTCTTATTGATCATAATCAAATAGCTATTCTATTTTTAATTAAATTTAATTCTATTTTGACATTTCCTTAAAATGATCTTTATGAAACAGTTTTCAAAATATTGAAGTTATGACATTTCCATAATCCAAGTCTTTATCCTCTTTTCACATCAAGGCTTGTAATTTCATATTTTATTATTTTTTAATTTGCCCTCACTATAAGTTGTTTATAGCATGATCTGAATACCATTTATGCATTATCAACTTAACACACTTGTTATTATGAAGAACGGCCAAAAGTCAAATTAAGGTTAGTGGGTCCGCCGAACTTATTCTTTAAACGAATATAATATTCTAGCATTTCTTGTGGTGTTAATTTACTATGCTCTGTTGTGATCGTGAAATATTTTTGTAAAGGAAAGAAGGATACAACAATTAAAGAGGTACAAATATAACTATATATGATCTTTCATGATAAAAAAAATATTATAATTTATGATTATATATATATATATATAATTTATTAATCATAATCTATTATTTTATAGTTGAACAAATTTTATAAGAACATCATTCTTCATTTTAAGGCTATGCCATCATAAGGTATTGCTAAATGGATGCATCAACTATCTATAAGTGACCGTTGTCTATAAGAAAATATTTGGTGGTTTATGAAGTTTATGCTATATAGTTTTAAATTTTGTTTGTAAGCATTCTACTATGTAACTTCATTTTTTGTGAGCTCATGTTTTGCAGTACTTTCTTTCTGTATGAATATCAATTGCAGTTATATATCATATTGACGCCAAAAAAACACATTAAAAAATATCTTGTCGTTTGAAATTATATGTGTGTACTTGACAACTTCTATATTTCTACTTGTGTCGTACACGGGTCAATAACCTAGTTTATAGACTAAAAGTTGATATTGTTTAGTGAATTGTGAATGTGTTATGAAACATGTCTCCTCATGACCACTGATGGTTTCATAAAGCGTTATAAATATAAAGATTTTGTGACATATAAATGGAGCTTTAACCATCTTCTTCATCTACATCCAATTATTGGCAATCCAACCATCATACTATACTACTAGAAAACTGGCATTTACGACTTCTTTTTCTGTCGCAAAACCTCTGCGAATTATCTTCTTTTCTGTCACGAATTTTCATTGCAAATGGCTAATTTTCTAGTAGTTAATACCCGCTACTCCCTTATCTGCCACAATCAACGAACTCTGACAACTCACTCGCTTGTTACATCGGTACAAGCCTATATTTTGACACGAAAGTCATGCTCGACGTGATATATTATCTCCATCCTCCACATGATATTCTTCGTTATCTTCCGCCACCAACGGTTCGGCAATCCCCCTATCAAAATGTATAAACATGTCACAAATTAAGAGCTTAATTTTTTTTCTTTTTGGAAACAGTCTTAGCAAGATGCTAGAACAAACGCAAAGGAAAAATTACATGTAAGAGCTTAAATACTTTTTACCCCGGCCAGTGACCCTATGTGTCATAAAGCAACAAAATTTGAAATGTAATGTATTGTTATGATATTATATAATTTATATTAATTGCATGTATCACCTTAATAAAAGTATGCTACTATCTTAATAAAAGTAAAAATAAACTAGGATAAAAATGTAAATCAACTACTTCATACTGTTACACAAGTCAAAAAATGGAGTGTATATTTAGACATTTGTATATGAACTAGTTTTTTTGACCCCCGCAATGGTATGGTTGTAGGCTCGTAAATTTTGACCAAAAAACTCAGCAAACTTTGACCCATAAAAAATTATGCACTTCTTTTTGACCAAATTGGTCTTTAACCTGAACCAGTTTGCACCTCTACACATCAACCATGGTTACCAAAAGGCTTTTTAACACAAAACTTACAACTTGATTATTAACAAACTTGTACAGCCTTCTACTCAAACTTGTTTACATCACATACAAAAGCCTGATGTCTTGCCCCTGCCATCAGTTAGCCTCTGCATTTGCCAAAAAGAGTTTGTTTGTGATACTTGTTTTATCTACTGCTAGGCTTGATTTTCTTTTGTTTGTCGACCTTGCAAATTAAGAGACAGTCTGTTATGTATCTATGTAACTATGTAAGCCTTGTAGAGTGTTTTCTATCAATTTAATTTGTATGTTTGCATGTCTAAAATTTTATACACGGTCAATTCAAAACCATTATATTTAGTTGCTAGTATAACTCGTTTTAAGTCAAAATAAAAAAAAATTTACATTTTGACCCGCTTCAGTGAATCGTTTCAGCCAAAAATATAGAAGTTTCTCAGTTGACTCATGTGACATGTTTTACCCGTTTGTTACTTGTTTCGCCCATTTCAGCCAAAAAAAAAAGAACTTACTCATTTGACCTATTTGACCCTTTTAAGAGGCTCAGATTAGTCATCATCATATCCTTTATCATCCAAACCGACTCAAAGTCAAGCTACAGAAAAGCCGCTGACAGCATAACAAAAAGTCGCATCAAATTTAGATTTTAAACTGTAAAGCACCTAAGCCCTTTTAATACCATAAGTCTGATATGCTAAAGCGGAAATTAAATCGAAGAAATATGAAATAACAATAAACGGTTGTTAAGAAATAGAAATACAGATAGGCTTAGATATGATATTATCATCGCCTTTATCAACCAAACCGACCCAAAGTCGCCATAAAACTTACTCATTTGAACCTAATGACCCAATTCAGCGAAAAGTGAAGAGCTATTCATTTAACCAAGTGAAAGTTAAAAAATTTACTTATTTGACCTGTTTTAGGCTAAATTATAGAATTTACTTGCTCGACCCATTTGACCCGACCCGTTCAGAAAAAAATTAAAGAATTTACTTAACTGTTTGGCCCGTTTCAAAGTCATTTTACCCATTTGAGCCAAAAATGAAGAATTTACTCGTTTAATCCTTTTGAAGTGTCAACCAAGATATATACCTGGTGGTTCGAAGAGCTGGAGCAAAACCTTTAAACTGCTAACTATTATCTACCTTCGGTGATCTTTGTGCCACAACTTTCTGCAAGTAACAAACAGAGAAATAAATAAACATCAAGCACATAAAGATAAGGCTGAGACAACATTAAGATAGAAAATTGGGACACAAACTAAAAAGCCAAAAGCTTGACTGAAACATAGCACTTACTATAGCTAGTTGAACCAAAACTTTTTGACGCCTTCCTGCAGTCAACAAACTGTTAAAAGAAGATTTAACTAAAACCCTACTTCTATATAAAAAAATAAACCAAGGCACGTAGGATACCTCCTTATAGGTAAGCTGATGCCATCTCCATTGCTGAAACCGGGTAATATTATGTTTTGAAAAGTTTTAGTGCCAAAGCATCTGCAACTTCTATCTTGTTTTGTATGTCTCCCTGAAAAAATGTTGGTTGACCAGCGAATGCTCAAATGCTTTGTTTTTGCAAGCTTTATCCAACATGTTTTTACTATGTTGAAAGTGAACCCGTCTTTTGTTGATGTTTTATGCTTGTTTTACTTGCAATTCTTAGTACACTGAAAATAATTCTAGTAGCACCTTTGGATCAACATGCAATGCCTAACACAATCAAACAAATAAGACCAATACAAAAAGATCAATCAGCTAAATGTTCAATTATATGTATTAAAAGAAGTGAGAAGTTGTGTTGTCTCTCAATTTATTTCTTACACCGTAAATTAATGTAACCTACAAAAGACTTACCTTCACAAATAGACTACAAAACCTTAATCTAGCTAGGTACATAAACCAATCTATTTCTTAAGATAAAATAGACCAAATGAAGCACACCTATACTGGTTAGATAGCATTATCAATCGCACGCAACAAAAAATGAGAGACGGAACCAAACCTAATACAAACAACACGCGTACAGCAAACATTACCCAACAACAACAACACAAAACTCCATCACCGCCATAAACAATCACCATCGCCACCGTCACCTAGGGTTCCAAACACAGGCACCACCATAAACGATCACCATCAGTCTTCGATGGTGCTTATCAAGATGATTGATTGTTAGATTGATATTCATATCACGAAGCATAGAGTTAAATGACAAAAAGTGTGATGGTGTGGTATGATAGAGAAGCAACACGTATCAAGAAACATGGGTTGGTCGCGGGCAGGCAACGTGGAGAAATATTGTAGCTTAAACTTGTAACAACGAAGTACAACAGCTGGTCCATATGTTACAACACAGTAATGCACAATTTAGATGAAATTGTTATTATATAAATAAATAAATAAATGCTAATTATTCTATGGCAACTCTATGCATGTAAATGATTTTAAAAGGGCATCACTACCGTTGGTATATGTAAACATTCTTTGCATATTCTTGTTAAATAAAAAATTAATAAATTTAAGTTAAAAGTAATTTACTTTTTTACCCCCTATAAAAACCTAATACATTATTGATGGTCAAGACAACTAGCACAAGTTGTGCTTTAGTTTTACCCTATTAAGTTAGTTAGCAGGGTCCCATGATATTTCCAATAACAAGTTTTTGTGATTAAAAAACTAGACATAAGTAGTTCTTTTGCTATATGCACCATCATCCAAAAAAATGTGTATTACCAATGTTGCCTCAACAATAGAAATGTAAATTGGAAAGCTGGCACCCTAATAAATTAAAACATGTCACCTTTAAGGCTCCATCACTTTAATTAAATATATATTTATAAACATATATAGATATACAACTAATCACAACAATATTTCTACTCAACCATTCATAAGCACTCTCCGTAACCATGAATCCAATAAGTGAACCAAAACACGAATGCCAACCGAGTTGCTTATGAAACAGGACATGAAAACCATGTTTTTCTCATTTCAAGTAATTACACATGTGGTTAACTTTATTTTATCTGTTCATCAACTTCAATAATCTTTCTCTTCAAATCTCTCCTTACTTTTGACTTCTCCCCATTGAGATGCGAGTCTTTTCAACAAGTAATGCATGCTACTCATATGGAAACAAGTCAAAATATTTAAAAATTTTCAAAAGTTTAATTTTTCAAAAGTCACTTTCAAATTTTAGAAACCATAATCCCTTTTTACCTTTTTTTTAAGTAATCTCCGAGTAACCAATGAATAACTGGTTAAGTTTAAAATAAAATAAAAATTTATAAAAATAAATATAACATAAAAATAAAATATCATAAAAATAAAATTAAAAGAAAACTAAGAACTAAATACAAGCAAAGCTAGATATACAACAAGTATGTTTTTGTGGGAATCAAATCATTCTTGGCCTTGTCAAGGAACACTTTTCGGCACATACCTAATAAGCTATATCTAATCGATTATCGGTATTGTTGTCCACTTACGCTCATACCTTAATAATTACTTGGACAAATATGATGTGACATGCAATTTAGATTGTATGACTTGGTGACACCCACACCAAGAAGCCTTGCAGTCACTTTAACATGTTTCGTTATGGTTTTACCGAACTGGGTCACCCCAACTTGACTTAAACCTTTTATTACTTTATCAAAACACATAAACCTAAGAACTCAAGTTTGGTCCTTAAATGCCCTCGTAGTGACGACTCCTCTCTTTCAAGTTTACGCATTTACTCAAATAACAAGATTGACCGACAATAATGCCCTTCATGGTGGTTTTATTTGACATTTGACAAAATAATTTTTCCTTATTGCTTTTTGTCTTTTGGATTTTGCATTGTGCATTTTGCATTTGCATTTTTGCTTTTTAAAACATAATACTTAACAACGCATGACCTTTAAAATACATTTTTACAGTCTGCGCCGCAAGCTAGTCCCGGGCACAGTCCTTTAAGGATAGAAGCACGACATGATCTCGCTAAACTGAAGCGTTATTTTATGAAAAATAGGATTAGTGTACATGTGATTTTTGTGTTCTAAAATAAAATAAAAATAGTTTGAAGGAAATTACTTTTGCAATACAATTGATTTTATAACAGTTAAACTAAAGCTAAATAATTTAACCATTAATTAATTTTCATAACAATTAGTTAATTTTTATAACAAGTAGCAAAAGCTAATCAATTTCGATTAAAATTAATTAACTATAAATGGAGAGTAAAAATTGAATAATTCACTATAATTCCAAAGGAAAATATCAAGTGTGTTTATTCCTCAATCGCTCACTTGTAGCCTAGGAAACTTGTGTTCTCCAGGGAATACCCAAGATTAATCACCACGTGTGTTATTTTGGATGGATATTGATGGTGAATGATTTGAGCTAGGTCTAGCGAGGTTGTCAGTTTGGATCTCGAGCTCACCCGGGTTTTTGTCCCACCGTATGTTACGCCAGAGGGTTCTGCTCTTGTGGCGGTACAACAGTTGTCAAGTGGCAACCATCGGTATGGTTTTCTGGAGGAATGCCAAAACCAAACTCTGAAGCTATCGTGGGCTTGGTTAAGACAACATAGTCTAGCAAGAGTGGGGCAATATGACTCTCCAAATTAGAGAGTGTGGTTGCCTAAACACAAAAATAAAGTCGTCGTTCTAAATATTTTTTTTTAACAAAAGCGTTTATTCCTCTATTTTTTTATTAAAAGAAAAAGAAAACATAACAAGTGTAAGAAATGCAAAAAATAATAAAAATATAAAAAAGAAAAATTTGGTCGCTTAACATAAATACACATTAATTAAATACTAAACACTTTCACTATTTTTATTAATAATATATCTTTTACATGTTTGTGTATATATACACATATACATGCATGTAGTATACACAATAAATTTTGGGTTTATTCGTGTTGATTGTCATCATGTCATCTGGTAAATAATTTTTTTCTTTTGTTTACTTATGTTTTTACGTGTTGTATTTAATCTAATATTAATTTGGTTATTTAAATAATGTTGTTAAGGGGTGTGGTTGGAAATTATAGCAGAGGACAGAGGACGTATGGTGCAAGGATGGAAATTATTGTTTCATTTCAAACAAGGGCTGTGAATGGTGTGTTGTTCTACACGCGGTATGTGTTGCCCAGTGTCCTGGCCCCCCAGATCAAGATGATCTCGTAAGGAGACATGATTTTGAAGGAGACCCAAATCGTTTTTAAGACATTTCATGATTATTATATTTTAATCTTTACGATAAGAAATGTTGTCTTTTTTTTCAAAAGTATATGAGACGAATGCAATATTTCTTTCTATTTTAATAAAATGTTTTATGTATTAATATTAAATTTATTTATTTTGCACGAATACAAATATTACTACGTGTTATACTACTAATGATTAAAAAAAAATGATAAATACATTTAATGCACAAGTTGAAGTGTGTATTTTATAATAAATATTCTCAAGCGTGTAAAGTGTAAGCAAACATAAAATTATATAAATTTAAATCGTGTCATGTAATATTACGAGGTTGATCAACTTGTGTTGGTTAATTTGTATAATTTTTTTGAAGCATAAATAGTCTAAAAAATATTAAAACTTACCATGCAATTACTTGGCAACAAATAGAAAATGACAAAAAGAATGAAATATTTTGAAATATAGCTTGAATCAACTCTCTTTTACACTGCCCCAAGTTTTTTTTGTATTATTGTCAAACCTCATCTCACTATCTCTATTTTCAATAAACTATTTGCAACATGTTTGTAGTATTGAAAAATTGCTACACGAAATACACACTTACATTCAATGATCAAATTTAATTAAGCAGTAATTATACCGAAACGAATTTAAGCTAACAAATTGTAGCTTAAACAAATTAACATGTAAATGAACTAGTAAATTAACAATTTAAATCAACAAATTAATTTAAAGATTTAAAATAACATCAAAACTTCAATCAAAATTGCTATGAAAAAACTGAAAGACCAAACTGTTACACTATAATTACCGCTAAGCCAATTGTCTAATTGTGTTATAGGGTTCCCTACACTATATCCAACTTAACGTTACATTATAACTTTGAAACTTGGGGGGGTTTCCATGAACCCCCTACCCTCAACAGAGATCCGTCCCTGGGTGTCACTAAATTGTGTGCCAAGCTAATGTGATGTATACGAAGTGATATTAAAATCTAAAATAGTGGCACAAAATCGAAATGTTATTAAAAACTTGTGTCACTAAATGGCAATTTTAGGTTGGAGGAATTCAACGAAAGACAAACATAACCACATTTGTATATCTATGTCATCAAGGACGAAAAAAACATATAACTACCTAATAAAGCCTAAGAAAACAAACATGATAACATAATAGAACATATTTGAACTGTCTCAAACATTACATAAATAAACACTAAATAGGTACTAACTACGCCATAACTACATTGTGGCACATAAAAACTAAGTCTGAAGATGATCACATCATTCTTATGAGGGATGGAACCGATACCTAGACATGGAACACGTTTGCGGAAGAGAATATTAGCAAGAAAGCTAAAGGAATCCAAGTAGAACGTAGAATTTCTGGCGCAGTGTACTTAAGCGCATGCGTTCCCGATGGAGAAGTAGTTGTTGATGATGATGTTTGTCCGGATGCTGGTGGTACTATGGTAGTGTTACGAGTGAATATGACCGCATTAGACGAATTAGATGGTAACCTCAACAACTCTGAAATAATAAGAAAAACTATCAATTGAATAACCATTTTGGATTATAATTGCTATAGATACTTACCTTATAATTGTTAAACTCACTACAATATTATACGGAAACTTTATCTTATTAGGTAAAGTCGTAAGCATGTATAAATTGATACTATAGGGAAAGTTAGCATACAAATTAAATTAACATGCTAATTGTGAGAATCAAATAATGTAATTATATATACAATATAAATTACATTGTGTATATGTTGGAACTTTGTTCACATTGTTTCATCCCACATCGGAAGCAAGAAAGAAAATAACTTTGTTTATAATCACTAGTCAAGTAAACTCTCAAATGAAAATTTATTGGGCTAAGATGATTGGGCTTTGACTAAATAAAATTCGTTTTATTTTTTTTAACAAAGAAAGCAGTTATAATTTAATAACTGAATTAACTGTTTGACAGTTACTAAAACAGTTTTCTCAGGTTCCTATATAAGGATCGTTGATGGAGAGAACAAGAAATACCCACAACAAATTTTATACAAATTCGGTTGCTTATTCATTGAAGAAGGAACATAGAGAATTTCATCAGAATCAAGAAGTCATCATCTTGGTTGATTGTTGTATCCTCAAAACAGATCCGTACACAGGAAATTTCTGTTTTATGACACTGCTTGCGGGCCCCAATCTGATTATATTCATAAATTTCTTCTGCAATTTGAGTAGGTTTCTTCTTTGTATCTTGTTTATTAAATGCCATTAAATATATTTAGTTTGTATATTTGGATTATATTTATTGATTAGTGAATTTGGTTTAAATATATATATATATATATATATATATATATATATATATATAATTACACTACTTGAAACTCACAATAAGCACGTTGGTTTAATTTGTATTTGTATTTGAAATATTGAGCTTGAACATGACCTAAAACCCTCGAGCCAACTCGTTTGTTTTTAAAAGATTTTTTTATTCTTTACTTCTATAAACTACAAAAATTCAAGCCTAGTGACATGCTATAATATGTACACATATTAATATTTGAACTTTAACTTAAACGATGAGTAAACGTGTCAACGAGCTAGCTTACCTTGGCTCGAGCTTGGCTTGTTTATAAACTGAATCGAGCTAGCTAGCCGAGGTCAATTACAAACTAGCCGATTTCAAGCAAGCTTTGTATAACAAGTTAATTAACAACCTTGGTTAACTAATTCAGTTAAAGTACTATTGATCATTTGTATAAAACACATATTAAAAACATGGTGAAATAAAAAAGTTAATAATTACTTGGGCAATCACTGATGCTAGCATTAGCAATATTACATGCAGAAGACAACTGAAGAAGCCTGCTCTCTTGAACCTTAATAGTCTTCAACATGGGATTGGTACCATTATGAATCTGCAATATAAAAAAACACAAACATGCCGGATTACTGTCTTTCATGTCCTTCACAGAATCACAACACTTCGGCTGTGGTTTCGCCTCTTTACCCGTTGCAAAACCTACACATGTCATCACCGCGGTTAGTTTTTATGAGCATTGTTTCGCTATTGGGTCTTCGGCCACCCCAAAGTTGCCACATGCCAAAACCAACATTACCGTCACCACCGCCACCAAAACCGACCCCTTGTTCCACATTTTGATGGAAGTTTGATTAATAAGTTGGTTTGTTAAGTTTATAGGTGATGAGAGGTGGTTGCATAGGAATTAATGTGGTTATAGGAGGTTGGTGTGTGGTGTTATTATTTGTACATTGCTAATAAGTTTAATGAGTTGTCACTTGTCAAGATTGGACTTCACTTCGTTCATTTACACCCTTATTCTATTATTCTATGTATAGGATTGCTAATTAATATCATCTTTCTCTTTCAAGATGACTAGAAAGCGCAATGGCATGGGAGGAGGGATGAGCGTTTACGGTACGGGTATCGATTGGTACCGGTACCGGTACCAGTACCGAATTTGGTACCGATTTGGTACCGTCGGTACCGAATCGGGTACCAAGTTTTGAGTTTTCGGTATCGGTACGGTACCGGTTCGGTTCGGCCGATAGCGGTTGGTACCAGTACCATCCCGAGATCATCCCTACATGGGAGTGATGCATGGTTGAGGCATGAGAGTTTTATGGTCCGGTGAGTTTCCTGTTTAGTGGTGTTCATAGCTGGTGAGTCAGGTCTAGCTAGGGCATCAAAACTAGTATGAACAATTGACATTTTGTCTAAAGAGGACTCACTCGAGTATTGGTAGTTCCATACGCTATTAAAATAAATAAATAAATAAATAAATAAAGATGGCAAAGCTCTAGAACTCATTGGTTTCAGTTTTAAGATGGAGTATTTAGGGTTTTGGACATAAAGTGTGTAACAAGCCGAGCTCGAATTTTAGACATAGAGTTCAAAATGAGTTGAGCTTAAGTTGTTCTAAATTAAACAAGCTGAGCTCGAGATTAGATGAGATCAAGTATAACATCAATGAATGAATGAACAACTATATATTAGCATATTATCTGCATGAGAAATTGTATGCATGTGAATCTGTGATCATCAACACTAGCATCATAATAATAACTTATAGCTTTTATAATATTAACTCTTAGAAATGTATAAAAGAAAAGTCTCAGTTATTACAATTCAATCGTTCGGTTATTATAAACCTTTTTGGCCCGACACCTCAAAGAAAGCATACATAAGTAGGGAAAGTTGTACATAAACCCTTTTGTTTAATATCAAGAACCACTCGTTAAAGGTTGAGCTGTCTCGAATGATTTTCTTCTCACCAAAAGACAATTGATTTTTGATGGTTGAGCATGTGTGTTATTTACGGTGCAAATCACAAAATCCGGCCTATGAAGTGCCAATGTCAATCGCTCTTTTGTTGGTTCCAATTCGGTGGCATCTAAAAGAACATGCCAAGAGTTCCGATGGGCCTCAGATATCCAATGCATTGAATAACTAGTTCCATTGACATACGCCGGATATGCAAAGAGCCCCTTTGGACTATATTTATTCTTTCTTCTGAAATACTGACTCAGTTGAGAACCTTTGATCCGTAGATCTAACCATGACTCGGGGGCCGCTATGACTTTAGAGTCTTTGGTGGCCACGAAGTCTCTAATAGAGTCTTCATTTTCGTTTATTACAGTCATGTAATAATTCCCTCTAAAGAAGGGGTATGATTCCCCTATCATCACCATAGCTTCTTTACATGTCGGTGTGAACAACACGAGATACTCGTCTTCTTGTAGGCCACAATTTTGCAACGCTTTGGTTCGTACTTGGATTTCTGGAATCGACATGAAATTACCTTCAAACGAGGATTTTTTGTTTAGGATTTCGAGCAATCTTGAGGGCGCTAGTTGGGTGCCATCAAGATCGTTTATGGAACTAAAGGAAGAGGGTGAAGACGAGTCTTTTATCGTGATAACCCTAGGGGAATACTTTCGTTTATCATCACTCATACTTGCTTCCAAGTTTGACTCATTGTTGCTACAAATATTGGACAAATCAATCTTATCTCCCTCTTCAACTACAAGGCCGTTATAGTATTCAGGGTATTTTGTAAAAATGTATTGTTTCACATATTCCATTTCTTGTGGCGTGATCGGGCCTGACCATCTGAGGTCAAGCCCGTGGAGCGTTGATATAGCTTCGGCAACCAAGTGTGCGGGAAACACTGTATGTGCTTTCTGTTTTTATATATACAAGAAAAATGAAATTTGTTAGAAAACAACTAAAAGTTTGGTGGTGGAATTTGATATAAATCATATAATAACATAGATGCAAATGTAAGAATGGCACCTAAAGTTATTGAAGCACTCTTGATGGAAACACACACACACATCAATACACATACATATAATAGTAAGTTTAATTATTTTCCAAACCATTATTTTTTGAAAACTATCATATGAGCAATGGAGCAAAAAAAAAAGCCAAAAAACACCATGATCTACAAAAATGAACTATTATGAACACAAGATAACAAATATGGTTTGTGAAAACACAAACTTTTAGTAATAACAGAAAAAAAAATCTTATAACAATGAATAGTAAGATCATTTTCACCAGAAACCATGCTATTCTGGGAAAGAGTTAAAGCAGAAAACAAGAACTTGCCTTCATAACCATGCTCGTCGGCCTGCTACCATTGTTTTGATTTGGCGAATTAGGCAAAGAAGCTAACAATGATTTCCCAATTTCGGTTTCATCCATCTCCTGATCAAGTTAAAACCACAATCTACAATTACACAATATTTGACACGAGCTATTGCCTAGTGAATTCTAAAAGCACTTTGATATACAGGGGTGTAACCACATATAAAGAATGGGCGGCAAATGCCCTCCAAAAACAAAAATCTTTTAAGCATCATTTATACCCGAAAACCCCGATCGCCCCCATAAAAAGAAATCCTAGGTCCGCCACTGCGATATACAAAAAAACACCGACTAATTTAAAACACATATAAGATTTACCTTGGATTGTTGCTGCAGGATGACTTGTTCTTCAACGTTTCTTCCCATGTTTATTCGATGGTTTAAGGAACTAGGAGATGAATCAAAGATTAAGGTTGGTGTAAATCATATGACTTGAACAAACATGTTCCCGTATCTGATATATTAATGAAGCAGAGGAGACAATGTATATAGATCAAAATTTGGTCTAAAATCAATAGGAAATTTGGTCTTTTAAATATTCTGAAGTGGCCATTATTGTGATTGTATACTGCGTGCCTAATCCTCTTGGTCCAAGTTATTGACAAAGGAAACAACAATATAAAATACGTAATACAATAAGTACTTAAATTAATTAATACAATTTGGTTAAAACTTAAAATAGTGAAGTTACTTGGTGTATTTAGGTATAAGTACCATTACATAAATTAGAAATTGGCTGATAACGGTAAAATGAATGAATTAAACATTTTAAGTAGGCATCTCATGTTGAGATGAGATATCATTTAGCGAATTATTTTTTAATCTTGCGCATAACTAATTCAATTAAATAAATTGTCTACTCTTAAAATAACCGTCTACCTGTTTGATAAAATTATTCTGAAAATTATTAGAAAAATTAAATCACATTTAGACAAATTTAATATCTTTTGTTTCACCTTTGGATAAAATATTTAATTCATTAAAAATACAATGTAGCTCAAATGAAACAATTTCCGCACACAAAGTTCACATCTAGTTTATATACTATGAAAAAGGCTCAACTATACCTACTTTATGATGAAATTAGTGAAGAGATAACTAAGGTTTAAAAATACAAATATTAATAATTCACGATAAAATCAATTCTGGCGTAATAACACGTAAATTAGGAACTACAAATACCAGCCGGTCTTTAATATACAATGAAGAAGTTATGTGTTCAAGTCAGTATAGGTGTATATGTCTAAGTAATATATTAGCAAATCTAAATCTTAGAGCATTCACATCCGATCTTCAATCTTCAAAATCCAAAATTACACTAAAAATTACTACATTTTCTCTTATTTCAAGTAAAAATATTTTTTATAACTTTATCATTATCATTTATCTTTTCTGCACTCACAACCATTTTCAAAATATATTAAAAAATTATAGGGTGTGAACAGTAATTTTTCAAATATACAGAAAAATCACTGTATTTCTCTACTTCACTCAAAACACCCTAAACCACTCTCTATATATTATAAAAACTTCACTTGCATTTTTTGATGGATTAAATGTGAATGCTCCTACACTTTTCTAATTTATGTGTATGCTATAGAAATAATATTTAGTAATATATAAAAAACATGTTAAAAAGTAAAACTTTATAAAATGTGTGAAGAGATGGTGACATTTTGAACATTCGTGGGATGATGGTGAGATTTTCAAATGCCATCAATTCCCACTTGGGTATTATATATATTAAACAAACAATATACACATTATTTTATAGGAATCTTTTGGCCAGAAAATGACTTCTCTTGGGGTCATGTTGAATATAAAACTTTTGTGCGTTAATTAATTACATCATTAGAGACGTACATTATAAAAACCTGATTATTTTCCTGTCAACGAGTGAAAAAATTTCTCCCAAAAAGAAAATGGGACCCAACTGATAAATTTAATTGACTATTTGCTGACATATAATGGGATAAAAGAATATACGTAATATACGCTGTGTTCCAGAGTTTAATTTAACAAGAGGAGAGAAAAGATTTGGAGAGAAATAAACAAAATTGGTGTTCCAAAGTTTTTTTAATGAAAAGAATAGAAGAGAAGAGAAATGAGGAGAAGATGTTTTTAGTGTATTTATATTTCTTTCCAAATTGGAAAGATATGGAGAGGAGAGAAGAGATAACCCACAAAATTGGTAAAACTGTAACTTTCTTTTCTATTTCTCTCTACTCGGGAACACATAAAATGATTAATATTCTTTCCTTTTCTCTTCTTTTCATTAAACTCGGGAACACGATATCATTTTCTTTTCTTTCCTTTCTTTTCTATCTTAATTTCTCTTCTTTTCTCTTCTCTTATTAATTTAAACTTGGGAAGCTTATAATATAATTAAATAATACGAGATCCCTACGCACTAACCTAATAATTAACAATACTTTTAGTTTTGAATATCTAACACGGCTAGCTTATTGTTATATTACTAAGTAATAATGTTATTCAATATCATTTTGTGGCATATCATAAAAAGTTAATTTTTATGTTATAAAAAGATGGTTTGCTTCTAGAGTTTGAGATCTAAAGGCAAGGGTCACACAAAATGAATTGTATTCAAGTTTTGAAAGCGAATTAACTGATGGTGTGTTGGTGTTGTGACAACCGGTCGGTTTCTAGAAGGAAAACCATCGATTGCCAAAGGGAAGACGTAGAAATGACAACTTCCGACAATCTTATCTAGTTCGTAACTAGTCTGTGTATGCATGATTGATCATTAGCTAGTAACTAATCCGGTGACAATGAGTCAACGATGGTTTAGTGAACTAATTGTTTTACCCAGTAAGCCAATACGCTATAAAATACATTCATTCATCTCTTGCTTACAAAGGTCTAATTACTAAAAGCATTATATTTATATTCTCTGTTCAAATGATTATGCATGAGCATATGGTAAATTCCATGTAACAATAATTAATTTGGACTAATATAATAATCATACATTTGTGATCCTAAACGAATATCTATATATCTATTAAAACAACATGTTTTGCTCCTTTTCTATTGATTCAATTGATTAACTTTCATAAATACAAAGCACTCTTAGAATTTCTTGATAATATAATAATTCAAAAATAAATTTGAAAATCACCATGTCATTTTGAAACTTAATTTGCATTTATGTCTATTAACCATATGTTACTTTGTAATTTTAAATTCATTTTGAAACCTAATTTGCATTTATGTCTATTAACCATATATTACTTTCTAATTTTGAATAAATGAAAAGAAAGGACAACATGGATTTATATCTATTTAACTTTAATTTTTAAAAGTTCTTCAATCAACAGAAAATTTTCGATCGGATGAATCCCAACAGGTAGGTTATATATTTCTTTTTATGTGTATATAACTTCATTAACTTAACTCATAGAAATTATTTGTTGTCTTTTTCTTTTACCAGGTTCAAAACATTAAATAAACAACTAAAAAAGCTACACGTCTTCTTTCCTCTCATACACAATATACACCAATGCAAACTTCTTTTATTTTATTTTGGCTTCGTTTTTATTTATATTTCTATCATGACTATCTGCTAAAAGTTCAACTTTGTATACATATGTTTCTAAAAGAATAAAGATGTCTTTCAACTATAATTAGTTAATGTTCTTCAATCTAGATGGAATTTTATAGATAAACTTTATGTGAAATTCAACACTTTATTACATAGTATATTAATTTTTTAATTATTGGTATATGGTTAAATGCTTTCTAATATGCCAACAATCAAGCAACATCAGAGAATATGAGAACAAAGTCAAAAATTAAAAATGTTGGTTTATTATTTCAAAAATTAAAAAACTAGACAAGGAGGTTGGATTATATACATCATGTATATTTCTTTTGATCTTTTTTCTTTTTAAAATTATTCAACCACATTATAACTTACTATTTTCCTTTTCTTATTTTTTATAGTAAACTTTGCATTATAACACTAAATATTAGTTTCAAACTTTTCTTGAAACTTGGTTTGTGAGTAGCGGCAATGTATATTGAATGCCATTTAAAAGTTCTTTATAAGCATTCTACTATGTAATGTAATCTTTTATAAGTCTATATCTTTCAATTTTATATTTCTGTTTGAATTACTTGCATTTATAAATCATGTTTCCGTCCCAACAAACAAATAAAAAATATATTGTCGTTTGAAATTATATATGTTTAATTGACTATTTTTATATTTCCACCCGTGTAGTACACGAGTCAATCTACCTATACTATTAAATCAATAAGATTTTTGTACACTTGTCTTCTTTTCATTGGCCAACTCCTATAGTTTCCATATATACTATGCATTCTAAGGTTTTCTTGTAATTTAAATAATTCAAAATTAAAATGTTTTTAATGTTTTGGATGGACCTGTTTGTTTTTTATTTTAACCCTATATCCTATTCATGATAAACAACAACTAACCGAAATCACATTCTTTCACCCTCATCGCAGCCTCCATTTCTCTTTCAATCAAGCGTTTTCTTAATCCAATCGATCAACGACCATTAACAAATTTCAAAGGCAGTCTCTAGCAAGAGCTGGAATATATTTGAGAGATCCAGTTTTTATTCATGTCTACTATATATATAGCTTTATCAAGAATGAATAGTAGATGTGATATTAAAATGCTTATTTTTTATAAGGTAAAGAACAAACAAAACAATAAATATGATTTTACTGAAACTATTTAATAGTTTACGAATTTGCAATTTTTAAAGTTTTAGATTATGTTTCCAAACAATGTACTATGACTTTTTTTTTCCGTAACTTTATATTTTTAAGTACTTTGTTTACATACAAGTTTGAATTGCAAGTATATTAAACAATCCTCCCAATAAACATATAACTAAACTTTTGTCATCTTAAATAATATGTGTTTAGTTGTCGATTTCTATATTTCCACCTGTGTCGTACACGGGTTAATAACCTAGTTAACATTATAACAATGCTCTAGCTTGGTAGCTAAAGATTTTTTAACGTATAACAGCATTTTCTCATGGTAATTAGTTGATGCATAATAACTAAATACTATATTTGTATTAACCTATTTTGTACTAATAATAATAATAATAATAATAATAAAGAGAGATTACTTGCATATGGTTGGTAATTATTTTATTATAATAATTGATTATTTCTAATATGATTAAAACATATAAAACGCCCCAAAAACCATTGTTACAAATTGCAATAGGGTCATTACTTACAAGTTTTATGGTTTGGGTACGATGGTCTTTAAAATAATGTGTCAAGCATCGAAATGAGTTGGTGGCACCAATGAAATGGAGTCAAACACGTGATGTCATTAGTGATTAACCATAGGTGCGTGCTTGTTATTTATTTGGACTTTTGCTTCAATGGCATCTCAATTCTCAATCACTCGTACTTTCTTTAATCAAATTTATAAATACCATCCATTGATTATATAATTTCGATAAATTAGTAAGTTTGCTAACATGAAAATGATGCAGGTATTGTTAACAAACACAAGTAAACAAAGATGAGTCAAACAATCAAAACTCATCGAATTAAGAATGACAACAAAAGCACTCGGCGGAGTAGTAAGCCTTTGGACACATGCAAAATGCTAGTTTTGACCTCTAATCAAGACACTTTGTGTTTGAAGTAATTGAAATATTACTTTTACGTACAACAAGTTGAACCAAGTTTTGTAATCCAATCATAGTTGAATATTGAAATTAAAAAAGAAATCAAAGAAAAGAAAATGGAAATGAGAAAGCCTAATTTAAATGTTGTGCCCGAAGAAAGGATACGCGCTTCATTAGTTCATTATATAACTCAATATAATAATTAAGTAGTGGGTAATAGCCCACTCCGTGGGAGGCCGGGTATCTGGGCGATATCAGTTCGGTATGGTTCGTCGCTGCCTAAAGGATATGGACACGTTTTATATTGACCTAAAATCATAAAAACGTAAACCTCTTAAAAAAAGCGAGAGAGAGAGAGAGAGTAGCGAAAGAATTAAAGAACTCAAATTTGAAACATGTAACACAAAGAAACACCCAAACAAAAAAAAACGGAAAAAAAAAACAAAACAAAATAGAAGTAGATGACTAGACAGAGTAGATGTTCATGCCATGTCATTCAGTGGCGAAGTTTCGAAAAATACACCACGGTGGTCGGACTCAATACGTATAAAAATTTTACATAAACTGGGGTGACCGGGCTCAAAATTTTCGGACAAAAAACGAGTAAATTTACACTACGTACAAAATTTCGGACGAGAAAACATAAATTTATACTACTGAGCAAAAAAACGGCACCCAAGCCATAATACAAGCTTCCCGTTGATGCCATTATGTTTGATTGTAAGGAAATTGGTGTTATTTTGTTAAGATGGCAAAAACTGTTTTCTGAATGACTCGTTAATTTTGATGTGGGCTATATACAAATTGATGAAACCTTAAATAATGGGCTTCTTAAAAAAGAGTTCGAATCTGGGCCATTAATAAATGAACCTAGGCCTGTCCCACTTTAAGTCTTTTAAGGCTTTAAGCTCCAACAGCTACTAAGTACTAACCCACGTACACAGCCCAGCTGCAAGCCCATCAGCATACAAGCCCGTTGTCATTTTGTCCATTTATTGTCTCTCATATGCACAAATAAACAACTATATTAGCAACTAACCAAATAATTACATAAATAAATATTGAATTGAATTACAAAAACAAGTTAACCAATTATTAGACAAAAAACATATGACATGTTTGATCTTGAATTGAAGCATACATACATTTAAACAAACAAACAAAATATATATACAAGTTACAATTTTCGACACAGTAAGTTTGATATATCTTTGATCTTTGCGTTGGTCGTGTGATTACTTAACCTTAAATATCATGGTTAATAAAACTAAATGATAGCTTAGATACGGTGTCACAGTTTTGTCTTGTAATATAGTATCATACTAAAGAACATAGTTGAAGTAAATGTTATACAACATTTACCCCACAAATAATATAGGATAAAGATAACATATGGAAAATATCAAAATAAGACTTGAAACATATCTCACACCAAATGTGTGGCACAAATGAGTCATGCCAGTGGTATTGCTTTAAACTAAAGATATATATAATTATATGTATCAACTTTATTGGTCGTGATTTTAACAGGACAAAGGTGAAAGTGCCGTACAAATTAATGGAACCAACAATTTTCATAAGGGCATTTGCGTCATAATATAATTTTTGAAAACATCATTTTCAAAAATAGAAAGTGTGACATTTGGGTAAGCAAGCAACAAGGTATAAGATATAGATCTTTTTAAGGAAATTATCTATAAGTTTTAGTGGTATTATTATCCACTTTTTATAAAGTTGTAGACATAAATGCCTAATTTGTTGATAAGATAAAAGTTGTATAGGTATGAATGTTAACAACTTATCACAATGGACAAAAATGAAATCAAATTTAATGTATTAAGTCTACGTTTATATTAAACTCCGACATAAGATCATCCGTCATACGAATGTTCACAGATGACCATAATATCTCCTTCACGTCAGACATGAGCCAAAAGCCCCATAGACGAGTGTTCTCCATCGGTGCTCATCTGTGACAGCTGGCATTTCTCCGCTCTTCTCATGGTCTCACCACATCGATGCATGGTTTCCCTCGTAATTCCACGTAAGCATCCCTGAGCTCATGATGGTCGCATTGCAAATTCTAATGTGGAAACTAAATACATTTCGGGCGGTGGGTTTCCCATAGAATTGGTGGTGGGGCGGGTTTACGAGCAATGTCTGTGATCACGGGCGTGGATGATCTTTTACCAATGAGTATGCGCCTAACATCATAGATATTAATGCCACAAACCCCCCAACAAGTATATTCACCGAATTAAATTTTACTGCGTCTCCAAGAAACATTCTTTTAGGTAACAGCCAATCAACCGGACATATCAATCAAACTTTTTATCATTAGCGGTAAGATAATCTAAACTAAGCTTATGATTTTTCTGTTAAACTAGATCATAAATGTATACATCATTACATCTACTTGATAGGGTTTGCGCGCATCTCACTTGCGAAAATAATTCCTAATACAAGTACAAAGCCTTTTCTATCATACGACATCCCTTTATTATATTAAAAAGTTATGTACAATACTCGTATACTTCCATACAAAGCAAGATTATAATTAAAACTAGAAAATGATGAGTTGATCAATGATTGAGGATATGAAATGAGTAGTAGTAACGATTTCAAATTTTGATTATGTTTTTTTGTTTCACAATTATAAGGTTGGAAATAAAAAGGTTACGGCACCAATGGCTTGCCTAGATCTTGTCTCCACTTTTAGGATAGGTAACCCAATAATTCACACTTATTTCACTTTTGTTCCATCAATCTATATGACTATATATACATGAGCAAATCTAGTAAAAACATGCTGACTTATAAATCATTATATTTGACAATTTAATCCATAAACAGTAACAAAACAGTTATTATTTAAAGTATATGTTAAGATACACTAAGATTAACATTTTAGGTCGGGATATCTTTCTAGCTCTATGTAAAATTTATCTTAAAACGATGACTTAAATGACTTGATTTTTATTAAATGAAAATTCAAACAGCCGAGTTGAAACACTGGTTCGTCGTTTGAATCGTTGTTTCGAGATAAATTTTACATCAGTCGATTCGTATCCTTCTTCCGATCAAAAACCCTAAAACACCAGTTTTGAAATTCGGAAAAAAACTTAATGACGTTAAGTTTTTTTAGCAAAGTTCCATTTAGATAAAAATAGCCGAAAGGTTGAACCGTTTGCAGGAATTTTTAAAGGTTGGATTATTAACGGCAAATACACAAAAATTAGAATTATTTATTTTCAATTTGTCTTCTTATAATGTTTTAAAATTATTTATAAAAATAAACATGAAAGTTTATCATCTATTGTAATCTTACATACTATGATGAAACTTTCACAAATTTACATGATATCAGCCTATAACGATCCTTTCTCTCAGTCACTCTGGTCGTCACCTACCAGCTACAACCACCCTCGAAACACAAACCCTACAAATTTGGGCTGGCTAACTGATTGGTTAAACTGCGAATTGTTAGTGTTGTGTATCTAATATTGTGGATAGTCGATAGACAGGGAAAGCACAAACTTGCCGACCTTACACGAACTATCAAAACTGACAATGGCAGGAGAAAAACCAGTCACTTGACAATTTAACTTTTTTTATTTTTGTTAAGGCAAACTTTTTTTTAGGACACCCATAACTTTTATAATTTTATGAGAGTAATTCATCAGGAAGTTTTTAAAGAAAGGTTACTTTCATAATGATTTATTAAAGAAATTGTTTAAACCAGAAGATAGAGCAGGTAATATATAGAATGCCATGATTTGGTAACATGTTGTTAAGGTTAGATGCCGACCAAGCATCAAGATTCTGTTGGTTTTATCATAAATTATAAATAGAAAAAGTGAACATAAATAATTATGGTTTATTAAAATAATGAACATGAATGATGCATGGGTAATGCTTGCATGAACTACCTAATCTATCATCTAGCTTATGCATGGATAATGCTTGCTTAAACTACCCATTCTTCTAGCAAATAAGAGACCAAAGTGCAAAACATGTCTCTTTTGGGCGGCCATTATTATATTATCTAATTATTAATATATTTAAGAATTTATCTTACTTATACGGACAACGATCCTCTAAATGTGCTACTGGATAAATTCACCACATTAAGATAGACTCGCCTTTCGATCGGGGGGAAATCTCACCTAAGACCAACATATGTGAACACTCTCCGGAAGCACAACAGTGTGGTGAAATAAAACTCGTTTAGTTCAAGGATCCAGCTAGCTAGTTAAACATTACCTACTCGTCTAGTCTCTCATTGTTACTCGGTCCCGCCGAAACTAAATGAAGGGGGACGGGAATCGAACCTAGGTCATATGGAACACCAAGACACTCTCTTACCACTCCACCACCAGCTTATTTTTAATAATCCATTTTTTTAAGTTTAAATGAAAGGTTAGTTTTACTTACGATTTCTATTGATAAAGCAAAAAAAATAAAATAATAATAATAGTAACAATAAACAATAGAGTCAAAAATTGTTTCTTCGTAATCTTGTTAACTCAAAACACAATATGATTTCTGAATCGCCACAACACTCATTGTTATTTGTTGCCATGACAATAGCTTTAACCAAACACTTGTTGGCATACCTTAGCTTTAACGAGTTGATTCACAAGCAAATATCATTTAGCATTTAGCAATCTTGAAGCTGGCACTGCCAACTCTAGCCATCTAGCAACAACACTTAGCTTTAACGAGTAGGAATCCTGCTAATCAAAACCCATTAGGCAAGAATAGGCCTGCAAACGAACCGAGCGAACACAAGCAATGGCATGTTCGTATAATTCGTTCATTTAACTTTAAACGAATATGAACACGAGCGCGAACATTTAATCAACACATATTTTGTGCTCGTGTTTATATTTTTAAAAAATGAGCATGTTCGTATTCGTTTATGTTCGTTTGTTTAAATATATTGAATAAAGATAAACAAACATAAATGAATATATATGAACAAATATAAAAGAGTACAAACTACAAACAATCATAAACTAATATAAATGAACACAAAAGAACAAATATAAAATATTTAAATAGATGACTCATTCAGATAACATATAATTATATTCTATTAATACATAAACGAATATAAATTAACATAAATAAACGAACGTTCACGAACATAAATAAACGAACGAAACATGTGCCGTGTTCGTTCGTTTAATTAAACGAACAATATTTTTTTGATCATGTTCGTTTGCTTATTAAATAACAAACTTTCCGCCTAGCAATTCACCGAATGTTCGATTCGTTTACATACCTATTGTTCACGTTCCGAGAGATGAAATTATTCCACCTGAGTACCACTATTACCCACTGGAAGAAGGGAGTGATCAATATAATTGAACCTCATGAAGCCAGTCCAGTTCCTTAGAAAACTAAGACACCTCTATACCGCCAATCCCACAACCACTCATCCCACCACCTTGGATTACAAACACGACAATCTTTGTAGGGTTAAAGCTAAAAGCCTTTGGAATCAATATTTAGCCTTCGATCCATGTCTTCGAACCACCCAATAACAAAGTCACTAACCTGCCAATACATTCAACATTGTTAAGAGACCTTCAGCTACCACAATAGCATCATCTACATACACACACATACACCAAAAAAAAAAGACACATTTTGTGATGGTTAAAACGTTAATGGTTCAAGTTTCATGGTTGACACAGAAAATGGTGTAATCTATGAATAAAGTCAGAGAGTGATTGAGTTGCTTATTAAATAAAAACTTATGATATGGAAGAAAAGAAGGTTGATTAAATTGGTTTATTTACATCTTTTGTAATTGATTAAGTTCGTATACAAAGTACAAACGTCCTATTTGAGCCAATCATTGTTTACGTATGATGTCTGGTTCGTGTGTGATGTTTATCAATGTACTTTTGGATTATTTTTTAGGGGCATTTACATATATCCCCCTACTAACTTGATCAATTACGTATATATCCAATCATAATCTTCAATTACATGTATCCCCTTCTTTAAACATACATATTACACATTACCCATTTTATTAAAATTGACTCGCAAAATGACAATTTTACCTTTAATTTTGTAAACAAAAAAATAACATATTTATCCTCTAATTTGATTTTTTTTCCTCACAGTTAGCGCATGAAATAGAATAATATTTCACTGAAGATTGAACTCTTTGATTTTAGGTTCAAATATGAACGTACTGATGGGTTTGGGTTATGTTCGGAATCAAATAAATGAAACAAAATCATACATGATAGAAATCAGTCAACAACATGGATGAAACAGAATACTGAACAAAATCAAACACCAAGCATGCTTCACATCAGTATCGTGAATGAAACAGAATCAAAATCACCGAACTCTTGCTAGCCCAAGGAGCAATCTTCTGTAAAAGCAACATCGATTAGCTAACAGCTGGTAATCAAAGCAATACGGAGGATCTCGATTGTCCTCTGATGCGCAGAATCAAACCTTACAATCATCAACTTCATATTTCTCAATCATCTCTCGAATCCTCTTTACACTGTCCTCCGCCTCTCGTTTTCCGGCCAATCTAATTGTCGGATCTGCAACCCTGGCAATACACTCCTTCCGCGTTTCCTTCGTTTTGCCCGAAACGCACAAGGATGATTCTTTGCCGCCATGGAGGCTTAGCCATGGCTCTGTCGAGTAAAAGACTCTTGGTGATGGCTTTGGTGGTGGTAGGTTTGATTAATATTTATATGAAAAGGGTATGTTGGTTATTTGATGTTAAACGGGGATATATGTAATTAAAGGTTATGATTAGATATATATGTAATTTATCAAGTTAGTAAGGGGATATATTAATTCCTTCTATTTTTTAAGTTGAAGTTGTATTTATATGGAACTAGAAGGTGTAAACTATTCAACCTTGTTGAATCTTCCGATGCATCCTAGTTTAACCGGTTAAACCATTTTATAACCAAATCCGTTACGGGTGAAAACCGGTTTTAAAACATTGGTTGGTATTATATATCATTAATCTTTCGTGTTAAAATAATTCGAGTTAAAAAATATATATAAAAAGTAAAAAAACAAAGGTCCAAAATTCTTAGAGCAATATCCCATGCATTTGCTTCTTTCTAATTCCTTTCATGATTCGTTACGTTACATTCTCCCTAATCCCCATTTATCTTAAATCTCCACCCGCATTTTTGATTCATTTTTAAGGAATAACTATTCATTAATTTTCCTTTTATTTTAAGTTACTTAATTAGGATTTCTAGGAACTATCTATACGTACACTAAATAAAACTACAAACAAAAATGCATAATTTTCAAGATATAAGTAAAACCAAAATCATTAAAAATGGACAAGTCCCCATTCTTAATAAAGATGGATCAAATGAATAAGTTTCTTATTTCTAAGGCGGGTTAAAGACAAACAATATATATAAACGTCGATATGCAAATCACTAGTCATCCTTCGTCAATGACGTGTGTCGTATCATCTAACAATAAACAATGCTTAACTTAAATATTTTACCAAAATACTTAATGTATCCTTAACTTTCCACACTATCACGGTCTCTTATATTTAAATTCATAAATAAATTATCTATAAGCTTATATACATAGACTTTTTTAGATTACAATACATGAGTTTTAATCAAATATAAATTAAATTAATATGCTAACTGCGAGAATAATGTGGTATAATTATACTATAGTGTAATTATAATTACACCATGATTTAATTACATTATTATACTACTTGTAAATATAATTACACTACTTGATTCTCACAGTTAACGCGTTAATTTAATTTAGACGTTAACTTTCTTCTGCGATACATAATAAGCATATAAATATTCTATAAAAAAAATCCAAGAAAATAAGCATAGTTTGAACTTTATTGTTAACAAATAATAATTTTATGTTATAAAATTTTATAAATTAGTTTTTCTTTAAAAAGATAAATATGAAATTTGAGAAGTTACAACCCATCTACAATATGCTCGTCAACCTCCACGGATGCTCCTCGCCCTTCAGTCACAGGTTTCGCGGCTTCACTCATCTTTCGCTGTGACAGTGACGTCCATAATTATCATAGCACCATATTGTGATAGGCTTCCTTTCTCTGCCATATTATTATGTTATTATCACAACTTCACAAGAGACCTACTCACCTACATTGTGACTTTGGGGGCGACCGCCCTCTGTAAAAAGAATTAGTGTTTCTTATATGCTAAAATCTCAATCGCACTTCATAAAATGTTTTTAAGCCCCCTGATTGTCTTCATGAGAGAAAAAAAATCCTAAATCCATCATTTATAATAATAATATTGCTGCTGCTACTACTGCTACTACCGTTACTGCTGTTACTGCATGCTTATGTGATTCTTATGGATTTTTACTTAAAATTTGTTTTGCATTAACATCACGATGTCCGTAATTGTATAATGTAAACTTAATTCACTTATTGAGAAAATAAAGAAGATAAAGTAGACATGAGAAACGTAATACAAGAAAATTAAATGAATATAGACATTTTGATGATACATAAACAATATTATATTAAGAGAGTTACAATTTACAATATAAAACTTTTCATATATGAAGAGTAAACTATAGAAGACGTGTGTGTGTGCGCGCGTGCGTATATTTATTTATTTGTTTATGAAATTGCCTGGTCCACTATACTATTAGGATACTATGGAAGATCGAACAGATATGGCTGCCACCCACTTGGATCTTATCTACTTCAATTCCTGGGCTCCCACCCACGTTTCAATAAAGTCGAATGATAGCATAACTACAAATTCAACATTTAAAAGTTCATAACCATCTTCAAAATACTCCAAAGTATTATACATGTATATATGTATGTGTATCACATGCAATCATGCAATGTCGATGAGAGGTGTTTGATACGTGTATATTTGTTTTTTTTTCTTCCTTTTTTTTGTAATTATTTGTTTTGAATTATTACAATGGGGATACATATTTATGTATCAAGTAGTTAGGGTTAGTTTCGTTACAAAACTTCAAAAAAATGTAATAACTTTGAAAACTCGTAACAATCAACAGCTTTTTTGAAAAAGAAAATTATATATTATTATTGTTAGAGAGTAGTTTTATTGCACTAATTTTAAATGTTGAACCCTCGGGTGGGCACATATGATGTATATATGTGTGAACCCTCGGGTGGGCAAAAGTGAAATTGCACTAATTTTGACGTTATTTTACTAATCTCGTGAAAATAACGTTAAAAGTGACGGACGGTTAATCAGGCATCATGTAGTGGCGTTGATTGCTGAAAGATAAGGGTAGATACACCGATCAGCTGGTGTCCCGATGATTGAGTGCTATGTGCCTTATGTCCAAGGCTTGATGCAAAACTACTATCGAACCGGGGGTCTCACCGGAAGCAGCCTCTCTATCCCTATGGGGTAGAGGTAAGGCTGCCTACATCTTACCCTCCTCAGACCCTACCATAGCTTTGCTATTGGTGGGATATACTGAGTACGATGATGATGATGATGATGATGATGATGATGATGATGAGTAGTTTTATTATATTTTTAAATAATTTTTTGATTACATATGTAAATCACAAGTTTACACATGTGCAAAATTGATGTAATAACAAATTTGCATATGTGTAAAAAAATATAGATGTGTGTAAAAACTAATTTTCATAATTGTAATCGTAAACATAGATAAAAAAAAGTGATAAAACTACACTCAGATAACATTAATATACAAAAAAATTTATAAAAAACGTTAGTTATTAAGAGTCCTTCAAGTTTTTATACCGTTTAAGCGTTATATGTATTTGTCTCGGCCAAAGCCGTAGCAAACACTCACTTTGCTATAGATTTAATACGTAAGTACAAGTCCCGTGTCTAATTTATTTTCTACGGACTATAGCTATGGAATCATATTTTATGACGATTTAACCTTAATAATTTTATTCAAAGTTGTATCATTACATATAAAAAAGAATAAAGTTTTCAAGTTGTTATATATAGTGAAATCAGTACAAAAAAATCGGCCTAAGACAACTTTTATTTTACAAAAAAACTGTATTAGGTGAAGTTACATTAGACCTAAAGATAACGCAATTGTTTCTTTCAAATGCAACCTTTTTAAAATGTTACATTTGAAAAAACAATTGCATTATCTAATAAAAAGGTTGCATTAGGTGAAATTACACTTCACCTAATGCAGCTTTTTTTTATAAAATAAAGATTACTTTAGGCTAAATTTTTAATAGTGAATCTCCAATTTAGGTTTCATGTTTAATGTTTTGCTCACGTATATGTGGAGACAATGTATCATATAATCTGCTATATAGAGATGGTCAAAAAAACCGGTTGGGGAACCGGTTTGCCGGTTTAAACCGGAAACCGGTTTTTACGAAAACCGGTTTTTTAAAAACCGGTTTGACCGGTTTACAAACCGCCGGTTCGTATTTCGGTTACAAGTTTTAGATCCAAAACCGGTTAACGAACCGGTTAATGGAAAAACCGGTTTTTTTTAAAAGCGGTTATTATGAAAAAAACCGGTTATTAACTGTGACACCCGGTAATTTCCCAATCCCATAAACCAAGTAATCAACCTAATTATTAGGAGATTGTGAATATTATGCGCGCCATGTTATGATCAGCGCGAGCATATGTTATATGCGCCATGCGCGGATGCGATGCGCGTCATGTTATGATCAGCGCGGGCATATGTTATATGCGCCATGCGCGGATGCGATGCGCGTCATGTTATGATCAGCGCGGGCATATATTATATACGCCACGCGCACAGGTTCTTGTTGTGTTTTCATGACAACTTAATTTTATGTCGTTTCTGTCTAATGGGTTGCATACCTCTTCAATGATCAATAAGTAAAACTATGTTCAAACAATATCCTAATTTCCTAATTAAGACCTAAATCATTTATGCGCGCGCGGAAAAAGGGAACTAACCTCCCCGCATGGCGGGAACATTGAGAGCTAGTTTGTTTGAAGCTCCAAGATGGAATTGGCTTCAACATAACTGATCACTATGTTGAAATACCAAGACCCCATGGAGAATCTACAAATGAAACTCAACGTCCCTGACTACGAGAAGGTTACGCACCTACCCGCATCAAATAAGAAGGAGTTATGTGCGACACCTGCGGGAAGAACCCCCGCGGGACACCTTACAACTAAACCCTTTACGCATGAACGTCTGCACAGAAACCAACCACCTTTTCGCTTAAATCCAAAAGTTCACCCTGTTAATAAACTCTGAGAACGCTGGTTCCAGCAGAACCAGATGGACCCGCAGGATTCCTTATAAGGACGCATGCGCAGTGATACGCGCAGGATTCGTTACAAGGACGCTTGCGCGAAGGCCAACTGGAGCCGCCGGACCCACAACGTTCAAAGAAATGGCCTACACGCAGAAGGCTATACGCGCAAGGTTACGCGCACAAAACACTTAGTCTATTCTTCAGATGAAAGGGGATTACCCCCGCCCAGAAAGAACCAGTTGCGTGTTTCAGAGATTTTTACCTTTTGACAGCACACTGACAACAGTACCAGGAACAGTACTGTAACACGAAATGTCAACTGTCAGCCGCACCTACTCTCACCAACCACAGTCCTGCATGTACTGTCAAATCAACCAGAATCTTCATAACCACTCCCTAGGACCATCACCCCCATCCCTAAATAAATAATAATAAACCCCATACCTTGTCATCACTACACCCAATATGATAAGATCTCAATCCCCTAAATCAAGGGATTGTGTTCCCTTGAATTTGCCTATAAATATCAATTCTTGAATAAAAATATCACAACCACAAGAAACACACTCCAAACTCCTCTCTTAAACCTGTAATTCTGCACTAACCATCTCCCAAGCATCCGTTTCCAGTTCCATCGCTAGGTAAGCCGAAACCTTAGTCTTGAGATTTACTTTTCTGACCAGCCCTTATATTCTTCGATTACTTGGTCTTAATACACATATTTCTTGTTATTTAAACATATTCTAGACTTCCAATTTCGAGGCTAACACCAAGAAACCCGAATCTCGTTTAATCTCTCTAAACCATCACTTAACAAGAATCACAGGTGAGTCTCACAGCCCCTATTTTCACTGTTTTTAAACTATTTTCGGGGGGAGGGACACGTGTTTAAATTATGTTTTATCATGGTATATTTACAAGCAATGCAAACGATTATCTGTTCATAGAGTCTATCTTGGTTATCAATGTGAGTGCGCTAGAACGAGAAAGTGATCACTTTATCAATGAAACTCTAAGAGTAGGGACTACTGGTTTGACCAACCCGCTCGTAGGGGTAGCACCTCTTTGCATAGACGAGCGCCTAGTATGGTCATGGGGTAGTACTACTGGTTAAATTCGCTCGTAGTGGCCGCGCCACTTTGCATGGACGAGCACATAGTTTTTCAGAAATGTTCGCGCTAAACCCGCGGGACGGTTTTATCAAGAATATGTTTTAATGATGTTATCAGAACTATGTTTCAATATGGTTTTATCAAGATTATGATGCAATGCGATTTATCAAGTCACCGAAACTTGTGAACTCACTCAGTTTATACTGATTCAAATATTTTTACGTGTCTTTCAGGTGGTAATTAAGTAGCGCAAGGGGTCACACGTAGAGCACTTCACGCAGAACAGCTATAAAAATGGTTTTTGGAAGATTTTAGTTCTATCCCTTCCACACGCGTGGTTGTTCCCGCCGTGTAAGGGGATATGGCGCGGAAATCTTTAACGTTTTTCATATTTGGATGTTTTTATATGTTCTTCTAAACAATGTAATGTATTTTGTACTAGACATTTCATGAGAAATGGGAAATTTATTTGAATGTTTGCAATGACCCGTGCTTGATTATCAATCCCCACGCGCGCACGCCCGGCTGTTTCCGCCAGTTAGGGCCGGGTGTGACAGATTGGTATCAGAGCACTGGTTATAGCGAACTAGGAAAGAAGTTTTAACCTAGACTATAACCGTAGGGGAATCGCATGAAATATTTTTCAAAGAAAATATTTTCGAAAGAAAAATCACACACACTTAGGAACACGGGTCACACAATGTCTAGTGAACACTAAGGATAAAAACATTATGTGCTCAGGGTACATGCGCTAAGTTTGATATATTTTCACTCTTTCAAGAAAAACGAGAATGCCTCCAACCAGAGCCAAAGGAATTACCATGACACCCGAGGAACTCGCAGAAATAATCGCACAAGCGATCGCAACGCATGAGGCCAGCAAGGCCAAATCCAGTCAGGGCCGTCAAGAGACCGAAAACCCAGAACCCGAATCAGGAGCTTTGGACAAAGGATGCTCCTATAAGACATTTATGGCCTGTAAGCCTTGGCCATTCAAGGGCACCGAAGGGGCCATTGGGCTCTACAACTGGATCGACAAAATGGAGACAGTTCTCTCCATTAGCGGGTGTAGCGAAAGTCAAAAGGTCCTTTACGCGACCTGCATGTTCCAAGAAGCGGCCTCGTCTTGGTGGAAGCTTCAAACGAAAACATTGGGACGAGAAGTTGCTCTCCACAAGACCTGGGAGGAACTAAAGGATATGATGATGAAGAAGTTCTGCTCTCGCGCCGAAATTCAGAGTCTACAGCAGGAATTTTGGAACCACGCCATGATAGGAGCTGATATCGACGCCTACAACAACCGATTCAACGAACTTTGCCAGATGGTGCCAGATATGGCAAACACGGAGGAGAAAAAGATCGAGAGGTATATCTTTGGGTTACCCCATGTTATCAGAGTTCCGCTCAATGCCGCAGCGCCTCCAACCTTTGATGATGCAGTGGCGCGGGCCATCACTCTTACAAGAGATACCCGGTCCGTGCGGGCATGTTGACCTCGCGCGGGAACGAGCAGCGAACCTCTGACCCCAAGAGAAAATGGAACTCTCACCACCGAGGGTCCGACTCCAAGCAACCACCATTCAAGAGACAGGAGAGCGTAAGGGCTTACGCGATACAAGCCTTGGAGCCACCACGAAGAGGGTACAATGGGCCTCGCCCATGGTGCAGCAGATGCAAGTATCACCACGAGGGTGAATGCGCAAGCATCGTATGCGCCAAATGTAGCAGACCAGGGCACAAGGCGATAAATTGCCATGTCAAAGAAACTGGAGTAAACGATAACTGCTACGCATGCGGGAAGCCAGGACATTTCAGTCGGGATTGCCCGCAAAAGAGAAACCAAGCTCGCGGGAGAGCCTTTGTGATCAGCGCGGGCGAAGCAAAAGAAGAACCGAATGTGGTAACCGGTACGTTTCTACTTAACGACCATTTTGCATCTGTCTTATTTGATACTGGCGCTGACCTAAGTTTCATATCCACTGAGTTTAAAAACTCCCTAGACTTAGCAACCAGTAGGCTAGATACGCCTTATACTATAGAACTAGCCAATGGTAGGCAGATACGCGCGAACGAGAGGACTGAGCAATGTGTATTGGTCATGGGAGGTCACGAATTCAATATTAACTTATTGCCAATAGACTTGGGAAGTTTTGACATTGTGGTAGGCATGGATTGGTTAGTCGAGAACCACGCGGAAATTATTTGCCATGAGAAGCAGGTTCGGATCCCACTGTTGAGCCGGGAAACCTTAGTAATTCAAGGGGAAGGAAGTGGAGTTGCGATAAAACTCATTTCGTGTCTAAAGGCGCGCAAGTGCCTGAGGAAAGGATGCTACGCCTTCCTGGCGCACGTAGTAGAGAAGAAAGGAGAACGAAAGATTGAAGACTTACCAGTGGTGCGCGAATTTCCAGAAGTTTTCCCTGAAGATTTGTCCGGATTACCGCCACCGCGACAAGTCGAGTTTCGAATCGACTTGGTTCCAGGAGCTGCACCAGTAGCTCGAGCACCTTATCGACTAGCTCCATCCGAGATGCAAGAGCTATCCAATCAGTTGCAGGAACTATTGGATAAGGGTCTCATACGCCCAAGCTTTTCACCCTGGGGAGCTCCAGTGCTTTTCGTGAAGAAGAAGGATGGTTCATTTAGAATGTGTATTGACTACAGGGAACTGAACAAGCTGACAGTCAAGAATCGGTACCCCTTACCAAGGATTGACGACTTATTTGATCAGTTGCAGGGATCCAGTTATTATTCGAAGATAGATCTACGGTCAGGTTACCACCAACTTAAGGTCCATGAGGAAGATGTGCCGAAGACAGCCTTCCGAACTAGATACGGCCATTATGAGTTCTTAGTGATGCCCTTCGGGCTAACTAATGCGCCGGCTATATTCATGGATCTGATGAACCGTGTGTGCAAGCCATACTTGGATAAGTTTGTGATTGTGTTTATAGATGATATTCTGGTTTACTCCCGAACCAGAGCTGAGCATGAACAACATCTGAGATTAATTTTGGAAATGCTGAAGAAAGAAAAGTTGTATGCAAAGTTTTCTAAATGTGAGTTTTGGATTAGAGAGGTTCACTTTCTCGGTCACGTTGTAAACGAGAAAGGAATACACGTCGATCCTTCCAAGGTCAAAGCCATCGAGAATTGGGAAGCGCCAAAAACGCCAACTGAGGTGAGGCAATTCCTAGGACTAGCTGGCTACTATCGACGTTTCATTGAAAACTTCTCCAAGATAGCTTTACCTCTGACTGCGCTAACACAGAAAGATAAGAAGTTTGATTGGGGCGAAAACCAGGAAGCAGCGTTTCAAATGTTAAAGCAAAAGTTATGTAGTGCGCCAGTTTTGTCTCTGCCCGAGGGGACGGACGACATCGTCGTCTACTGCGACGCTTCACATCAAGGGCTCGGATGTGTCCTTATGCAAAGAAACAAAGTCTTAGCGTATGCCTCTCGTCAACTCAAGGTCAATGAAAGGAACTATACAACGCATGATCTGGAACTTGGAGCAGTTGTTTTCGCGCTAAAGATTTGGCGCCATTATCTTTATGGTACAAAGTGTTTAATTTTTACGGATCACAAGAGCCTTCAACATATATTTGATCAAAAGGATTTAAACATGAGGCAACGAAGATGGGTAGAATTATTGAATGATTATGATTGTGAAATAAAGTATCATCCTGGAAAGGCGAATGTGGTAGCAGACGCTTTAAGTAGGAAAGAGCGAGCAAAGACGCTACGAGTTAAGGCTCTAAGATTGACCATTCGCGCAGATCTCACTACCCGCATCCGAGAAGCTCAACAGGAAGCCTTGAAACCAGAATTTGTCAAGAACGAATCCCTTAGGGGTATGATTAAGAATTTAGAGCTCAAAGAGAACGACACTCGATATTTTGCTAACCGCATATGGGTCCCTCTCAAGGGAGGATTGCGCGAGCAAGTGTTAAACGAAGCTCACAAAACGCGGTATTCCGTACATCCTGGCGCAGACAAGATGTACCAAGATGTTAAAGCGCTGTATTGGTGGCCCAATCTTAAGGGCGACATCGCGACGTATGTCAGTAAGTGCCTGACGTGTTCAAAGGTGAAGGCTGAATACCAGAAACCGTCGGGGTTGCTTCAACAGCCAGAAATTCCCATGTGGAAGTGGGAACAAATCTCCATGGACTTCATTACCAAACTGCCAAGGACACCTGGGGGTTACAACACGATTTGGGTTATTGTAGACCGACTAACTAAGTCAGCACACTTCCTGCCGATCAAGGAAACCGATAAGATGGAAAAGTTAGCCCGATTGTATATTCGAAAAGTAGTTTCAAAACACGGAGTTCCGGTATCCATCATTTCTGATAGAGATAGTCGGTTCACCTCAAGGTTTTGGAGATCGTTACAAGGGGCTTTAGGTACTCGTCTTGACATGAGTACGGCTTATCATCCCCAAACAGATGGACAAAGCGAGCGAACCATTCAAACATTAGAAGATATGTTGCGCGCATGCGCAATCGATTTCGGAGGTAGCTGGGATACTCATCTCCCATTGGTTGAATTTTCATACAATAACAGTTACCACACAAGCCTCAAGGCTGCGCCATTTGAAGCCTTGTATGGGCGCAAGTGTAGGTCCCCGCTGTGTTGGGCTGAAGTGGGTGACAAGCAAATGACTGGTCCAGAATTGATCCAAGAAACGACGGACAAAATTTTCCAGATACGGGATCGCCTTAAGGCAGCGCGCGACAGACAGAAAAGCTATGCAGATGTGAGAAGAAAACCGTTGGAATTTCAAGTAGGGGATAAAGTACTTTTGAAAGTCTCTCCATGGAAAGGAGTCCCCCGTTTCGGCAAGCGAGGAAAGTTAAATCCGCGATACATCGGACCATTTAAGATCCTGGAAAGGATCGGTCCAGTTGCTTATAAACTCCATTTACCCGCCAAACTTAGTGGAGTTCACGACACGTTTCATGTGTCCAACCTCAAGAAGTGCTTATCTGATGAAACGTTAATTTTACCATTGGACGAGATTCATGTCGACAAACAACTACACTTCATGGAAGAGCCTATAGCAGTAACCGATTGGAAAGAACAAAAGTTGCGAAGAAGCCGAATCAAGTTAGTAAAGGTTCAATGGGACTCAAAGCGTGGACCTGAATTCACTTGGGAAAGAGAAGACCAAATGCGCAAAAAGTACCCATACCTCTTCCAAGGGATAGCTCCTACCAGCGACACCTCCTAATTTCGGGACGAAATTCTTCTAACAGGGGGAGAATGTGACACCCGGTAATTTCCCAATCCCATAAACCTAGTAATCAACCTAATTATTAGGAGATTGTGAATATTATGCGCGCCATGTTATGATCAGCGCGGGCATATGTTATATGCGCCATGCGCGGATGCGATGCGCGTCATGTTATGATCAGCGCGGGCATATGTTATATGCGCCATGCGCGGATGCGATGCGCGTCATGTTATGATCAGCGCGGGCATATATTATATGCGCCACGCGCACAGGTTCTTGTTGTGTTTTCATGACAACTTAATTTTATGTCGTTTCTGTCTAATGGGTTGCATACCTCTTCAATGATCAATAAGTAAAACTATGTTCAAACAATATCCTAATTTCCTAATTAAGACCCAAATCATTTATGCGCGCGCGGAAAAAGGGAACTAACCTCCCCGCATGGCGGGAACATTGAGAGCTAGTTTGTTTGAAGCTCCAAGATGGAATTGGCTTCAACATAACTGATCACTATGTTGAAATACCAAGACCCCATGGAGAATCTACAAATGAAACTTAACGTCCCTGACTACGAGAAGTTTACGCACCTACCCGCATCAAATAAGAAGGAGTTATGTGCGACACCTGCGGGAAGAACCCCCGCGGGACACCTTACAACTAAACCCTTTACGCATGAACGTCTGCACAGAAACCAACCACCTTTTCGCTTAAATCCAAAAGTTCACCCTGTTAATAAACTCTGAGAACGCTGGTTCCAGCAGAACCAGATGGACCCGCAGGATTCCTTATAAGGACGCCTGCGCAGTGATACGCGCAGGATTCGTTACAAGGACGCTTGCGCGAAGGCCAACTGGAGCCGCCGGACCCACAACGTTCAAAGAAATGGCCTACACGCAGAAGGCTATACGCGCAAGGTTACGCGCACAAAACACTTAGTCTATTCTTCAGATGAAAGGGGATTACCCCCGCCCAGAAAGAACCAGTTGCGTGTTTCAGAGATTTTTACCTTTTGACAGCACACTGACAACAGTACCAGGAACAGTACTGTAACACGAAATGTCAACTGTCAGCCGCACCTACTCTCACCAACCACAGTCCTGCATGTACTATCAAATCAACCAGAATCTTCATAACCACTCCCTAGGACCATCACCCCCATCCCTAAATAAATAATAATAAACCCCATACCTTGTCATCACTACACCCAATATGATAAGATCTCAATCCCCTAAATCAAGGGATTGTGTTCCCTTGAATTTGCCTATAAATATCAATTCTTGAATAAAAATATCACAACCACAAGAAACACACTCCAAACTCCTCTCTTAAACCTGTAATTCTGCACTAACCATCTCCCAAGCATCCGTTTCCAGTTCCATCGCTAGGTAAGCCGAAACCTTAGTCTTGAGATTTACTTTTCTGACCAGCCCTTATATTCTTCGATTACTTGGTCTTAATACACATATTTCTTGTTATTTAAACATATTCTAGACTTCCAATTTCGAGGCTAACACCAAGAAACCCGAATCTCGTTTAATCTCTCTAAACCATCACTTAACAAGAATCACAGGTGAGTCTCACAGCCCCTATTTTCACTGTTTTTAAACTATTTTCGGGGCGAGGGACACGTGTTTAAATTATGTTTTATCATGGTATATTTACAAGCAATGCAAACGATTATCTGTTCATAGAGTCTATCTTGGTTATCAATGTGAGTGCGCTAGAACGAGAAAGTGATCACTTTATCAATGAAACTCTAAGAGTAGGGACTACTGGTTTGATCAACCCGCTCGTAGGGGTAGCACCTCTTTGCATAGACGAGCGCCTAGTATGGTCATGGGGTAGTACTACTGGTTAAATTCGCTCGTAGTGGCCGCGCCACTTTGCATGGACGAGCACATAGTTTTTCAGAAATGTTCGCGCGAAACCCGCGGGACGGTTTTATCAAGAATATGTTTTAATGATGTTATCAGAACTATGTTTCAATATGGTTTTATCAAGATTATGATGCAATGCGATTTATCAAGTCACCGAAACTTGTGAACTCACTCAGTTTATACTGATTCAAATATTTTTACGTGTCTTTCAGGTGGTAATTAAGTAGCGCAAGGGGTCACACGTAGAGCACTTCACGCAGAACAGCTATAAAAATGGTTTTTGGAAGATTTTAGTTCTATCCCTTCCACACGCGTGGTTGTTCCCCGCCGTGTAAGGGGATATGGCGCGGAAATCTTTAACGTTTTTCATATTTGGATGTTTTTATATGTTCTTCTAAACAATGTAATGTATTTTGTACTAGACATTTCATGAGAAATGGGAAATTTATTTGAATGTTTGCAATGACCCGTGCTTGATTATCAATCCCCACGCGCGCACGCCCGGCTGTTTCCGCCAGTTAGGGCCGGGTGTGACATTAACCGGTTATTTTAAAAAAAAAACCGGTTAACCGGTTCTAAACCGGTCCTAACCGGTTAGACCGGTTAGGGTTTTGACATACAAAAACCGGTTATTAACCGGTCCGGTTATTAACCGAACCGGTTTTTTTCCAGGCCAAAAAAAACCGGTCCGGTTAATAACCGAACCGGTTTTTTTAAAAAAACCGATTTGTGCACCTCTACTGCTATATAACGTTGGGTTTGTTATCTAACACAAGCTTCGTGTATTTAAACATGCATAGTTATTTTTTAAATGTAGCGTATTATTATAACACATGTCACGTTTAGGAAAAATGTCATAGAATACCAACCAACTCTTAAAAGTGTTTCAATTAAGTCACTCGTATAATTATTACCCAAATTGGGTTACTAACTCTTCAAATTGAGTCTCGTTGGATTTTTTGTGCGTCAAGAAAGAAAGTAAGGGTCGGGATTTGCATTATATGTAATTATATTTAAAAAAATAAAAAAAGCGTTAGTTATATTAAAAGTTAAAAATAAAAAATAAAATCCATGTCACATAAAAAAAGATAAAAAGATTTTCTCATTGAAACAAAAACAAAACATGTTAAAACCTATAATTTAATAAAATATAAATGTTTGGTGACTTAATTGAAACAATTTTTAAATTCGAACAACTTAATTGAAATATTTTTAAAACTTGTTTTCTATTCTATATTTAACTCAGATTGTTAAGTTCAACATGATCGTACATGGTTTTTGCTTTCTTTGCCATATATTTAGTTGTTATACGATTGTAATTAATATGTATTTGTACTTTTTAGATGTGTATATAATTCTCTAAAGAAAAGTTAATTAAAAATTGATTTTAAGTAGGGAATGAGAGTGGGATGAATAATAGGCCTACCAGTTTGAAGCTCCCTTGCCATGCACGTAAAGGTGAATTATAATATACATGGCATGCCTCGTACGCAGGAGGCAACACAACAGCATTACTCTTTGCTTAAACGGCCGAACAACCACTCTTTGTAATTACACAGGTTTGAATCCCGTTTGGAAGTTTCTAACAACCAAGTTAAATCGGTTTTAGTTTTTGTGATTCGAACGAACAGGTCATACCATACAGGTTTTACCTGATCCATTTTTTGTTCCCCTGGGCCAAAATTTATGTATTCGCCACCAAATGGTGCATAATTTAATTACCCGGTCACATTGCTCAAGAAAACTAGGATTCTCATCCCATAAAAATAAATAAAATTTTTGTAATTATAATTACTGCCTATTTAATTATTTAACCGGTTAATGAGCCACATATACTTTGAACATTATTTTAACAACGTTTTTTTTTCCAGGACCATATGTGATAGAACTTCATTCATTTCAAGTTATTTAATGGTTAACGTTCTGACTCAAAACCCTAATTTGCAGGCGGAGACCCTAACAACCAGATAAAACCACCCCCTTGACGCAGATGCTGAAGCTCGTACTAGCGATCTCTTTTAGAATAAATAATCGGACTACCACTAAGCCAAAATGACATAGTCTTAGATTACTATAAATTTATTTTTTCTTATATACAGGTGAGATTAATTACTTATTTGCTTATTTAGATATTACCAAGTTGGATAAGACATAAGTGACATGTTATTGTGGCTGAAGTTGTATGAAAGCAAAGGAAGGTGGTGGGGGGCAAATAGGTAAAAGAACAGGCATGCTATGGATGGCGTGAGAAGCACAATAAAAGTTGCATAATGATATGCATTATCCATTGTAGCATGTCAAAGACCGGTCAACCATCTTTTTCTCTCGGTCAACCCTTTTCAACTCTCCATGCTTTCGCATTAACTTTTCATTTTATACGTCATAATTTTATATGAAAAATGATTAATATTTGTTTGCGATGTTTAAAGGATTGGTGTAAGTTTCGGGTGTAATCAGATGGTTGGGTGTCCGATGGTTGTTATTGGTTGTATTTGGGTGAGTTTTTTGTGTATTGTTTTGGTGGTTGTATTTGTGTGTTTAACTTCTTGCTAGCTTGTTTTTTGATAAAATTTTGTTGGTTGTTCAAAAAAATCAACATGCAATCAATCAAGTTTGCAAAAGTTGTTAAAAATTTTTGGACACTCCCAGGTCGATCGACTAGACAATTGCTAAAACTCGGTCTAGGCGGGCTGGTGAGTACTCGGGTATAGTAAATTATGAAGAAATTAGTTTTTAAGAGATTATATCTATGTCAAATATCGTATGTTCATTAATATTCATAAAAAATACGTGAATGTTAATATACATCAAAAGAATACATGTAGATGGTCCTGAGTTGATCGATGCCAAAGACGAGTTGAGTTATTTCGCACCGAGTTAATTGATTCCAAGGCCGAGTGGACCAAATCCGAGTTGTATAAAGCACCCCCCTCCCCCCCTTCCTCGCGCAAAGTTTCAAATACTTACTGATTCCAAGGCTGAGCTAACCAATATGAACGGAAGAACCTTAACAACTGTATAATTATTTGTAGGCAGTACATAGAAGATAATGCTATATAGTATGAATGAAAATTAGAGAGTTAAAAGTTAATTAAGCCCCTTGTATGTGTCAAATTCAAGACAACATATATAGTATTTGTTAGGAAACAATAGATGTAACCTCACTACAAGGCAAGAGTGATGATTCTCGAGTTGATTTATGTTGATCATTAGTGTTTTAATTACCAAACGATTGAGTCAATTTTTATCTTAAGTTATTCATATTTTGAAATAAAACAGATGTGTGCACTCTATTAATTGTTATTTTTCTTTTGCATTTGAATATATAATCTTGGAAAATTAAGTCAAAAACTTGAATAATTTGGTAGATGAGAATAATTACAACTCCAAAAGGTAAATATAGAATAGATAATGCGTTAGTTTTTTTCTACATAGTTAAAAATCACACCTCTTTATACATAAGAGTTACGAATGAAAGCAATCCATGAAAGCCACATTGCTGACTCTTTATATTTGAATTATCGACCTTTAAAGAGAAAACACATATTACATACTATGATACTATATATTGTGGACCATATGCTCATTGGTTCGTAACTCTTTACACTAAGAGCATTCTCATCCAACCATTCATTTAATGTGAGGGGTGTTTTTATAATTTAGAGAGTGATTCAAGATGTTGTGAGTGAAGAGTTTTTATATTTTAGAAAAAATAGTGATTTTTTTATATATTTGAAAAGTTACTGTTCATCCCTTATGATTTTTTAATATATTTTGAGAGTAGTTGTGAGTGAACGAAAAAAAAAGATAATGATAAAAACTGTAAAAAGTATTATTTAATTGAAATAAAAAAAGAAAATATAGTGAGTTTTAATGTAGTTTTTGTTTTAGGAATATAAGGTGGGATGAGAATACTCTAATTGAGTTGTTTGCATTAGCCATATTTTGGTGCATGTAATAAAATAATGTTAGTAATTAAATTTTGAAGGTTGCTTGCATTGTACACTTTGCCAGGGAGCAACATCCCCTGACCCTTCTCTGTTAATATAAAATATTATTATAATAAACAAATCACATTAAACATACTATTGTCTTGTCCTATTTATAAAATTAAAATTTTTGTTTTAACAATAGAATTTCTGCAAATCAAATTAATATCTAGATTACAAAATTTAGAAAAGAAAAAACAAAGTAGCCTCTCATTATAAGAGCAAACACGCGCTGTAAAGTGGACGCAAAGTTTTTCATTTTTGATGTATTCGCTATAGAACGAAGGAGAAAACCCAAATATATAGTTATAGTATAAGCAAAAGGATGCCGATACATATTCGTTTTGCTTGTATTTACTATGTAACAGCCAAACTCAAGCTGGCAAACTTGCACGTTGCGACGACCGATAATTGCCAAACAAAAAAATAAAGTTAAAAAATATAACGTGTTTGGTTGGTTAAATTATTACTTAATTAAACAAATAACTAAAAATTAAGAATTTAAATAATAAAGAAAAACTAAAAAGAAAATGGGAGTAAATTGTTTTTTTACTCATTTAAATTTATTTATTAGGTTAACTCCATCCATTATTTAACAAGAAATAGTTTGAGATTGTCTAGTGGCCCAACAAAGCGATTAAATTTAAACGTTAGGGGTTCATTCGTTTAAAGTTTTATTTTAGGTTGAAAGGGATAAGAGATATAAATCAAATAACGAAAATTAAAATATGAAAGATAATATAATATGATAGAGCAAGGTGGTTGCGTCACCGTCAGCTGCCGTCCACCGCCGCTTGACACACGGCGGGTTACAACTTATAATAATTTAATTAAAACCCAAGCCAAGCCGGCTAACAAACCCTCCGTCACGATGAGTTTGACTTGACTTACATTGTACCGTACGTACGCATGCTACCTATGGCACACCTCTGACTTATCTGCTGACTCAGCACCAATCCCTCCACGTGGCACCACAATATAGAAGCCGTGTAGTTCTCGGAGGGATCTAGCCACCTGTCTCCTAACACCCTAACACATGTGGCCCTACTTTCTCTCTCTGTGGGCCCCACTTTTGTTCTTATTTTTCACATATTTGATATCTTCACTTTAGACTAAAAGGAAAGTTAAAACAATCCTACAAGCTAAACATAAGCACAATATACTTTGGGTGTATGTGAAACCAACCTTGTTAAGAAGACTCAAATGTCATTTTCAATGTTTAATGTTTTTAACTTTTTTTACAAACTAAGGATCATTTTTATAACAAGAAAGATTGTATATATTGTACATATCATTTTCTAAACTTAAACAATTGCATATATGAATTTCATATTCAGAGATTGAGCTTTTGAGAAACTTAAAGTCGGATAACTGATAATCGACAGAGAAGAAACCTTTATCTCGAGGTTCGGAAGAGTTTGAATTATAACGTAAATTCTTGACGATTCTTTTGTTTTTAATGGATGGTTTGTGGTGTATAAAGTATATGCGTTAAGAACATTACTTTTGGTTTAAGTGTAAGAATAATAAACTAGGGTTGTGTTGAACGTTTCTCAAAATGGAAATTTAATGGATGAAATCTCAATAACCTTATAAGAAAATTTATAGAATGATGTCGACATAGTCACATAACCGGCAAAATTGTTTTATATTTATCAACACGCAAAATACTAGATAGTAAGATTCCAAAATAAATTCACAACTTTAAAGTTATGTTTCTTTTGTAAGAAAAAAATTTTAGAAACATTTTAAAGATTTAGGTCAAATTATTTTAGATATTTGAGGGTGCTAGTAAATTAGGAACTCTTGAAATTTATTTACCCCATAAATAAATAAATAAATAAAATTAGTGTTGGTAGTAGTAATTGATATAATTGGAGGGCTAGATTGCATAGAAAGGAAGATATGACGCATTGAAGACTAATTTACTGAAAATTGAAGTTAAGAGGAGGTTTACTCACACTTTCACCTCCCTGTTTTGAAAGCTTTCATGTCTGCTAGACAAAGGCATTACTTAACATGCATCCATGCATACTTTTTCTTCCTTTTTACTCCTGAATTCAAGTATCCCAAAATAAATAAATAAATAGCCATCTCCTTTTGTCTTTTTACCGAATATTATGAAATTCAATCAAATATATACTTATATTAACATATTGATAAATTAATAATGTGTTATATAAAATATACCATTTGTGTTATTGTTCGTTGTTTAATTTGTCTTCTTTTCTATCTTGTATTTATAGGTCTCTTGCTACTTGTAAGTTGCCTTCTTTTTCGTTTTAATATATCTACATGTTTTCTTTATAATACATTTATACTAAAGTAATATTGTAATTGTCCATTTATAAAAATAATATCAATATATCTTTTTCAAACTTATAAAAAAATCATATATATGCACAGCACAAATTGTAGTATAATAGTTATACTAATTCTCTTATAACTACTTTTATATTTCAAGCTGTTGTAAGAGCATTCCTAAATCATTCTCTACCCTATATTCATATATATCATAATATTACACTAAAAATCATTATTTTTTCTCTCTTATGTTTAATTAAATAATATTTTTTATACCTTTATCATTATTTTTTCTCTTTCTTTCACTCACAATCACTTTTAGAAAATATTAAAAAATTATATGGTATAAATAGTGAATCATCAAATTTAACTTTCCCTATAACATTCTCTCTCCTCTACTCACAATCACTCATAACCATACCATATAAGACCCCACTCGCATAATTATAAGGACGGGCTGAGAATGCTCTAACTTAATTCTTTTCAAATGAGAAAGACTGAAACAATATTTATATCAAATTGGGGTGTCCAAAAAACTTGTGCCTCAAAGGCTCGGTCTGGCTCAATAGTTTAACTCGGTACTGGCTCAAATTATTTGGAGTTAGGAACTAAGCGTTTTCATTACTGCATTTTCATTTCTACTTCAAATTAGAGCGATCACTTGACTCTACACTCCTATAATTTATAAATGGCGTCTAACTAACCTTCTAAATGGCGTCTTATTTTCTTTTGTTGAAATATAAATATTTTATAAACTTCACTCTTAAAACCGAGCCGAGCCAATTCAGCTTAAAATCAAGCTAAGCTCGAGCTTAGATATTCAGCTCTGTTTCAACTATGTGTTGAGCTCTAACTTGCCTTGATTTGACTCGACTCATAAACAACCCTAATGTCACATTATAGGGCATCCATATATAGTATTATAAGTACTTAGTTAATTATGTGTGATATAAATTTTAAGTGAGATGTTTGAAATTATTACTTCAAACTTATCACGTATGCTATAAAATCACTTGGTCATTTTTAAAGATTAACTCAAAAGTACTTTACTTGTTTATATATAAAGTTAAAATGTGTGACAGTTGTAACCTTAGCTTAGCTTAGCTTAGGTTAAAGGAGTCGGTTATAAATAAATGATTAAAGTAAGATATTGGGAAATGTAAGCTTGACTAGGTTGGTTTTCTTGTGAAGACTACAAGTGTTTCAATGTTTGTAGCTTGCTTCTTCCATTCCCCCAAATCTTTGGTACTACCCATGCAAGGTGGAAGATATAGAATCTCTTGGTATTTACGAAAATAACTTTATATGTACACACACTATATATCCATTGAATACTATCTAAAAGCAACTGGGATTTATATGATTATGGTTTAGGATTAAGATTTTTATGATCTTATGTACAAAATTTGACGTGAAGGATTTCTTCCTTGATGGTTTTTTTGAATAAGTAAGATTTAAAGCATAAAAATCAATAACAGTTAAAATCTTGTATCAGGAAAGCTAATTCAAATATTAGGATTAGTTTCAAACGATGTTAAAAAACAGTATTTTAAAGTCATATTAAATGATATAAATAAAAGGCAAACATTTGAAATATGGATGCACTTGGAGCTAAAAATGGCATCAAAATATCAAATGTTGTGATCAAGGACTGAATTCCTAGATGAAACTTGAACTTCTATATCACAAACCTAACAATAAATAAGCGCGTCTTCCGATCAAACTTTAGAGTCGGGACAAGATGATATGCGGAAATTTTCATGACCGGTTGGTCCATTGTTAAGTATACGTGCACCCTATATCTTGGAAAACCACACTTTCGAGTAACAAAAATTTGCATATTATAAGTTTTCCCTCAATATTTATTATAAAATAAATGTATACTTAAGATATTTTTATTTTAAAATATTATAGTTCACAAAAGTATTTCTTAAAATTGATAAGAAATTTGAATATAGGGGATGATAAAGGGGTGGTGGGGGTCTCCCTCTTATCTTTATATTTGTGAAAGAAAAGGATATTACACAATTTCATCAGTACTCTTCTTCACCGTTGCTTCATTCTCCAATATACCTCCTGTTTTTTTCTAAATATCTCTTTTAAATTTTATATAAAGTTTTTTTTATGCTGACATGGCCACATATGATTCACCCACGTGGCATCTCATCTTACTTGTTGGCAAAAATCTTCAACTTGAAGCAATCTTACCATTGATCACGACTTTTCAAGCATATATTGATATTCATGCACGTACCCTAACTTTTCTTATAACAATTTCAAACTTCTTTTTTTCTTTTGTGTTTTCCTTACTAAATTTAAATATTGTAAATATTGTTCCTGATTTTTATTACTATTTATTTAAATATATAAATATATATTTTGAAAAGTGTAATTTTAGTAAGTTATTGTTCGGTGATCGGTAGGCATCGATTGAAGTTTATTCGTGTTCTTAGAATAACTAATAGCATGTTTAAGGCGGTTTTCCTCTATGTGCTTGGAATAGGGTCTAGCGAGTATGTGAAGAAAACTTAAATCCAAGGTTTCATTAATTCAAGAACGCTAACCACGTAAGATTCAAGATGAACTCAATACGGAGTTCAAGCCCTAATTTCACTGATAAGACGAAACACTATAACTCTAATTGCTAAAAACTTGACTTTAAGAATCAAATTTAACATTTTCTATAACACAATTTTTTTTCTCACAAAAATGTAAATCAATTTCGATTTTTTTAGTTTTGCCATGAAAAACTGAATTAACTACAACTTAAAAATGTTTACAAATTGTAAAAAGGATTTCAGTTGTCAATTTTTATTTTCTAAGACATATTTTGTATGAATCATTGGTTTTACATCCAAAACTTTGTAGGCAACTAACCATACGCAAAATCAAAATGCAAAAAGATTATCAAATACACGCAAATTAATGTATTTTCTAAAACATACACGGTAAATAGACATATTTTCCCCTAAGTCTTCTAAAACATACACAGTAAATAGGCAAATTAATGTATTTTCTAAAACATAATCTATTATTTCCGCTCTATCCCGTTAGGTACGAAAGGTTATATCGAGCAGGTTCGTCTTAAAATTAGTTGGCCTAAAGTTTCAGTTTTGATCTTAGATCACAATTTGACATCCGTTGACATTACATTTTAGCATATGTTCGATTGTAATGTTATGTAAGCTTAAGCACGCTTGAATATATTCTAAGATGTGTGTAACATACGTCATATACGTGTGTGGGTTTTATCTATATTTAATGTATTTACTTTGTGAAAGTGAAAAGGGACAAGAAACCCTAAGTTGTTAATTGGATAAGTGTACATCATATCTAGTTTATCATGTCAACAAACACACCATGCTTTTATTATTTTATTATATTTTCCCGCATAAATAATGAATATTTTAACAAAATTTTTTGTAAGGGTCAACATAGTTAACCAATTTTGGCCTTAGATTATATTGTATTACATATGTTCCTTTGGCTATTACTATATTGCAAAAGTAATCTATATCTATATCTATAATATATATAAACGAAAACCTAAAAATCATATGTGTTGCGATATGGTAGCTCCCCTTTTTTATGAAAGCCACCAGATTTCTTGATTTTTAAATGGAGGCCTCTCATTGATTTAACTCAAATTCATGGGTATGGGTATTACCAAAACGAGATAGCTCTTAAACGGGTTATAACATCTCATTAAATTAAAAATTAATCTGACCAATTATTTGATATGAAAATCCTACAAAATAATAATATACTAAAATTTAATATCCAATTTAAAAAGAAAAAGATATTATTTATAATTAATAAACAGTTTTATAGTAAAAAAACATAAGCGGGTCATGGGTCACCAAATCCAGATAGCTTTTAAACGAGTTATAACGTATCATTTATTTATGAAAGCCTTTCATCATCAAACCGTAAGTATATTATTAACTTTCTTACAATAAAGAAAATTAAAATCCAAAAACTAAATATTAAAAAACGAAAAATGTAAAACAACCATTCTCTCAAACCATCAGATTACATGAAGGTTTCTCAAGCATTTGACCCGAATTCATGGATAAAGGTCTCACCAAACCTAGATAGCTCTTAAACGGGCTATAACATCTCATTATATTAAAATATAGTCTCATCAAATATCTGATATGAAAATCTTATAAAATAGGAATATACTAAAAAGTTAATATCCTATTTTTTTTTTAAATATTATTTATAATTAAGAAATAATTTTATAATAAAGAAAATAAACGGGTAATGGGTATCACCAAACCCAGATAGCTTTTAAACCGAATTATAACATATCATTTATTTGTGAAAACATTTAATTATCAAACCTCAAGTATATTAATTATTAACTTTCTTAAAATAAATAAAATTAAAATCCAAATATACATATATAAATATTAAAAACAAATAATTTAAAACAACCCCCGTAATACGGGGGATAAAATCTAGTAATATTATATTTGAAGAAGAAAACATAAAAGAACTTCATTAAATTAAAAACAATAGAAAATAAAAAAAATTATTTTCAAGGAGTACATGTCACGATGGTTGTTATGTGAAAATTATTCTATAAAAAAAAGGAAAAATTCCCAAAATAACCTTTTTTAGAAAGATAAAGCTCAAAATAGCCTTTTTTTCTCAAAATTTCTATAATTTGAACTGTCAAGACGCATTGAGAAAAGATAAAAATAAAGAGGGAACATGCCAAATTTCGAATGAAAGTTAGGGAGGAGAAGAGATTTGAGGAAATAATAAAGGTAAAGACTAAATTTTTTTGAAATCTTGGAGTAAAAGTTCAAATTTTTCCAAAACTTTTTTTTCTCAAAATACCGTCTTGAGAGACTGCTTTTTTATGTTTCATACCTTTTCTGTCCATATTTTCAAATTTTAGGAAAAAAGAGATTTTCAAATATCGTCTTGAGAGACAAGATTCTACCACCACCAACACCACTGTGACATCTGCCCCGATCCGACCCGACCCAGGTACCCGTTTCTCTGACCCGATCTCTCTTTTATTATTTAATATTTATACTTATATTTCCTTCCCGCCTCTTTCTCTCTCTTTCTTTCCGCCGTCCCGTCCCTCTTCCTTCTCTCTTTCCGCCTTCTTTTCCCTCTTGTCGCCGTCCCACCCTTACGCTTTGTTTCCCTCTTCTCTTTGCTTGTCCTTTGGTTCTTCCCGCCTAAGGATGTCTGCAGCTCCACGCGCCAGACTCCTTACATGGAAGCCTGCGTGAAGACATCTTGTTCCTGCGGTGCGTGAAGAGAACTCTTCTCGCAGCGCGCTAAGAATGCATGTTCTTCCCGCAATGCGCTAAGAATGTATGTTCTTCCCGCGATGCGCTTAGAATTCTTGTTCTTCACGCAGCACGCTAAGGATGTGATTCTTCCCGCAGTGCGCTAAGGATTGTTGTGCCAGCCTTCGCGCTCGCGCACTCAGCCTTCCCGCGCTTAACCCTTGTATCTTCTGTTTAAATCTAGCCGTTTGCTTTTGTGTTGTCTTATCTTTTGAGCCGTTGACCTAACCCATCTAATGTCTGAATAGTTACTTTCGGCGCAGCATGCGCACCAACCCCATTGGTTGCCAGATAAAGTGACTGACATAATCTTTTGAGATCTGCTTTTGCCATGCTTGACCAGTACCTTTATCTGAACCGCCCATGCCTGTTACTGTTCCCTGTCAGCTTTATCTTGCCCCCTGCAGCTGCCATATCTTTTGATATCTTTTGCTTTTGGAATCTTTTACTTTTTGAGATCTTTTCCCCTTTTTCTAGGGATTGTGTTCCCTAGGGTTTCTCTATAAATAATAGTATTATTTTTCCTAACACATCACACACAAAACACTTAATCTCTCCTGTACTCTTGCTCCTTGCTCTCTCTGCCGTCTTCCTCTCTGCCTCCGTCTTCCTCCTTGTTCTTCCTGCTTTTCCGGTAATATATATTATAGTTTACTTATTAATTATGCTAACTTATAATCAAGACTTAAAACAAATCATTAAAACAATAATCTTATTTATAGGTTAACTTGTGCTTGTTTAAAGTTGGTTCTTGCTTTATCTATCACCGCATCGTTTATCATGTGAGTTATCTCGTATCTAATCCCTTTTTATTTTAAATGCTTTGGGATGTTCATGTGTTCATACAAAACTTGAGTCTTAAACTTGTTTATGAACTTTAGTCGCGCAGTATCCCATGTGTTGAGGACGTTTACTTGGCTGTTTATTTGTATGTGTGTATCATTAACCGCTTTGTTCGGCCTATTCCGCAGTTCCGTTGGTACCATTAGTTGAACACGGGAGACCTATCGTTTACGGTTTTCTTTGTTTACACTTGCACAGATGTTTTCTCGTTTTTATGCTCAATTGGGAGCATGGATTGAACTATGATCTATGAACTATCTTAGGCTTGATCACAATCTGATTACACCCTTGTTAAACTCTAGACATACACGTGTTGCGCGCAGATTTACTGTGATTATCTATGATTATCTATTAAACTTGATTTCTCACCAACACGCAAGTGTTTGACGTTTATTTTAACACATGTTCAGGTTTGCAGTAGCTGTTTTGGAGCTTGTGGACACGTAGGACGTTTTTACTTTTGGACCTAGAATTAAAATGTATCAAGACAAGTTAATGTTGTTTGAATGTTATAATTTATAATATATTGATTTATGTTTGATTTATGTTCTTTATTTTCCCCGCTGCGCGTGCGCGATAAAATGTGTATTAATAAATATTGACACCAATAGTGTCGCGAGTAATGAAGCAATATGTGGCGCCCCGATGTATAATCCGCCTTTGGTCGGGGTGTTACAGATTGGTATCAGAGCTCGTTGACTTTAGGATAGGTGGTTAGACGTAACGGCCTAGAATACCTAAGAGTCCCTTCTCGCGCATGAGAGAAATCTCATGTTTGCGCGCTTATTGTTAATTACTCGTTATTTATGAATATGCTCGCGCTTGCGCAGTATATGATTTTATGTTTTATTTCGCGATATTTCGATTTTTGTCGAATTTCGATTTTTATTGATTTTTCTTACATATTCGTTTGTTGGGTTTGAAAATCCGAAAAGTCATGGTGATACATGAATAGTTGATTTTCAATTTCCATTTACGATTATGTTCTGAGGTTGGAGACTTGAAAAGTCATGGTGATACATGAATTGTCAACCTCCAATACTCATTTTCTTGTATATTTTATATTGAAGATTGGAAAGTCATGGTGATACATGAATCGTCAATCTCCAATACTCGTTTACTCGTATATTTTAAATTGGGAATTCGGAAAGTCATGGTGATACGTGAATTGTCGGTTCTTGATTCGAATTTGTTACCTTTATTAAGTCTGCATTTAGGATCATTTATTTTACTTTAACTTTTGATAGTATCTAACTCCGTGAAACCAAGCTTTATAAGATTAAAACTTTGCGCTAAAACCAAGATATTAACTAAAATTAAAATTTTTATAGAATGCCTCCGCTATCTCGCCGATTTCAGAGAAGAGAAGCCTCGCGCATGCGTAGACAGCAACGTTCCCAGGAAATGGCCGCCGCAATAGCCCAAGCTTTGAGCCAAAACAATGCTAATACCTCCAGTTATAACATTAAGTCCTTTAATGCGGGTAACCCTCCGAAGTTCACAGGTCTTGAAGGAGCCACCGTGATGCTCCAATGGCTTGAGAAGATTGAAAACACTTTCTTCCATACCCAATACCCCTCAGAAAGACGAACCCTATATGCTTCCAGTGTCCTGGAATCCAGAGCGCTTACATGGTGGAATGGAGTAGCTCATGCGCGTGGCGCAGAGGCTGCTTCTAGCATGACATGGGAGGAATTCAAGGAAATTCTTACGCGAGAATTCTGCCCTCCCAACGAAGTTAAGCGCCTGGAGGAAGAATTCTGGAACTTGAAGCAATACAGCGGTGAAGCGCGCGAGTACGCGACGCGCTTCCATGAACTAAGCCTGCTTGTCCCTCACCTTGTTAACCCTTCCCGCCGAGCCATCGAGAAATTCCTTGGGGGTCTCCCTATGGAAATTCAAGATTCTGTATGGGCCAGAAACCCAGTTACCCTCTCTGACGCCATCGAATTGGCCGCTGTGCTCAGCGACAACCATGTCAGAGCAGGAACCCTGTTCCTGCGGGGAACTGAGAAGACCAAACCCACCAAAACTGCCCCTGAACCCGCAGAAACCAAACCTGAACCCTCAAACCATAACCAGAAACGTAGGCGCAGACAAGCTTACGCGCTTACCAACCCGCCCATAGTCCAGCAACCCGCTTACCAGCCTCTAGCATACGCCCCTCAACCTCTGTCAGCCTACCCAACACCTCCTATAGGCCACAACTATGCCATAACCAATCCCGCACTCCCTGCCCCGCCAACTAAGAAACCTTACACAGGAAACCAACCCTTTTGCCCAACCTGTAGACTTCATCACCCACCTCAAGTCCCGTGTCGACAATGTAACCGATGTGGCCGCGTAGGTCACTCCGTTGAGTACTGTAGAACCCCTCCCTCCAATCCGATTGCGCCAACACCACCAGCTTACCCGCAGAACCCACAGCCAACTTACCAAAACCCACGACCCAGATCGTGCTTTAACTGCGGTGATCCAAGTCATTTCCGGAACGCGTGCCCAAGGCTACAAGTTCAGATTACTCAAGCGAATCCGGTGAACCAAATTTCGAACCAAGTGACGCGTGGCCGAGCTTTTAACATAACCGCGCACCAAGCGCAAGCGAATAACGACGTAGTTAATGGTACATTTTTGCTTAACGGATTTTATGCATCTATGCTTTTTGATACTGGCGCCGATCGAAGTTTTATCTCTCGCGCCTTCGAGCAGAAGCTTGCGCGACCGCGCGATGACTTAGAAGATTTTTCAGTTGAATTGGCTAATGGCGAAACTGTTTTAATAAACTCGGTAATTAAAGATTGCACGCTTAACCTTAACGAAAACGATTTTCTGATCGACCTCATCCCTATGCCTCTTGGAAGCTTTGATGTTATCATTGGTATGGACTGGCTCTCGAAGAATCGCGCCGAAGTTATTTGCGCCAAGAAATTGATTCGCATACCTCGAGAAAATGGTGATCTTCATATCTACGGCGAAAAACCCTCCAGTGGTCTTAAACTTATGTCTTGCGCCGAAGCCCAAAGACTCATGCGGAAGAAGTGTATTGCATTTCTAGCCCATGTGGTTAAACCCGATGAAGGAAAGAAGCTTCGCGATATCCCTGTTGTGCGTGATTTTCCTGAAGTTTTTCCTGATGATCTTCCTGGTATCCCTCCCGCTCGTGAAGTCGAGTTCCGTATTGATCTTGTCCCTGGTGCTTCCCCCGTAGCTAAATCTCCTTATCGTCTTGCACCCGCTGAGATGCAAGAATTGGCCAGCCAACTTCAAGAGTTGACTGCTAAAGGATTCATTCGCCCTAGCTCTTCGCCCTGGGGTGCTCCGGTGTTGTTCGTTAAAAAGAAAGATGGATCGTTCCGCATGTGTATTGATTACCGCGAGTTGAACAAACTCACCATTAAAAACCGGTATCCCTTACCGCGTATTGACGACCTCTTTGATCAACTCCAAGGTGCCTCCTGTTTCTCGAAGATCGATCTCCGTTCTGGTTATCATCAGTTGCGTATCCGCGATGAAGATGTTCCGAAGACTGCTTTTCGTACTCGTTATGGCCATTTTGAATTCTTGGTCATGTCCTTCGGTCTAACCAACGCACCCGCCGTTTTCATGGATCTTATGAATCGGGTGTGTAGGCCTTTCTTGGATAAATTCGTGATCGTGTTTATCGATGATGTTCTGGTGTATTCTAAGACCAAGACCGAGCATGAGCAACATCTCCGATTGGTATTGCAAAAGCTTAGAGCCGAGCAACTCTATGCTAAGCTTTCCAAGTGTGAATTTTGGTCTGATGAAGTACAGTTTCTTGGTCATGTTGTAAACAAGATGGGTATTCATGTCGACCCATCCAAGATTGAAGCAATCAAGAACTGGATTACGCCATCCTCTCCTTCTGAGATCCGTTCCTTTCTGGGCTTAGCTGGTTATTACCGGCGTTTCATTTCGAACTTCTCAAAGATCGCTTTGCCTTTAACAGCTCTGACGCACAAAGGTAAACCGTATATTTGGGGCTCGAAGCAAGAAGAAGCCTTTCTAACGCTCAAGCGTTTGTTGTGTGAAGCTCCTGTTCTTGCGCTACCTGAGGGTAATGATGATTTTGTCGTGTATTGCGATGCATCCAACCAAGGTCTCGGTTGTGTTCTTATGCAACGAGGCAAGGTTATCGCTTACGCATCAAGGCAACTTAAGGTTCATGAAAAGAATTATACAACTCACGACCTCGAGCTTGGTGCAGTTGTTTTTGCCTTGAAGATCTGGAGACACTACCTTTATGGTACTAAGTGTATCCTCTACACTGACCATAAAAGCCTTCAGCATATCTTTGATCAAAAGGAACTTAACATGAGGCAACGCCGATGGAACGAACTCATCAGCGATTACGATTGTGAGATCCGGTATCATCCTGGTAAGGCTAATGTGGTAGCCGATGCGCTCAGCCGAAAACCCTGCCAACTTAACTGTATCTTGCCGCGCACCCAGCTTCACTTCGCGCCGATTCAAAGCAACCTTGAATCGCGTATTCGTGACGCGCAGCGCGCATCCATCAGTAATGGTAACCTTCGCGCCGAGTTAGCGTGTGGCGCGGAAGCACTCTTTGTCCCTAATCTGAGTGGAATTCTCTGCTATCTCAATCGCATCTGGATCCCTTGTGATGAGAATCTTCGCGCTGATATCCTGAGTGAAGCGCACAAATCTCGGTATTCTATTCATCCCGGCGCTGATAAGATGTACAAGGATTTGCGCATAACTTATTGGTGGCCCGGTATGAAAAAGGATATTGCTGTGTTCGTAGCTAAGTGCCTGACTTGTTCTAAAGTTAAAGCTGAACACCAGCGCCCATCTGGTTTGCTCGAACAACCAGAAATTCCTACGTGGAAATGGGAAGGTATAGCGATGGACTTTATTACCAAGTTACCTTTGACAGCAAGCAAACATGATAGCATTTGGGTAATAGTGGATCGATTGACTAAATCTGCTCACTTTCTGCCCATTCGTGAAAACTACCGTGTTGAGCATCTCGCGCAGCTTTATGTCAAGGAAATCGTCTGCCGCCATGGTACTCCTTTGAGCATCATATCCGATCGCGATGGCCGTTTTATATCTCGCTTTTGGAAATCTCTCCAATCTGCGCTAGGAACTCGCTTGGACATGAGTACGGCATATCATCCTCAGACTGACGGTCAGTCTGAGCGAACTATTCAAACTCTTGAGGATATGCTCCGATCTTGTGTTCTTGATTTTGGAGGTAATTGGGATTCACACCTGCCTTTGATCGAGTTTTCTTATAACAACAGCTATCATTCCAGTATCGGTATGGCCCCATTTGAAGCACTTTACGGTCGTAAATGCCGCTCCCCGATTTGTTGGAGCGAAGTGGGTAAAACTCAAATCACAGGACCCGAACTTGTTCAAGAGACAACCGATAAAATCGCCAAGATCCGTGATCATTTGCTGACTGCCAGAAGCCGACAGAAGAGTTACGCAGATCGTAGGCGAAAGCCTCTCGAATTTCAAGTTGGTGATCTTGTTCTCCTCAAAGTGTCGCCTTGGAAAGGTGTTGTCCGCTTTGGGAAGAAGGGTAAGCTTGCTCCTCGTTATGTTGGTCCATTCAAGATTCTCGCGCGTGTGGGAAAAGTTGCCTACAGACTTGACCTGCCGCTCGCGCTCAGTAATGTGCATCCAACGTTCCATGTTTCCAATCTCAAGAAGTGTTTAGCTGACGAGAACCTTCACATTCCACTTGATGAAGTTCAAGTTGATGAATCCATGCATTTCATTGAGAAGCCTGTTGAGATTATGGATCGCGAGGTTAAGCAAACCAAGCGCAGTCGTATCCCTATCGTGAAAGTTCGCTGGGAGTCCAAGCGCGGAGCCGAGTTTACATGGGAAAGGGAAGATCAAATGAAGATCAAGTACCCGCACCTGTTCTCTGCGCAACCTACTTCGAGATAAATTTCGGGACGAAATTTCTTAAAGTAGGGGAGACTGTGACATCTGCCCCGATCCGACCCGACCCAGGTACCCGTTTCTCTGACCCGATCTCTCTTTTATTATTTAATATTTATACTTATATTTCCTTCCCGCCTCTTTCTCTCTCTTTCTTTCCGCCGTCCCGTCCCTCTTCCTTCTCTCTTTCCGCCTTCTTTTCCCTCTTGTCGCCGTCCCACCCTTACGCTTTGTTTCCCTCTTCTCTTTGCTTGTCCTTTGGTTCTTCCCGCCTAAGGATGTCTGCAGCTCCACGCGCCAGACTCCTTACATGGAAGCCTGCGTGAAGACATCTTGTTCCTGCGGTGCGTGAAGAGAACTCTTCTCGCAGCGCGCTAAGAATGCATGTTCTTCCCGCAATGCGCTAAGAATGTATGTTCTTCCCGCGATGCGCTTAGAATTCTTGTTCTTCACGCAGCACGCTAAGGATGTGATTCTTCCCGCAGTGCGCTAAGGATTGTTGTGCCAGCCTTCGCGCTCGTGCACTCAGCCTTCCCGCGCTTAACCCTTGTATCTTCTGTTTAAATCTAGCCGTTTGCTTTTGTGTTGTCTTATCTTTTGAGCCGTTGACCTAACCCATCTAATGTCTGAATAGTTACTTTCGGCGCAGCATGCGCACCAACCCCATTGGTTGCCAGATAAAGTGACTGACATAATCTTTTGAGATCTGCTTTTGCCATGCTTGACCAGTACCTTTATCTGAACCGCCCATGCCTGTTACTGTTCCCTGTCAGCTTTATCTTGCCCCCTGCAGCTGCCATATCTTTTGATATCTTTTGCTTTTGGAATCTTTTACTTTTTGAGATCTTTTCCCCTTTTTCTAGGGATTGTGTTCCCTAGGGTTTCTCTATAAATAATAGTATTATTTTTCCTAACACATCACACACAAAACACTTAATCTCTCCTGTACTCTTGCTCCTTGCTCTCTCTGCCGTCTTCCTCTCTGCCTCCGTCTTCCTCCTTGTTCTTCCTGCTTTTCCGGTAATATATATTATAGTTTACTTATTAATTATGCTAACTTATAATCAAGACTTAAAACAAATCATTAAAACAATAATCTTATTTATAGGTTAACTTGTGCTTGTTTAAAGTTGGTTCTTGCTTTATCTATCACCGCATCGTTTATCATGTGAGTTATCTCGTATCTAATCCCTTTTTATTTTAAATGCTTTGGGATGTTCATGTGTTCATACAAAACTTGAGTCTTAAACTTGTTTATGAACTTTAGTCGCGCAGTATCCCATGTGTTGAGGACGTTTACTTGGCTGTTTATTTGTATGTGTGTATCATTAACCGCTTTGTTCGGCCTATTCCGCAGTTCCGTTGGTACCATTAGTTGAACACGGGAGACCTATCGTTTACGGTTTTCTTTGTTTACACTTGCACAGATGTTTTCTCGTTTTTATGCTCAATTGGGAGCATGGATTGAACTATGATCTATGAACTATCTTAGGCTTGATCACAATCTGATTACACCCTTGTTAAACTCTAGACATACACGTGTTGCGCGCAGATTTACTGTGATTATCTATGATTATCTATTAAACTTGATTTCTCACCAACACGCAAGTGTTTGACGTTTATTTTAACACATGTTCAGGTTTGCAGTAGCTGTTTTGGAGCTTGTGGACACGTAGGACGTTTTTACTTTTGGACCTAGAATTAAAATGTATCAAGACAAGTTAATGTTGTTTGAATGTTATAATTTATAATATATTGATTTATGTTTGATTTATGTTCTTTATTTTCCCCGCTGCGCGTGCGCGATAAAATGTGTATTAATAAATATTGACACCAATAGTGTCGCGAGTAATGAAGCAATATGTGGCGCCCCGATGTATAATCCGCCTTTGGTCGGGGTGTTACAACCACCACCACCAACCGTTCGCCTTCTTCCACCACCATCCACCACCACCACCCACCATTCGCCGCCACCACCATCCACCCCCACCACCCACCCACCGTCCGCCACCACCATTTGTCACACCACCCACCGTCCTCCACCACTATCGGCTACCACTCGACGGTAAATATGAATATAAAGATAAAGATGAAGGTGAAGAAGATGATGATGATGATGGAGAAGATGGTGTTGGTGGAGGACGGTGGGTGGGTGGTGGGGTGGATGGTGGTGGTGGCGAATGGTGGGTGGTGGTGGTGGTGGTGGATGGTGGCAGTAGTGGTGGTTGTAGAAGGCGAACGGTGGGTGGTGGCGGTGGTAGAAACTCGTCTCTCAAGACGAGATTTGAAAATCTCTTTTTCCTTAAATTTGAAAATATGGACAGAAATTGTAGGAAACATAAAAAAAATATCTCAAGACGATATTTTGAGAAAATAAAGTTTTGGAAAAATCTGGACTTTACCTTCATTATTTCTCAAAATCTCGTCTTCTCCCTAACTTTCGTTCGAAATTTGGCCTGCTTCCTCTTTATTTTTATCTTTTGTCAATGCTTCTTGACGATCCAAATTCTAAAAAATTTTGAAGAAAAAAGGACTATTTTGGGCTTTCTTTCTTTCCTAAAAAAAAATAGGTATTTTTACAGGTCTTAACAATACACAACTTTAACATATCATGTTATCAACTTTGCTTCGAATATTTAGATAAAAAAAAGGCCGTTATACCCTTTATGATACTATACGTGAGCTTTAATCACATATGATCATCGATTCATCCCCTTATACGTACCAACAACAGATTTTTTATTTGATATATGTCAAAGAAATAATTATATACACCTAAGTTATAACTATCTTTGTAACTATCATACGGGTAAAAGATTAACAATATTAATTATGTTATGATTTATCAAAATAAATATGTAAGAAATGTATATTAAATAAATTAATGGTATTACATGAACACCCACTCCATAACATCCCATCAAATCATAGAACTCAATTGGTCGGCATAATCATATTAGCAATTAGATGCATGATCTTGACAGAAATTAGTTATTTAATAGTTAGTGATTTTACCAATATTTGAGAGTTGAGACTAGGCTAATGAAGTTTGACTAAGAATTAGTTGTTAATTTATAAAAAGTAGGTTTAGTTATTGATAGTTAAACCTTTAGCTTAAAAGGATGGGAGTTTAAGAGCTCCATCTTAACACGTCACACTTAAACAAATCAACAAGGTATAATTTCTTATGTGTACACGACTCAATTATACAAATTGAAGTAAGTCGTCTGGTTTGTTTGATATTCAATGTAAATGGTTTAATGATTCGGTTCATGGTTTAAAACTTCAAGCTAGTCATTGAATGGGGAAGGGTTTTTATAAACCACCTCAAAGTTTTTCAATAACATGCTTTTGAAATTTGTATCACCAAATCTAAATATCTATACCAAACACGCCTGTGGGAACTAAAGAGAATGATGAGTTCTATATAAAATTATAAATTAGGCACTTAGGACTATGGCTGTTTACAACTTCTAGATCATTGATCAACAGTTTCTTTGCTATAAACCTCCCCTTTATCATACATTATAGAAGAATATATGTGGTAGGACGGTATACAAATATCGTAGGGACAATTGCATGTAACCCTTTCTAAACTTACAAAATTACATATTTCATAACTTTTGTGCTTTCATCTTCTTCGGTTAGTTGGTCTTGAGGTCTGCGCTTGTAAGTATATAATCCCTCAAGGGTATGGTATATATTATGTTTACAAAAGCTAAGTGCAAGTATTGAAGGAATAGTGTTTATATTATATAGATAGATTTGTTACAACGACTAACTCATATACCTATAAATCATACTCATATATATCATATATATATATATATATATATATATATAGGGAGAGGATCAAAAGAAAACTCATATTTAGGAAGAAAACTTAAAAACTCCAAAGAATTATTTTTAATTAAATATAAAAAAATATTTTCAAATTTCCGTTTTTGCCATTATTCTTATATTTTGGTCCCCTTCACTCAAAAAAAATTATAAAAAAAACCCGCTGTAATGCACATATCTATTACTGTGCGAAACAGTTGTATTACATATGTGTATTACTATGTATTTTTAAGTTCAATAGTGTTTAGTTGTATATATTCAATATTTGTGTATTGTATATGTGTAGTGGTTGTGTATTATATGGAAAAAAAATAATAATAAAATAAAAGTCGATGTAGTGCACATGTGCGTTAATGTTGTATTACATATACGTACTAACATGTAATCGATGTGCGTATTAGTCTTATATTGCATATATACAATAGTGTATCAAATATGTGCAATAGTGTTGTATACTATACAATACAAACACTTTTGCATACATGCAATGCACACCATTACACATGTGCACTACACCGACGAGGTTACCGACAAGGTTTTTTTTTTTTTTTTAACCAATAACAAAATATAAGAATAATGGAAAAAACAGAAACTTTAAAAAAAAAATTTAAAAAGTTAAAAATAGTTTTTAGGAGTTTTTAAGTTTTCTCTTTAAGATAAGTTTTCACTGGATCCCACCTATATATATATATATATATATATGTATGTATGTGTATATATATATTTGTAAACCATAGGCGTGAACCCTATCACTATCTAGAGATCTTCACACCACTAGACTAGTAATCTTTTAGCTGCTGTAAATTGATAAAAGACTTGTAAAGAAATAGTATAAAAATCCGCTAAGGCGATACTAAAATCCGAAAATCGAAATAGAATACTATAATTTGTTCATTTATATACCAAAAATAGTCTCTCTTTAGTTTTAACTTATACATTTTCATGAAATTTACTTTGATAGTATATTAATTTATGAATTATAACATTTTAAGTTAATTGTCTACAGAATTAATACTTTCTTTATTACAAGTCTTTGAACATATTTTAATTTTTCGTAATCATGACATTTGGCTAAAACACAATCAATTTATTAAATCATGTCTTAACAAAACCGCAACAAAATTATTTTTTATTAGATGATGTTTTGTTAAGGAACTTTTTAAACATACATTTTTTATTAGATAATGTTTTACATATAATAATTAATTAAGGAACTAGTTTGATAATTTATCAAACATGATATAGCATCAAAGCTATAGTTGGTATTTCTAAAAAGGGTTTAATTACGAGACTCTTTAGGATTATTGCATAAATAGTTCAGGCGTCCCACGTGCCTTTTTAATCATAAGGGAATTTTGTATGTTACGTATAAATTTTGGTATATTGGTTTTATTAATCTCAACTATCTCATTTTGGTTGCTGTTGGTTCCAGCTAACGAATTGGCTACTAACGATCCTAACTTTTAATGTATTTGTTCCTAACGGTTCGCGACTATCGAAATCCTAACACCGTTGGTTACAAGTCGCTGGAAAAACGTTTTTGTCGGAAAAGTCACATTTTTTTTTCCAGAAAGCACCACCCGAACACCACCACCACCACCAATTGGCTCACCACCACTTGAGCACCACCAACTGATTCCAACAATGATTCTAGGGTTCCGGCGACCTCAATAATTGGGACTTTTACTAGAAAAAGGTTTCTGAAGGTCCGATACAAAGTTGCAAAGATGTTTGGGACAAAAATGTTGAGTTTTATAGAAAAAAAATGTGAGTTTTCTGACAAAAAAAACGTTTTTCCCGTTACCTGAAACTAACGGCGTTAGGATTCTGCTAGTCGCGGACCGTTGGGAACAAATACGTTAAAAGATGGGACCGTCAGCAGCCAATTCGTCAGTTGGGACCGACAGCAACCAAAAGACGGTAGTTAGGATTAATAAAAACCAATATACCTAAAAATTTCCATCCATTAGCACATATTTGTTCACATCATGCACACTTTCGACACAAATAATTATATTTGATTATTATTTAATTAGCTTGAGATCTCTTTGATAAGAGTTTTGCAGCGAACTAAAGCATATAAAAATTAAAAACTAAAATAAATGAGATATTGATTATTAAAATAATGCGTTTGAATGAAAAAGTTGTGAGAAAAATAAAAATGAATAAAAACTTAGTGTGACACACGAGGAAGATAGTACATCACAAAGAGAGATAAGAGGAAGCTTTTTTTCAATATTGTTTGTTAGCAATAAGAAATAAGTGGAGACCATAAAGGGAGGGGCATCCTTAAGCACGCATAGTAACGGTAGGCGATAGATGTAAGCGATAGGTGTAATAAGTCGTTTTGATTACGCATTTTGAATGCATTTATATCTTTTTAGATTGGGCTGATACCAACACGAACACAATTGCTAATGATCTTTTAATGTTAATGGCGCTCAACGACAACAGGAAACCAACATGTTGAGCTTAGGTCACATCGATAGATTTTTGCCTACAAGTAACGACAAGAACTTAGTTCTTGCCTATGAGCAACAACAAGAACTTGCTGCTAGTGGTATTCCCTCCGAAAACATGAGTTGTTTTGTTGGCTACATCGTTATTCACCTTGGCGGAGTGAGGGTGAAATGGAGAGATGGTTATTAAAAAACATAAAATGACAGAGAAAGATGACACACATATATTATAAAGTATATTCTGTGCGTTTTTTTCCCTTTTTCTGACACTAGAACGATGACACGCACTTTGCACGCCATATAAACAATTTGTATTATTGTTAGTATATCATTAAAGCTCAGTTTTCTAGTAGCAACACATAAACACTTATTACGTTTTATTGCAACTTCAACGTGCAAAATGACTATCTAAATACCTACGCACTCTTGTTTTATATCCTAGAAAATTAGTAAATCGTTTCACACCGTACATTTACATATTGGCTTTATATTAACGCATCCAACAAATCCTATTGATTGCTTCATGAACTTAAGATTCGATTTTTTAAACCGTAAAGTCAAAAATTGTGTGTTTTTGTTTGGTTTTAATCATTCACACCTAATCCGAGATAAGAAATATATTGACAAAATGGTCGTCATCCAAAACAACTTAGTCACGGGAGACGGCGTGACATTTGAACCTTAGGAATATTGCATTCACGACTTATTTTACTCCCCTCTCACTTTCATTAGTAAAATGGAGATTTATTATATTCAAAAGAGGTTTTGGCATAAAAAAAAATCTTATAATCCATTAAAAATATTAACCGTATCATAAGTGTAAACTAGCCTATCCAACCCAAGCTTGTTAAATCAAGAGTTTGACTCGTTTAATTTATAAGAACTCGGTTCAGCTCTTTTCAAGCTATGTATATAAAACACGAGCTGTAGATCTAAAGCTCGAGTGCGAATATTTAATAATTTTCCAAACTCAAAGCCGGCCTCCTTTGTTATGTCTTAAGGACTTAGGGACTCATGGTTGTAAAAGTCACAACTAGGCGCCAATCCGTTATTAATCGTTTGTCTCTATCCCACAAACTAGTTGCTGATTAATCACTATTTGGTCAAAATAAAAAATTTTGTATATAAAACTTAGTGTATATACATGTATATTAGAAAAAGTACATATAAATTCAATCCTATTAATCCCGGATAATCCCTATTAATCTCAATTGATCGTTAATCCCCGTCTCACCCTCTAACTATCTATATAAAACACGAGGTGTATATCTAAAGCTCGAGTATGAATATTTAATAATTTTCCAAACTCAAAGTCGGCCTCCTTTGTTATGTCTTAGGGACTTAGGGACTCATGGTTCAACTAGTTGCCGATTAATCGTTATTTGGTCAAAATAAAAAATTCTATATATGAAATTTAGTATATATATGTATATTAGAAAAATTACATATAAATTTCAATCCTATTAATCTCGAATATTCCTAATTAATCGTTGATCCATGTCTCACCTTTTGACTAGAGTCTATCAAGTTACAACTATTTAGGGCTATGTGTGTTAAAAAACTTAAAATTCATGAGAATCATGAAAAGCAATCACCCTAATTGTAAAATAAAAGTAGGATAGAATAAGGTCATAATCTTTTCCAACACGTGGTTAGTAAGTTTGAACATATTTATTTTTAACTTTTTAACACATTAAAGATGATATTATAACATTACCAAAAATGAATTGTGTAATATTTTTGCGTTAACTTCCTTACCATTACAATCTATTATGACATAATGATCTTATATTAAATTTCAAATTACGTAAAATAATATACTGTATTTTTCCAAGCATAAATAGTTTTTGAGCTAAAAAGGGCATGCAGTATGTACAAACTTGTATTTATATTTATATAAATAGTTTTTCATTTTTGAAAACACACCGATTACAACCGAACCGAACCCCTGAATAGTCTTTTTTAACATAAGAAATTTACTTTTATCATTATATTGAATTATGTTATTAGAAACGTAATTGTACCGAATAACGAAACTTTAATAACCAATTAACCATTATTTACCGTTCCATTTAAACCAAATTCAAATTTTACACAAAACCGAAAATCAAATCACATATTTGGTTTCGATTTACTTTCCAGTTTGATCGGTTTCAAACCAAATAACAAATCTCCGAATTAAGTTACCAAGGGAAGTATCGTAATTAACTTACCTTTTAAAGGCTATATTTTAATATATTCCACTTTAATCATCAAATCTCAATTTAATATTCATCTATGTCGTTTTTATTGTGTCTCCCCTCTCACTTTCCTCTATATATATAAACAAACCCTCAGTTCCTCACTAATAATTATACATATGCATTTCTGTATCTATATATCACCACTACATGTGTGTATAAAACACAAGTAGTCTTCTCTTATCCACACACAATGAGAACAAGAAGAAGCAGTTATCCAAACACCAATCAAATGTGTTTCACCAAAAGAAAATCAACCTTCACTGAAGCCACCACAAACCGCCGGAAAACAATAAAGTCGTCGTCGGCGACGACGGTTTCCGGCCAGTGTGATTTTCTTGATGCACTTCCAGACGACATCGTTTTGTTTATTCTTTCTAAACTTTCATCCACCGCCACATGCCCAGCAGACTTCATCAACGTCTTATCAACGTAATTATAGATACTGTTCAATACGGTATCGTTTAGTAATCCAAAAGTTTGTTATATTTTGTAACTGAATTCTGTTATGTTTGTTGAACAGATGCAAGAGGCTAAATGTGTTAGGTTTTAACTCGCTTGTGTTGTCGAAAGCCTCTCCGAAAGCGTTCGCGGTGAAACCGAAGAATTGGTCCGAATCGGCCCACCGGTTTTTGAAACGGTGTTCTGATGCTGGAAATGTGGAAGCTTGTTACACCCTTGGCATGGTTAGTGTTACAATTTGGGACCGTCTCACATTTAATCCAATAGTATTTTATACGGCCGCACAGATAGAAGGTCTGACGGCCGTTTTGATGATTTTTTTTAAGTTTGACGGTATATGGTCAGAGAACTGAACAGATGTCTGAATTTTGAACAGACAAATGTTCTAATAAACATTGTACTGTTTGAACAGCCTTTAGACGATCGTTATAACCAATAATTTTATAAATCTAACATTTTTAATTTAACATTTTTAGTTAAACGATTGTGTTTTGTGAATTTTTTGTGTTATGTGAATATCTGTTTCAACAATGTTTTAAATGGTTGTTCTGACAAGAGGTCGGACGAACCGTTTTGATTAAACTTTTTTCAAAGTTTGACCGATAGAACAGCCATTTGGGTATTGTTCAAATAGCCGTTCAATAATTTTGTAAATCTAACATTGTTAATTTAGCATTTTTAGTTAAATTAACAAAAATGAAATGGTGTAGTTTACAGTAACTATAATATTTTTGTGTGTAATATGATAATTAATAATGAAATTATATCCCTATGTTTTGATACAGATACGATTCTACTGTTTGGAAAATCGGGGAAGTGGTGCATCACTAATGGCGAAAGCCGCGATTAATTCGCACGCGCCAGCGTTGTATTCGCTTGCGTTGATTCAGTTCAACGGCAGCGGCGGTTCAAAAACCGACAAAGATTTACGTGCAGGCGTCGCTCTGTGTGCCCGAGCAGCATTTCTCGGGCACATTGACGCGCTGCGCGAACTCGGCCATTGCCTTCAAGATGGTTACGGCGTTCGCCAAAACATCACCGAAGGACGGAAATTTTTAATCCAGGCGAACGCCCGTGAACTCGCGTCGGTGCTCGAAACAACGCCGTCCGCGTTGGTTACGAGCAACTGGATGACGTGGAACGCGTTACCTCATCTACGCAACGGAAACCTTGCGGGGCCAGGGTGTCCGTTGCTTAGTGATTTTGGGTGTAACGTGCCAGCGCCGGAACCCTTACCGGCCAATCGGTTTCTAACCGATTGGTTTTCGGATAAGGTGCTTCAACCTGGTCTCCGGTTATGCTCCCACGCGAGTTGTGGGCGGCCGGAGACCAGGCAGCATGAGTTCCGGCGCTGCTCGGTGTGCGGAACAGTGAACTACTGTTCCCGCGCGTGTCAAGCGCTGGATTGGAAAATCCGGCATAAGATGGAGTGTACACAAGTAGAGAGATTGGCATTTGACGGCGAAGATAACGGAAATGTTGAAGGAAATGACGGAATGTTTGTCGAGAGTTGAAAGTTTGACGGTAACGGAGGGGGACATAACGGCATTTGAAGCAAAGTTTTGTTGGGGTTATTATCATGGGGAACTGAACTTGCTTTGTTTTGACGTTGGACGGAATAACGACGTTAGTAAGGAAAGTTAATTACTTTTTTATTATTTTTTATTTTTTTTTAATAGGTAGCAATTTTTGTACAATATATTTTCAATGTAGCTGCCTTTTAATTTTAAAGGAAATTATTTAAATGCTCGTAAATTGAATTGGAAACTCCAAAGTTGAATTCATGTTTATTGTTCGATTATTGACGGTGACAGATCTAGAAAAAATTTTGCAGCGATCGGAATAAGGTCGTCAAAGTTTTATAATTGCTAGACAGGATTTTAAGAAACGCATACCTTAAAAAATTTCATATGGCTTAACAAACCACTATATCTTTGGTATAGGTCTGTCGCTGGGTAATAGGTTCAAGTCCTAAAAATATTTAAAAAATAACTCACGGTTCATAAAGACAAAAGGAAAAAGTTAAACAATTTCATAAATTGGATTGCGTTGTATATATAGTTTACAACGTAGAAAACAGATTAATTATTAGAAGAACGTTTATTTTTAGAACGATGACTTTTTTATATTTAGGATATCGCACCCTCCAAATTTAGAATTTCTTCTATATATATAAAAATATACCCACAAATTTATTTATTTCTACATATGTCGGCATATGTTTTAAAATGAAGAAAAAATTATAGACCACTTTATTTACATAATTAAATGACTTTTCTAAAAGTATAAATCATTTATAGAAAAGAATTAAATAGTATAAACATTTTTAGGTAAGAAGTAAATGTTATTTAAAATATAAATGATTTATAGAAAACATTTAATGACTTAGGTTTCATTTTTGTTCTTGAAATAAATGTCTTCTATATTGAAATTGTATAAAGGTTAAATAAATACAACATACATAGAAAAGTAGTACACGATTTACACAGATGTATTTATTTTCACATATCATGGTTGTGAGTTCGAATCACAAGTCCACTCGGCATATGTTTTACACACAAAAAATTATAGACCACCCGGTAGTGAGTTCGAATAACAATTTGCATAGGTGTATTTATTTTCACACAAATTAATTTATTTTTATATATGTCGGCATATGTTTTTGTCCCACCGTATGTTACGCCCGAGAGTTTTACTCTTATGACAAGACAGTCAAGTGGCAGCTTGCGGTATGGGTTTTCGGGGAACGCCCAGTTAAAGCTATCGTGGACCCAGTTAAGACAACATATTTTGGCCGGAGTAGGGCAACGGCGCTCTCTAAGTTGAAAAGCGCGGATGACCTAAACACAAAAAGAAAGTCGTCGTTCTAAAAAAATTAGAAGGATCTTACGTCTCTAAATGCTATGTTTTAAGCCGAATATATACTTTACAGACTAATATCAATTCACATTTAATTAGTCGACGCAAATAAGATAACTGATACTTTAGTAAGTTTTTCAACGATTTTATTGAAAATTAACTAAACATAATTAATAATATTATTTAAATATAATTCCAGAAGTGTCTCAATCATGCCAAATTACACATCTTGTATACGTTAGTCTTTATATAAACTTGTACAAAGATTGATTCGATGGGGAGCATTGGACCATAGTGATAAGAGGAAATTCATGCCTCCTAAATGTCACCACCAAATAATCAATTGTGGATCGTGGTTTGTTTCTCTTCTCTTGTTTATAAAGAGTTTGGTCCAAACAAAAGACAATATTTAATGTTTCAATTTAGTCATTTTATTTGACAAACATCTATTCTTGTATATTTGATTTTGAATTCACACCCATTATAAAACTTATTGGCAAAACAATTTGTTGGAACATCTCGGGTGACATATAGTTAATAGATAGTTCTTGACATAGGCTACATGCTATATAAGGCAAGTTCGTTCGGCGTTTAGTGTTAGCCATCTCCAGCCGTTTTCAATGTAGACGAACAAAAGGTGTTTGTGTTTTGTTCTTGAATTGATTGTAATTGTTTATGATCAATAAAACAAGCATTTAAAGCATTGTGATATTGTCTACTCGTCTATTACTCGTTATCATTAATCAAAGGGATTCTGCACCTTTGATAATACGTTTCAGTCTTGTCGAGATCCATCTATCCATCCAAGGGCCTACACAATTATGGATGTTGTGATTAGCACATAACAAACTAGGTTATTTATCCGTGTACTACTCGGTTTGAACAAGTTAAGTGATGTAAGTCATGATATAAGTTGTTTCATTGTGATTAACACTAGGATAGGCTTGTTTCTAAAGATTGAAACACTTATTTTTAGTGTTATTGTAGTCATAGTTGACCCATATTATTTTTTTAACTCATATAACCGAGTCTGATGCCGTATCTCTTCAAATATATTCCGGGAAGTAAAAAGGATCAAATTTGCAAAAATAATGAGAAAATTTTCAATCTCAACATATCCAATGCTTGTTTTGGGACGGTTTTGACCTTACGTGGATGAGGGGAATAAGACATATTTTATATGTGAAAGAGTACTTTTTACCATGTTTTCAATGGAGGTATTAAACTAAATACAAACTTATTAGGTGTATAAACTAGGTTTTAATAATTCAGTGACATTAACTGAAAAGTTAAATAATTATATTATTTCGCTATGCATTATTCCCGAAAAAAAAAAGAGAGAAAATTACTGTTTGAGTACCTGTGGTTTTAAGGCAGAGGCACAATGAGTCCCCAAAAAAACTTTTGAACTGGTTGAGTCCCTGTGGTTTCAAAAACGAACCATTTGAGTCCCTGCTGTTACTTAACTTTCAGAGTAAAACTTTTTATTTTACTGAAACCACAGAGACTCAAATTGTTCGTTTCTGAAACCACGGGGACTCAACCAGTTCAAAGAAATTTTTCAGGTATTCATTATGTCTCCGCCCTAAAAACACAGGGACGCAAACAGTAATTTTCTCAAAAGAAAATCATAAAGCATTGTGTCGGTCATGAATGATAATAAACTAAGTAATTCAATTATTTATGACAATTTGTTGTCAAAGTGGTAAATGATTAATAGCATGTTTGCATGTTCTTTTTTAGAAATACTCTTGCCACAAAAATGTTATTTTGCTTGTTTATATGTTTTGTCCTTGCAATTTATGATTACTAAATGCTTTTAGACCTTAAAGCGTTCTATATAAAACAATCATACAGTTGACTGAAAGTAAAATTAAGATGTGTAAACTTGAGCTTATTTGAATTGGTAGCTCGAATTTGATATGATCATATAGTCGGAGGCCTAAGCTTATGAAAATTACGGTTTTCTAACCACCCGAGTGGAACCAAATCAACCCGAGTTAGTTGTTACCCCTGTCATTCTTCATTCCATGTCCATACCTAGTCATATCTCATCTTAAACCGACAAACTACTAAGTAAAGTCACAAAGTAGAACGCTTATTTTCGCTGTTAACAAAAATGAAAGCTTTCATTTTATTCAAACCACTAGGTCAAACGAAATGCATGAAACACACATTTTGGCCAAACAAAACACAAGTTGAGTGAATAATATGATCAAGTAACATGCCACAGTAATGCTTATTTGACTTTAAAATCTAACCAAGTTGGATTAAATGTTTGAAATTGTATCCATTTCTTGTCACTTTCATACTAATTAATGACAAATCCATGTCTAAATTCAAGTTAATACTAAATTCAAACTCAAATACAAAAACAAATGTATGGTATTTGTACCTAAATTTAAAAAAAATAATTATTATTATATATTTTTAAAAAATAAAAGTTAGACACGAATTGGTTGCTAAGGCTGCACTTTTGTTTTTCTTTAATTTGTGTAAGGCAAAGAGAATGGTCAAGGGAGTAAAAGGGATCCTAGGTCAATTATATATGATTACCACCACTTCATTCATCACACATACATTCTTTTCCCTCTTCTCCAACACATAAACATGGACAAAGAAACACCACCACTATAGATTGTCATTGCCATATAAAAACTGTTAAAATAAAAACTCACTTGAGTTGTGAAAACTTTAGAAACTCATTCTCAGCCACATGTTTTTAATTAAAGATTAAATCTTGTGGTCCACAATTAAAGTTAATAAAAAATGTTAACATAAATATAACTTTTTCTCTCTCCTAAAAACATATAAAAAAATTAGTAAAAAAGTGTTAAAAATAGCAAAACAATTTTTTTTAATGTTTCGATGTTTTGTATTAAATGTTACAACATATATTACATGTAACAAAAAAAACGATGTTACATAGGGTTTTCGCGGGTTTTCACAACTCAAGTTGGTTTTCATTTTATACTTTGCCTATATACACACACACACACACAAATATCTAAGCATATGTTCACAACGAGAACCTTGTAATCCTATAAAGTGTATATGGTGGGGATTCTAAGAGAAGTTTTTAAAATTAAGAACTTTAAAAATCATTTTGGGTAAAAAAAAACTCATTAAAAATTATAAGTCGATAAAAAAAGCAAAAATTTTTAGTTTTCATCCGGGTTTCATTAAAAAAATGTAATTATACACATATGTATATTTTTATTTAATCTTCATTTACATAATGTACACATATGTATATTATCATTTATCTTAATTGTACATATACGTCTAAAGAATAACATAGATAAAATTAAAATATAAGTATTATACATATATGTATAACTTTGCTAAACCGATATTTTTTTTATTTTTTTAAGAAACCAGGATAAAAGAAAATTTTGGTTTTTTTATTTTCACATTTTTTTTTGTTTTATATATATTTTTTATTTTTCTAAAAGTTTTTTTTTATGGTCCAAAATGGTTATCAAAGTTCTCAATTTCAAAATGGTTCTCACATGATCCCAATCATATATATATATATACATACCTATTATAATAAAGTAAAATAAATGTGAACACTTGTCATGTTTTGGTTAATTCTCACAAATTTTTCTCTCCAAAACTAATTTACCCTAATATATGTAATAAATCAATAATTATTCACTTTCCTTTTACACTATATTTATATAATATCTATATATTTTTATAAATATAAATATTAACATATTATTTTACTACATTTTTCAAAATACTTGGGTGAATTTCAAAAATAAACAACAAATCATGTTTTTCTCAAATGAAAATTGTTTCGGGTTTTTTTATGGAACTTAAATTTGATATTATGGGTCAGAAGTTGGTAAATAGATTATTTGATACAAATTAATTACATTTAGGTCAAAATTTGTTACAGGTAAAAAATGAAAATTTTGAGTATTTTTAAAAGTTTGAGAATGCAAAATAGATTTATCGTCAAATTTGTTATGGGTTACTTTGAAATGCCAAAAGTATGAAAGTTAGAATTTTAAACATGATTCGGGTTTAAAATTTATTTTAAGGGCATTTTTAAAATAATCAAAAGGTTCAGGATTTGGCAAACTAACTATTTTTCCCTCAACTATTAAAATGTATGAAAAGACTGCGAACACTTTCGACATACCACCTCCATGCCTATTAATGCTTCTAACTTTTATCAATTTTGAAATATTTATGTTAACATTAATTTTTCATTCAATGGTAATCAGAACGTTGTATGGGAAGCATGTCATGGAAAACTATGCTCAAATGAAACAAAATATTCACAAAATTGGATGGTTAACATGTTATTTTTTATGTTGTCATTATGACAAAGTCAAGAAGTCCTCTGAAACTTATCAAAATCTTTTTCATGGTGTAGCTCAGAAAAACATAGCTTTTGATGAGCATCCATTGTTACAATTTAATGTAATTTAATGTTCTACTTTCCTTTAATTAGTGGTAAGTTGATAAATATATCAATAAATGTAAGGCTCCTTTTGTATTTAGACTGAATGGTTAGAACTACTATCGTATGAGAAGTTTTATTTCCGAAATTGGTTCATAACCAAAAGTCTTTTAATTATACATATATGGCACCGAGAATGAATTTTTCAATAGAAAGAAATATTCTCGGGTACGATTTTGCACGAGCATTTTTTTATTAAGTTCATTTAAAAAAATAATTTTGTGATATAAATAAAAACAATTTATATACACTGTATAGATACAAGCATAGATGTAATACATCTTTTTTCATATACGCTATGTAATTATTTGTTTTACTTATCCGTGTGTGACACGGGCTCTAAAACTAGTATATATATATATATATATAACAACTATAATCGTCTCACTTCTCTCTCACTGATTTTATTATCTTCCACGCTTTATATATGACTATATTATTGAATCTCATAGTTTTCAATGTACTATTAGTTGTGTACGTATGCATGTTTGTAGACTTAAGGAAGAGAAAAGTTCAAATGAGAAAATGTGAAAAGTTATAAACTAATAAGTTATTTTTCTTTCACTTGATTCATCTTTCATCTTTCAATAGATTACTACAATGTGATCGAGTTATTTATCTTTCATTTCATGAATTTTGATCATCTATTCATCTTGCACACTTCATGATCAAACTTTAAAGAATGATTTCTTTGGTTCATCATATATTGATTGTTTGGTTCATCATATATATAGAGTTGTTCAACCGATAATATTAATAATTTGAGGTCAATCGCTGTTGGAGAAGGGATATATGAATGCTCTTATTCCATTGGATTTTATTTATTGGAGGAGGGATATACGATTCTATTATAGCTACTATGCTTCATTCATCACGATTATTCATCCATTCATTCTCGCCCGTTTCTTATCAAATTAATCACACAAAAATAAGATATATTGTATTTTATATGTTATAGTATAGTCATATACAAACTATTTGTTGTAAATGCTAGAATAAATTATGATATCACAACAAAGTGCCATATTCAAAAGGAAACCACAAGTGATGGGAGATATTGATGAGCAATTTCTTCTTTACTTACTTTACTACTAATTTATAAAAAAGAAACACATTTTGTTAGTGGAGGAACATTTTGTTGTTGATATAGTTGAATGTGCTTTATTTATGCTCCTAGGAACCCATAAGGGAATTTCTTCTTTAGAAAAAAGGATGGAAAATCCCACATAAAAAAAGCATCTATCAATGGGTAAGAATGCCTTTTGCTAAAGGTGCAAAACCCATATTCGAATTGGTTAAATCTTTTGATATTTGTCCATTAAGGGCATCATTCATGGCGTTTGATAATCTCATGTTGGTGCATTTGAAATACCAGAAAATTAGGTACAATTCTTAAATACGAAAGCAAACCAAATAAAAATACTAAAAGATATAAGGCACTAAGTTATCTTTGGTTCTTTAGTAGGTCCAGTTCTCCTCCAATTTCTTGGTTAGATTAAGTTCATTGTGTAATATATTGTAATTGTCTTGGTTTCGTTTGTTTATTTCCGGCATTTTTGATAAAGTTTACCTTTCATGAAAAAAGTAGAAATATATTTCACAGGATGTAGCGGGAATATGATTCAGTCTAACTCGAATAAAATGTAATCTTGTATTTAAATTATTCAGTTTATAACTTTTCAGTTCAAGAAAATAAATCCGAATAACCGAAAAGTTAACCGATCTGATTAACAAACCTAAAGTCCTAAACAACAAACTTTCTATCTAGTTGAACAGATAGTGATCGATTTTTCACTATACATAGTAACATATGTGTGGCTAGGTTATGCTAAAAAGAGATTTCGTCTGGAAAGTATTGAAAAAACAAAAAACAAGTGGTTTCATAGTTTTTTTAAAAGTTTTTTTTAAATATTATTATGGTGTCAGATTTTTTTAAAACCAAAACTCCAAAAGCCCTAGACACAATTTAGGTCATTTAGTTAATTTAACATTCATGAGTTCTCGCTATAGTTAAATTAGGTTTAGAGACATAAAAGGTTTGAAATAGCTAAATAGGTCACCATATGGTCCTGTATATAAAGATTAAAGGCAAATAAATTCTTGTGTTAGCATATGCGATTGCATCCACTATGGTCCAAACTCCAAAAAGAATGGCACCACCATGCATAGTGCAATATTTGAGACTCCACCATTTACACCAAACAATTATGACATATTTCAAATCACAAATTAATGTTTCTTTACTTTTTTTCTCTTTTTGAAAAAAAAGGTGAATATATACATAAAAATAGTTATGGCATACAATATAAAGTGTATGTTATAATAACAAACATTTCTCGGTGCCAAAGATGGTTAATGAAATTAATTCATTAAAGCTACCTCCTTTCTTTGGGTTAAAGTGTTAAAACACATGAGTAATCGACCAAGTTTGAAGTAGTAGAAATAGTGCAAATTCAATTTTGTTAATTTTTCATTGTAGTTTGTTGTTTGGTTCGTTTTTGTTTTGCTATTATTGTTTGTCTCGGCCTCTTGTTCTTGCTAATTGTCTCCTTTTGATTTAAAATTTTTAATATAACTTGCCTATTAGACTATGCGTAATGGAGTGGCTACAAAATGCCGTAATTTTTGACATGTGGTGCCCAGTCAACAAATGGAGAATTTTCGTTTTAGGAGTGTAATGGTGTTTTAGCATAATATATATATATATATATATATATATTACACACACAACATATTAAAAATATTATTTCTAAACACTCAAATCAGACGACAAATAGACGCCCCCTCCCCCCCCCCATTCGCCCGAATATTGCCTGAGGGGGCGGTGTTCAAGCCAAATTTCGCACAAAATTCATTCACTTTGTCGCCCACTACACCCACCCTTAAGAAAAACTAAATTATTTTCATGCTGTTTGCACGTCAATCGATCACCCAACCAGCAACTGCCATTAAATTCTTTTGTCTGCATGCATTTATGTCTGATCCCACCATATTGCATTCACTCAACTTTTCCGGTGTTGATAGCAAAATTATGGTGAAAGTTATTACAAATATGGCCATGTTAACTATAAGCTATATATGGCTGAATTCCTTTTCTTTTTTTTTTTGGGGGGGGGGGGGGTAATTCATGCCATCGTGTCACAGATCTCTTTGGCAGGGAGTTCACGGTTGCTCGTCACCTAAGTAACGACATATGGGTGGCTGAAACGGTCCCTACAATCCAATCCGTCTTGAAACCTAGCAAACAGTGGTCTTTTGAGAGTTAATATTATTCTTGTAACACATAATATTAACTCTCAAAAGACCATTGTTTGTTAGGTTTCAAGGGTTAAGCAGGATTCGGGTTGGATAAAGTAAAACATATACTTGACTGCATACCATACTGATTTATACTTGGTTTGGTTTTGATATTTACCTTAGAGTTGGATTCGGGCTCGGCTTAGTTTAGGGAAAACCGAAATATAAAACATTTCAGTATAGAAACTATATTCAGTCATGATCCAACCCAATGCTGACCCATCCCATATCAGTCCGGTCTGAGTTTTGATTTTTCCAGAAAATCATGTTCAGGGTTCGGTCTAGTCCAATTTCAACCCAACACGCGCTATTTCCTAATACTCAAAATTTCATTACAACAAATAATAAGACTTCTAAGACTATTACAAAAGACTTTTTTTTTCTTAAGTAGGTGGTTTGTAGAAAACAAGTTGTTTCTAGGCGGTCATTGAACAACTAATCACATCTAGGAAGTCAGCTATCTCAACTTGATTACAACAATCCGTTAACCGATTTTTAACATATCAAATCCTTTTACTCATTTAGATAAGTTGTTACATGCTGTTAAGTAATAGATCTGTTTTAATGATGTACAAGACGGTCCTTAACTATTGAATGTTCAACTACATATCAAGATAGTCAGTTTCATAAAAATGGAAAACTAGTGGCAATGTATATGTGGAATGAATTGTAGTTTAAGATTGTTGTGTCTTAAAACATAATTTTAATAGACTTGCCTAAATTTTGGTCTTGGAAGAAGTATGCCTATACGGATACTTTTAATATGTTAGGATAAGTTACCTTTTAATAACTGTTTTAAGGTATATTGGTTTTTATTAATCCCAACTATCGTTTTTTGGTCACTACCGGTCCCAACTAACGAATTGGCTGTTGATGGTCCCAACTTTTAACGTATTTGTTCCTAACGATCCGCGGCTAACAGAATCCTAACGTCATTAGTTTCAGGTCGCTGGAAAAACGTTTTTGGCTGGAAAACTCAATTTTTTTCCCGAAAACTCAGCATTTCCGTCCTAAACATCTTGGTAACTTTGTATCGAACCTTTAGGAACATTTTTATAGTAAAAGCTCCAATTATTGAAGTCACCGGAAACCCTAGAACTACCGTCGGAATCGGTTGATGGTGCTCAAGTGGTGGTAGTTGGTTGGCGGTGAGTCAATTAGTGGTGGTGGCGGTGTTCAGGTAGTGTTTTCCGGCAACAAATTTGACTTTTCTGACCAAAAACATTTTTCCGGCGACCTGAAACTAACGGGGTTAGGATTCTATTAGTCGTGGATCATTAGGAACGAATACCTTAAAAGCTGAGACCGTCAGTAGCTAGTTCATTAATTGAGATCTGCAATAACCAAAAAACAATAATTAGAATTACTAAAAATCAATGCACATTGTTTTAATAATGTCCAAGTAATAAAGTGATGTGATTGAAATTGAAGTTGGGTACTAAGAAAGAGATGGATGGTAATATTATGATGTAAAAAGTAAACATTGGATTCGTAGCAACAATGAGGAGGGGCCTTATGAGTCATCCTCATGCTCTAGGCAACCTCAAGATGATATGAAAGAAGGTGGTGTCACATGAGTGGGTGTGACATGGGCATATTCGGCATATTTGATAGAAAACAAGAGGAGGAGTGGCACGAGATGCAACTATGACATGAACCTTAACGCTTTCAAAATAACTGAATACCCATTTTTGAAAAAGTATGATTTTTGACAGAATAGAAAGCGCAAGCAATGAATACTTATTGAGGGAAGAATGGGCACAGGCGAAAAAGCTAGGGTTTCTGAAGATCAACAATCCAATGACGAATGCCAACAGGGTACCAAGAAGAGTGAAAGGAAGAAAGACACAACAGGGGTGCCGCTCGAAACAAGTAAAGATCCTAGGGTTAATCAGGTAAGTGCGATATCGACTTCAATCTTTGTAACAAATTTCCCGGATAAAATCTCTAGTTTGGAGCTCCGTCGTGAGTGTCAACAGCGGGGATTGGTGGCAGATGTTTTCATTGCCAAAAAATTATCCAAGCAAGGTAGACGTTTCGGGTTTGTCCGGTTCTTGAAAGTTAAAAATACAGACGAATTGGTTGTCAATCTTAGGTCTATTTGGTTTGGAAACTATCGGTTGTATGCTTCTGTTGCAATGTTTGGGAGGAAAGAAGGGGGTAAAAGAGGGGTTGGAGGATTTCACCATGGTAGGAATGTTCCACATGGAGAAATTTTGATATGAGGGGATAATTTTAAATATGGGGATCTTAATCTAAAGTCTTCTTATGCTAATGTGGTTAAAGGGGGTCTTACTAGAAAAAATGGAAATGAGGGGTTACTAGTAAATAGTAACCATAATAAGCAGATGGAGATTATAGAGTTGGGTAAAAGTGATTTGAGACTTTACACAGAGGACTCATGTTGTGTTATGGGATATGTTGTTGATATCCAATGCATTGATAATATTATCAATATTTGTGCTAAAGAAGGTTTTGAAGATGTGGAGGTAACATATGTTGGTGGGCAATGGGTGTTATTAGAATTCCCCACAGCAGATACTTTGTTCAGGTTTCGTAATACTACTGCAGTGACAGTTTTTTTTAAACTGTTGAACGAAGTGGATAATAATTTCATCCTTGATGAAAGAATAGTGTGGCTAGAAGTAACTGGATTGCCTTTATGTGCATGGACAGAGGAGAGTTATAGGAAGGTAGTCAAGAAATGGGGTGACTTGTTGTTCCGGGATGACGACAAAGATGAAAGTTGCGCGACAGGTAGAGTTACAATAACAACAAAGGTAATGTCTACTATAAACGAAAAGGTTCGGGTGGTAATTGATAAGGAAGATTATGAAGTGGAGATCAAAGAACTTTCACCGTGGTCACCTTCAATTAACCGTGGTGCTCCATCGGAGGATGATACGGTGGAAGGTTCTTGCGAGGGGGACGGCGAAGACATTTTTGCATCGAATGATTTGGAGTCGGAAGATTCGGTTAAGGAGTTTAATGAAGATGCTAACGAGGATGCGGTAAGGAACGTAGAGGAAGAAATATCTTATGTTGAGAAAACTTCATTGAGGCAGAATGAAGTTAAGAAAAAACTAAAGGCGGGGAATGTACGGTCAAGGAGCTCTTCAGTTCCACCGGGATTTGGTGGAATACGGTTTCATAGTCCGATTAGGAGCTCGGTTGGAACAGAAGGGGGTGGTAAAGGAGAATCATTTTCGGGCAAAAAGGGTCACTCTAGGTACAAAGGAAAGGAGGTTAAAGAAACTAGTGGGTTTTCTTTTGTTAATGGTTTGACAGATCTTATAGAGGTGGGAAAGGTTCTTGGATACAAAATGGAAGGTACTAAGGCGGATCTTAATAAATTAATCAGCAGGATTGGAGAACACAAGGTGGATCAATGAATATTTTAACTAATAATATATGTGGGGTGGGTAAGGCGATTAAAAGGAAGTGGGTGGCCAATCTTTGTCGAGCGGAGGGGGTAAATTTTTTAGGTCTCCAAGAAACGAGAATGACGTCTGTGGATTTATTTTATGTTCGGTCTGATGTGGGGGAACTATTTTTTTGATTTTGCTACAGTGAATGCGCAGGGGAAATCAGGTGGAATTATTTCTATTTGGGATCCTTCGGTGTTCGTTAAATCAAAAATATTTTGTTTTGACAACGTGCTTATAGTGGAAGGGTTATGGGTTAAGTTAAAGGTCTCGGTTTATATGGTGAATGTCTACGCGCCTCAAGAAGAGAGTGAAAAACTTATTTTATGGTAGGTTATATCTTCGTTCAAAAGGAATAATCCGGGTTTATATTTTATTTTTGGGGATTTTAATTCTTGTAGGTTCCCGTCGGAGAGAATGGGGACCGTTTTCTCTAAAGTAAATGCTTCGAATTTTAACTCGTTTATTGATCGGATTGGTTTATTCGATATGCCTCTAGGTGGTTTTAAATTTACTCGGGTTGGCTTCTCGGGTAAAAAGTTAAGTACACTTGATAGAGTTTTAATTTCTGAAGAATTATTGGAGGTGATGCCGTCTTTGGCGGCAACGATTCTGCCTTCGGGTTGTTCGGATCATAGACCCATCATGATTCAAATGAAGGAGGTAAACTTTGGTCGTATACCGTTTAAATTTTTTAATTCCTGGTTTGAATGGGAGGGGCTGGATAAGGTGGTGGAAGATGCTTGGAAAGAGGAGGTTGTTGGTAGAGGTCTCGTTAAGGTTAAAAACAAACTGAAGTTACTCAAGGAAAGAATAAAAGGATGGGTGAAAGTAAACAAAGAAAAATCTTCAAAAGATAAGGTGAGATTGGAATCTAAGTTGATTGATTGTGAACATAAGATTGAAACAGGCTTGATAGACGAAGGGGTGTTTGAGGAGAGAAATGATTTGCTTCTCGAGTTGGAGAAGTTGAATCATATTGAGAACAAAGAAATGGCGATTAAACTTAAATATAAATGGTCTCTGGAAGGTGATGAAAACTCAAAATTTTTTAATGCTTTGTTAAAAAAGAAGCGGAAACAAATGAACATTTCAGGAGTTAAAGATAAGGGAGAGTGGATTATAGATCCTCTTCAAGTGAAGCAGGTCTTTTTCGATTTTTACTCGAAGAGATTTAAACCTTTTGATGGGGTGGAGGTTGTTAGAAGAAGTAATAAATTAAAATCTTTATCACCGGATGATAAGGATTTTTTAGTTTCTGAGGTCACTATGTTGGAAGTGAAATTGGCGGTTTGGGATTGTGGTTCAGATAAGTCACCGGGACCGGACGGTTTCTCGTTTGCTTTTATTAAAAAATTTTGGGACATTATGAAGGCGGATTTTTTTGAGGCGGTTCAACAATTTTTTTTTGAAGCTTCCTTTCCAAAAGGTTGTAATTCCGCTTTTGTTACATTGATTCCTAAGGTGCAAAGTCCGGTTCTTGTCAAAGATTTTCGTCTTATTAGCCTTATCGGAGCTGTTTATAAAGTGGTAGCTAAAATTCTGGCAAATCGAGTAAGTAAGGTCATTCCTTCAATTATTAGCTCGGAACAAACCGCTTTCATAAAAGGAAGGCAAATTTTAGATGGTTCATTAATTATGAATGAAGTGGTTGAGTGGTTCAAAAAGCGGAATAAAAAATTGATGATATTCAAAATTGATTTCGAAAATGCGTATGACTCTTTATCGTGGAATTTTTTGTTTAAGATGATGGAACACATGGGCTTTCAAATGAAATGGATTTCTTGGATTAAAGCGTGTTTGGGATCGGCTCGTATGTCAATTCTTGTTAATGGAAGCCCGACTTTGGAATTTGAGATGCATCGAGGTTTACGTCAAGGTGATCCTTTATCTCCGTTTCTTTTTTTAATAGCTATGGAAGGGTTACATGTGGCCATGGAGGATGCTATTGAAGCGGGTATTTTTAAAGGAGCTCGAATTGGTAGAAATGGAGGGCGGATATCTCATCTTTTTTATGCTGACGACGCTATATGTTTGGGGGAATGGTCGGAGGCAAATATAAATGGTATTGTTCAGATCTTGAATTGTTTTTATTTGGCTTCAGGTTTAAAGTTAAATTTATTCAAATCTAATTTATATGGAGTGGGGGTCCCATATGAGGAGGTGGTTTTTCGTGCTTCTTCGACAGGTTGTCTTCCGGCTAAAATTCCCTTCACCTATTTGGGTTTACCGGTTGGTTCGAGTATGAAAAGGGTTGAAGATTGGAAGGTTATCATAGATAAATTAAAAACTCGTCTTTCGGTTTGGAAGTCGAATTTATTATCTATTGGAGCTAGAGCTCTTTTAAACACTTCGGTCCTTGGAGCCTTGGGAATTTATTTCTTTTCCCTATTCGTTGTGCCTCCAAGTATTTTGAAGGTTTTGGAAAGAATTCGGTCTCGGTTCTTTTGGGGTTTTAAAAATGACGAAAGAAAAATTCATTGGGTGTCTTGGAAACAAGTGTTGGCCTCTAAAGAGAAAGGAGGGATCGAGATTGGTTCCTTGGAGGCATTTAACAAGGCTCTTTTACAAAAGTGGCGTTGGAGGTTTGTTTCAGACAGCAATTGTGTGTGGGTTAAGTTGATCAAAGCCATATATGGAGTTGAAATGAATCCTAACTATAGTGAAAATAGTGGGTTAGGGTCGGGTGTGTGGTCGTCTATGTGTAACTCATTTAATAAACTACACGATTTAGAAGTAATTCCTCTTTCGGCTGTTCAAAAAAAGATAGGAAATGGTCAAGAAAGTAGATTTTGGTTAGACTGTTGGGGGACAAGTAGTACGTTGGCGGTCAAATATCCTCGCCTTTATGCGTTGGAAATGGACAAACAATGTTTTGTTAATCAAAGGGCAGACGGTGGTTCTTGGAATTGGAGAAGAGAGATTAAAGGGGGGAGAGAAAGTGAACAATTTGATAATTTGATGGTGGAGTTAGGACATGTAAGTTTAACGGATTCTCAAGATAGATGGATTTGGAGTTTTGGGGATATGACAGACTTCACGGTTAAGGGTGTAAGGAAGGTTATTGATGACTTTATTCTTCCTTCGTGGGCTCGAAAGACAATATGGTTCAAATTTCTTCCTAGAAAAGTTAATATTTGTGCTTGGAGGGTGTTACTTAAGAGACTTCCTATGAGAGTCAATATGGTGAGTAAGGGTATAGACATTCCGAGTTCTTTATGTCCTATCTGTAATGATCATGAGGAGTCTATTGACCATGTTTTCGGTATGTGCTCGGTGGCTAATCGGATTTGGGGTCTTGTTGCTTCTTGGCTTGGCCTACCGTTGTCTTCCTCTTTGGCTCCGATTGAGCTGATGTCTTGGTGGGACACTTTAAGAGTCCAAACTCATAAGAAAGATATGATCGGGATGATTATATTTGTCACTTGGTGGATTATTTGGAGATTCAGAAATGACTTGGTATTTGAGAAGAATCGGCATAACAAAGAAACGATATTTGATGAAATTTTAAATTTCTCGTTCTTATGATATAGTAGCAGAAATCGTAAATGTAATAATTCTAGGATCGAGTGGCTTAAGAACCCTCTATTGTATTTGTAATGTTTTATGTTTTTTTGTTCTAGCTACTTGCTAGGACTGTTTTTATTTATTTATATAAAATACCGCCTTTTCAAAAAAAAGAAAGCGCAAGCAATGAATAAACTACAATTTGACCGTCCCATGTTAGTTAAGTTTGAGAGAGAACCAAAATACTATTGAGCATGGTAATCAATATGAGGAAATTGTTTTTTGAAAAAAAAATATATATTCTGAGTGTTAAACTTGTTGATGTCAAGTAGCTGATATTAGTTGCTTTTTGACGACTCTCATGCGATATAGTAAAATGTTGAATCAAGTATTCAAGGGTGTTTTTTTTAAGAACATATCTAACAAAAACTTGTTTATCATACAATTTGTTTGTTTTCTATTATGACTTATGAGCATGTTACCTTCACTCTTTTGATTATCAATTTGTTGGTAGGACATATCCTTTTGATTATTCTATCCATTTTACTATACAATCTTTTGATATGAATGAACATGAATGAATTAATTAGACAAATATGAGAATTTATTCGTGATAAGATGTATAGAAATGATTTGTAATGCTTGTGAAAACAAGCTAATTTTCAAGAACCATACACAAATTAACATATATAACAAAGAACACAGGATAATTTATACGACATGTTTACATTATGATTTCGTTCCCAAGTTTGGATACACACAAACGTAACATAAATGGTCTACCAGTAAATAAGAATGAACATTTTCGAGCGAACTAATTACTTTTTTACACTTGATTTTCATGATATTTCTAAAGGTGTCACCTTCTATAAACTTTTGAAAAAATCTTTCATTAATAATCAAACTTTTTGTAAAAAAACTTCTAGTTTGATAAGATCAAACCCAAACCTGGTCAAAAGTTAGGCTTTAACCTCTAGGGTTAAGCCGGTGTTTCTTCAATACTTTAAAGATCAAAACTCAAATGATAATTGACACGTGCCTTGAAATTTTGTATATAGATTAAAAAAATAAGCGTAAAAACATAAAATAAAAACACACCCCAACTTCCAATTTAGAGGCGAGCAAAAACCCCAGTTCCGGAACCGACCTGGAACGAACCAAATGTTGGTTCCTTAGAAAATCGTGCCCAACCCATACACACTGGAAGAAGCTCCACTTCCACCAGTCAAAGGTCAAAACTCGAATCCGACTAACCAGGTCAAATACCCAACCATACTCGAACCGGTTCCTACCTAACCCGGTCAGTTCGTGACTTTTGTTGACAATACTAGGAACCAGCTTCTATTCGGACCGGTCTATTCCAATTAAGCGGTTGGGCTTGACTTTGATCAGATAAAGCCCAGCCCATGCTGGCTCCTTCCTAAGTTAACACCACCTAACGGCCCATACTCGGCCCAATAAGTGTGTTCAAAGGCCCAAAAGCTGTTGACCCCTATGAGACTATCACAAACTCATCTTCTTTCCTGTGGGGTTTCATTTCCGTTGCTCTTCATTTCAATCACCGGTAATAATAATTTCAACTCTACTTGTATATATGTATATGTATATATATATATGTCATGTATGGATCCATTTAGGTTTTGATTGCTTTTACAATATGTTATTTTTTGCGGATATATATTATTGTTTCACGATCTGTAAAACGAGCTGAATTCATTGATTGATTGAATGATTGATGAACACTATATTGTGAAATTATTGTTTCTGATTCTGTTAATGTAGTTATTGTGTTTGAAATGTGGGAATTACTAGGTTAAATCGATTAGGGTTTTGTGCTCGATTTGGTACCTGCCGGCCTGTGCACGGTTCGATTCCGTTCGGTTAATAGTGTCGACCAAATTAACCAGTCGGTTTTTGGTTCGGTTAATTAACAAAATTAAATTTGGGCTAAAATATTTAATTAGAAATACATGAAAAGGATGAATGAAATGATATGAAATGGAGATATATAACTACATGAAATGGAGGTATAAAAACTATAATTTTTTGAAAATATGAATGGTTCGGTTCGGTTTGGTTAGTTTTGGTTAACCGAGGGTACAAAAACTAACCGATAACTGCTTTTTGGTTAATTTGGTTATCTGCTAATTTCGGTTTGGTTTTCGGTTATTGCTACCCCTAGACTACCTGGTCTTTTTCTGTTGTCTGAGCTTAGATTGAAAGAGCTAGGGATGAGATCGAAAACGAGTAAAACCATATACCGAAGCCGAATGGCGCCGATACCGAAAACATGAAAAAACGAATACTAGTACTGATTGTTTTTGGCCGGTGCTGTAATCGGTAGAAAGATGCTCATGAAAGAACTGATGCTCTGGTTTCCATCGAGTTTGATACATACATGAATGAACGTGACTTCGAAGTAGATACATATATAATTGATAGGTGTACACATTGTTAGGTTTTGAAGATGGTAGTATGGTACACGTGTTGGATGATTGCACGCGAATCATGGTCGCATATAAAAGACACTTCTTGATGATATTCGAGCGGTTAAGTAGACACCTTTATGTTTTTTGCATAACATTTGTTCGGGTGTGTTTTATGGTGCTATGCTCACATGTAAATGATGATATGCGAGCATTAAAATAGATACCTATATGTTTTTTGCATAGCATTTATTTTGGGTGTGTTTTATGGTGCTATCCTCACATGTAAATGATGATATGCGACTATGAACACCCGACAGTGTTGCCACGCAAGCCATGGCTATACGTTTGTAATAGATGCTTTAATCTTGAGTTATGTAATAGCATGTAAGCTTTAGATGTCAATTCACGGCATGTGTTCATGTTTATTTTAAGAATATTGCTATCAATATCTCATTTATATATGAATCCTCTTCATATTTACCCTTTTTTGGAACTTATATGTTTGAATCTATGTTGGTATTAATAATTTAAATGTTTTAGTATCATATTGGATTGCCATTTTCAGTTGACTTTTATTCAATCTCTAATCCTGTGTTGAAGTTTAATTCTGCATTGATTTGTAAACTGCACATTGTTCAAGATAAGTGATTAAGTTCCATTTACATGATTTTTTGTGCTCGTGAATATAGAGATGTCGTTCATAATGGAATTTGCTGAGAACTTGATCTTGAGAATGATGGAAGATCCCGCTGAAAGAGATAGAAAATTCAGAGACCATGTTTATCACATGAAGGAACGATGTGTAAAGACAAAGGAAATGTGGAGTTATCCAATTCGTCCGTATGGTTTCTGGACATTCGACCGCCACAATGCTCAAATCTTTTGGGATGCTCAAATTAGCCAGGTTGAAGGCCGTAGGGATCCGTATGATGATCTCCTTCAAGACCACCAAGCTGACTCATCGTCTTCATCTAAATAAACTGTAAGTTCCTTTTTTAAGTTCAATGTGATGAGAATGTTAGATGTAGTATTATGCATTTCTTGTTCATTTGTCGCTTAACTCATTACAATTGGGTAATATATACATGGCCACCCAATTATTCGACTTCTTTTTTCGTTACGGCCACCCAATCATTGGATTTATTTTATAGTCCCTGAAATATGTATACGGTTTTCGTTTATACCAAATCTATCCAAAACCATACTGAAAACAAAAGAGTTCTTAAATTGAGTTCAATTTCAATTGGGATGCAGTCATGCAACCCAATTCTAATATATCAAAACTGAAATTTAGTTCGGTTTTAAATTTTGGATTTTTTAAGTTTGTTTTGAATAATTAACACCTAAAGAAGCTTTCAGTAAATTTTATCCCACTTTAAAATGAATATAATAAGTTTCTTATTTAATCCAATTTAAACAGTATTGTCGTTATACCTATAAGTTAGTCTTGATTATTGTTATATTGTGTCTAGACACCCTAAATAAGTTTTTATTGTTTAAATGCAAAATATCTGATTATATTGATCATGTAAATCATAATTGAAAATTGTAATACATGTTTTCTTAAAAGAAATATTATATTAACTTGAAAATATATAAATATATTAGTTTCCATATTTGCATAAATTACTCATTTGGACCTAAAAGGTGAAGGTTATATTCATCATCTAGACTGTTTTTTTGCTTGATTTGGGTATCAAACCACGCATTACTCAAATATTTGAATTGTATGTTCTGAGTTATTGCATGTTTGACGAATGACAAACTCGAAACTGTTACACATAGGTATTGCTGGAGCATGTGGTAACTACAGCTAAATCAAGTGTCAGCTATTGATGCAAAGGTAGTTTCTTGTGGTATTTTAAGTTAACACTTTTCTTGAATCCTTGAATATTGTCCGTTTTTCATTTGTATCAAGATCATGGTGATCTCAACTGAACTGGGTATATGTGATGTCGTTGTTTGTCGTGTTAAATAAAACAAAACTCTTTATTAAGCGCTCGTCAAAAGGTGTGGTTACCTAATCCATTAGTTTTAAGCTATTTTGTATATAATTATGCAGTATGAAGATTGTTTCTTTGTTTTAATAATTTGAGTTTGCAGTCGTGAATTACATGCATAGTATAATCTCTTCCTATGATGCTTCTATTCCCTTTTAATCCTAGCATAAAAGACGTCATAAGCGTCTAGTAGATAAACGCGTCTAGTAGATTGGATAAACAGGGTCTTGCATTAGCATATAGTCTACCTATGATGCTTTTATTCCCTTATAATCCTAACATCGAAGCTAAAAATAAGACGACATTAGCGTCTAGTACATAAACAGGCCTTACATTAGCGGATCAGACTACACCTTTCCGATGTGGTATCTACTAAGTTTGCCTTTTATCCTGAATCTATATACTTTGTTCCATCATTCTTTTCCAAATTGTTTTTTTTTATACAATCAACCTTTGCATGACTTCTGTTGAGTCATAATCTCTATAATATGTGTCTAGAGTATAATCAGATTTGTTAAAACATTTTTATAAGTATTATATAAACATTTTTATGAATGCTTCTTCTAACAAGTTTTGACTTTTGAAAATCGTTTTAGACTGTAACTTTTAAACCATTGCTTCATTCATACTTTGATTGTAATCTTTTCGGCTATAATCTTTGATGATGGTGCCTTTATTCTCTAATTTTCCAGATTTATCATATGGGGATTAAGGACTGGTAATTCGTGTCTTAACAGGCTTACCAGGTTCAGAATGACGTGCTAAACACGAGTAACAAACATGAATACGAATACGACTCGTTAACCATTTTATATGTGACTACTAGAAGACAGTTTTAAGTTTCATGTACCAATAAAGGTAAATGATGGAGTCCCTCCTACTAATTTCAATTATTTAAGAAAATAAAAAAAATCACATACCACACTTTTTTTATTAACAGGTCTTACCGTGTTTTAAATAGGTATCTAGTTGCCAGCCGGAAATTTCTTTCCTTTAAATTTATTTTTTCTAACTTGACATTACTAGTAGCTCTTATTATCTTCTCATGTTTCGTTCACTTTTTGCTACAGGATTCTATCGATATAACTTATTATACTAGAAAAAAAAATATTATTGCGTCTTTTTTATTACAATTGCGTTTATTTTCGTTATTGATTGTGTATTTTTTCCTTGACATTATGTCTTTTTTTCTTGATATTTTGTTATATTACTGAACATTGTGTTATATTTTGCTCGGTATTACGTTATATTTTAGGATTATTGTGTCTTTTTCGAGGGGGGGGGGGGGGTTAACTCTAAATACAGGAAAACATTTTAGTTTTTCTAATTTTTTTAATTTTTCATTTAACTTTTGAGTTATGATTTTTTAATTTTTTTGAATTAAAAAGATAAAACCACCATCAGCTGTTAGTTAAGACTATTATTTATCAATAGTGAACAGTTATGATTACTTAAAACCAATTTTTCTTTTTTAAAAGTTTTTTGAAACACTAATTCTAAAAAAAAAAAAAATCCTCAAAACAAACCCAACAGGTGATTACAGGCTAACACGTTAGCCAATTGTATGTTTTTTCCATTTGCTTCTTAAAAATTAAAACCAAACTAATTATTAAACTAGTCCTCCTACTTATTTATCATTCAGAACAGTTGAACCATCAGTGTTAACCTGTCCAAGTCTAACTATCCAACGCGGTCTTTTAGCAACCGATTATAACTAAATGAAATAAAGCCACCCTTATAAAAATACCATGAATATAAAACCCAACCTTTATTGGTTTAATTCATCCCAAAATGAAATTTTTGTAAATTATGTAGTTTTAACTTTTAAGGACGATATTCAAAGTAAAAGCCCAAATAAGAAACTAGCTTTAAAAACATTGTTACTTAGAGCAATTAAATTAACACATACCAAACCTACAAGGTGTTACTTGGCATGAGATCCAAACTAAAACAAATAAAAATAAAAATAAATAAAACAACATACACTAAGCCTTCCATTGTTTTCAATAATTGGCAGGTCACCTTTCGAAGGGTTCTGCTAAAGAACACCCTGCTGCAGCAATCCTCTCTCTAAGGTTAAATTTATCTGCGATTAACGGTCGCACGTCGCCAACTCTAACTAGACTTTCTAAAAATGGCAGTAAATTAAGCAGTTCTTGATCCGTACGGTCATCATACCAGCTTTCTATTGGTATGCCATTGTCAACTTGAAATCCAAATGCCTGAAACAAAAGCGGCTAAAGCGTATTGAGGAACAATGTTATAAAAAAGTCAACACGGTCAAGGTTATTGAGCTGACACGTCATTACTATAACCAAGAAATTATGTCAAATTATCTTGAAGCAAAAGCTTTGAAAGGTTAAGGTTTTGTATCAAATATATTACAAGATTAAACTTTGAAGTAACTCGTTCCCTTATATGCAATTTTCCCTTATTCACGGTAACCATCTAAGTTAATTTTTGCGTCAGAAACGGGTCAACATGGTCTAAGTTGCAGGCGCATTAGTTGCCACGCCATCATTTCTTTATTTAAAAAATTTTTAAACCTATGATTTTCATAAAAAATTTATCAGTTTACTTGAGCTATATCTCAAAATTATTTTTGATACTTTCATGAAATAAATGAGAATATAATTAAAGAAAGTTGTATACCTGTGGAGAGTTATCAACCATGATAACGCGCGCTAAATCTCGCCCAAGGACTGATAAATCTTTGAGGTAGTTTCCTTCTAGAAAAACACAGGATTCACGAAAAACACGATGCCTAAAAACTTTCCTTTTTGGATCCAACACATTCAGAAGTTGTTCGGCATATATGCTTTGGCTAGCTGTAAAAATAATAATTTCAAAAAGACCAGCCACACTTTCCATAAATTCTTTAAGGTAAGGCCGACAACGAACATAGACTATGTGATCCTCAAGGTTGAAGTTAACGGTAAATGTGAAATCTGCATCATCACATGGTTCCAATGTGGAGTGCACCAAAGTCTCTGCAAAAAAAGTAATTAATGTTGTATTTTGAGGTTTCCCCCATGTTGTAATTAATTCAGTTAAACATGCAATTATTTTTACAAATATAATTAAAAACTAAATTATTAGAATATATGCTAGCAATAATGAAGGGGTGTTTGTGTACATTTACAAAAATTGAAGGTAAAATATGTAAAAACGAGTTAAGCTTCGGCTGCATCAACTGTGTGAGCAGCTAGCAAGTAGCAACACATATCGCATGACTTCCCTTTTTGAATACATGTCAGGCAACTTTAGACCAGTTTGACCAATTTAGCCGGCTTCATTTTTAGCTAACTTTCTAATTTGAACCGTTTGATTAGTCATCAACAAAATACAAATTTGAACCTCTATGAACAATAAGTAATTTGACCTGTTTGACTAGTCATCTAATTTTTTTACTGTAACTATTTGGGAGATTTTGTGTATACTTACTCTTTGGGCAACCTTCAAGCCATTTCCTTTTAAGTTACTTTTTTGTTTTACCCATTTGACCCGCTAAGAGAGAAAATATAACCAAAAAGGACTCAGTTGTAGATAAATGGGTCCCAATTGCCACCGGCTTTATTAAGTTTCTATTGCTAACACTTTATTAAGAAAAGAGCAGTGCAATCATGAAGTTGTAAAAGTAACGGAACCGTTTGGCGGGAAGTTCGTTTATGTCCGCTTTTTTAATAAACGAACGAACATAAACAATTTTTTTGTTCATTTATTAAACAGATAAACATGAACACATGTTTCATTCATTCATTACATCCGTGAACGTTCCATATGTCCGTTCATATGTGTTTGTTTAAATAATAATAAAAAAATTCAAATATGTATACCTATACTAATATTTTTATTTATGTTGTGTTTTTCAATTTTTAATTTTAACTTTAAATTGCAAGCCCATTTATATCTGTTCGGTTATTTTCATATATGTTTGTTCAATTATATTCATTTATGTGCGTTAATGTTAGCTGGTTTACATTCATTTGTGTTCGTAAACCGTTTGTTTAATTTTATTTTTACAAATGAACACAAACATGTTCGATTTCTTAACAAACGAACATGAACAACAAAATGTGTTCTTAATTGTTCGTGTTCAGTTAAAGTTAAATCAGCGAACATGAACATGCCCCCATTTGTGTTCGTGAGGTTCGTTTACAAGCCTAGGATTACATTTTAACTGAATCTTGTAATTACAAAGAAACCAGAAACAAACCATAAAAAAACCTAACTCGGCTGTGAGCTAAACAAAATTAAACTGTAATACTAATAATCTAATGTATACTTAACAGAGAGAAAGAGAAATAAATACTAACCATCCAAGTCTAAAACAAGAGTAGTCGATGGACAGCTCCTTGTCTGTTTGGGTAGAAGCACGCGCCGATAAACAGGGACAACTGAGGCTAATTCTGGCAAGTTTTTAATGAAAAAGTAGGGATCAAATTCATCAAACTCTTCACATTCACTATCATCCATTTGAATATCAGATGGTGTATGGTCATGATCATGATGATGATCATCTTCATCAACACATTCCAACTTTGATTCTTTCATGCATTGGTAAATAGCTGAAACTTCACTTGACAAACCGCATCCTAAATCTGTATCACAAGAAAAGATAGCAGCATTATATACAACAGAAGACATGTATTCGCATTTCATTTAGTAAATAAATTCATTTCCATTTGTATACTGATATACAACCAGCTTACAAAACATTTGTTAAAAATGATTTATCAACTACCGGAATTAAAAACAATTTCTTGCATACAAGACGAAACTAGTTTTTTTTATTTCTTTTGCAGAGTGATTTGAAAGGTTCTGCGCATAAACTACACGCTTTACTACTTTAGGTGGTCTTTTTGACATGTTCAACCCGTTTGACTAGTTATTTCCTAATTTGACCCGATTGACCCATTAGAGAGAAAAAATAGCCCATAAAAATATATACAACGGTAGAGCAAATTTGCCACCTCTATGATTTATTCAAGCATTAAGCTATATCAATTTCATTGTAAAACTATAACAAAAACTGAAACATAACTATTTACCTCCATCGGTAATTTCTCCTTCACCGCCTCTTGAAATGTGGAAAGTAGGGGAAAATATGGTTCCGTTCCCAAAAGATTCGGTTACACTACTTCGCTACAGCATATCAGAAATACTTGTAAAAACCAGAACTTAAAAAACTGACATAATAATAATAATAATAATAATAATAATAATAATAATAATAATAATAATAATAAGTTAACAACAACAACAACAACAATCACTATTCTATTGCAGACAAAAGATTGTAATAATATCAAAATATGAAATATCAAAAGTACCTAGAACCTACAGGCTACAGATATATTAAATATGCTTACTATAACAATTATCATAATAAACTAACTAGAGCCTTCAAATATATCATGTCCTTCTCAGCAAATTATATAGTTAAAAAATGTACATCGGTAGAAAATATAGTAGCTTTTCATATGAACTTATATGTTAAAAGCCTGAGTGCAGAGTGCCGGTTAATGCTCATGGTCGCATATATTACAAACTAAAAAAGAGTAAAAGATGATGACCAGAAGAAAGGGTTCACAAATTTAAATTTCAAAAACTGAAATAACAATAAATTAATATTAGCATCAAGTATATTAGTTTCCTTCTCTTATAATATTTTTCTTAAAACAGGCACAATTTTTTGTGACAATCAGTTTCCTATCCTCTTACCAAATTAAGAAACAAGCGATAATGAATTTTAAACTATAAAGAGGGAAAAAAAAAAGAAAGAAAGACATGTACATGATTACCTCAGAATCCACAGACATGTTGACTGCAAGATAAGTATCATTCTCCGAACAAACCATAGCATTTATATTAGTCAAATCAACATTTTCCTTGATGTTCCTTGTACAGGTGGCTGCTGCTGATAACAATAGATATACACATGGGAATATGGCACTCAAATTTATGATCCTCAAACTCTCAAAGTGAAAGAAAATATAAAATAATCCCAAGATAAAACACCAACTAGATGAACCATTTACAAGGTTAACAAAAATGACCCCGAAAAACACAATACTGAACACGTAAAATATCCTAGATTGCCAATTTAAAATATAATATTTGAAGCAACATAACTTCATTATCACTGATAATGAAATATTGAACAAAAGAATCAAACAAACAGTTGTAATAAAATGCACAGCAAAAGATAGCGTTTTTGGATGTGCTAATGCTATTAATGGTTATAAACTTGTAATCAGTTAGCAAGTTGTGTGTGCAAATTCTGATTATTCTACAAAATAGCAGATAAAACGACCAAAATAGATATTTTAATACTGCCATGGTATGCAAACTCAGACAAATTATTTTTTATAAACTCCAAGTATACTTTTATTTAAATCATCTGGTAGCAAACTCTATAAAACATTGTTATGTGTAAATCCACTTATTATATTTCTTAAGAGTATCATTGACAACGGAAAAGTGGGCAAAGAATAAGAACAAAGACGTCAATATGCTATTTCTTAAATAGTCAGTTTTTCTGCAACAAGCCAGCAGATATGAAAAATGATTATCTAACCACTAATTCACTAAATAACCATAATCATGGACTTTCTCTACACTAAAACTTTATTAGTACAACTTTAAATCAGAATAATCAGATAATCAGTTGTATAACACATATCCAAATACCCTAATGATAGCATGAAATCACAGCTTAAGAATTTAGGGATGAAAACTTCTGAAACTACGCGAAATAATCAGGTTTGGGTTGTCATATCTAACCCGTTTAATAAACAGACTGGGTTAGGTTGATCTTTTTAACATGTACAAATAAACAGATCGACCTACCAACCTGTTTTGGTGTTAATTGCAACCCGCCAACCCATTCAACTCGTTTAGACTTTTGATAAAAGGGTTAAAAGCGCAATGTTCAGATTACACGTTTTAAGTGTGTTCGGGTTGGGTTGACGTTTTTAACAGGAATAAGTTTAAGAATCGTGCTTGGGTGATTGGGTTCCGTGATGAAATCCGCGAACCCGACACGATTGACACCCCTCCTTAACAATTAGCATAACCAACTTACCAGGTTTTTGTTTTCTAGCAGAAGATGTAATTATCTGAGATACTTTGTTTTCTTGGTTGTTTACATCTTCTGGAACCTTTTTCTGTTTTCTTGAAACTTTTGGACTCCCAATTGCTTTAGAAGAAGTTCTTCCCATTGTTACTTTCTTCGTTTGCATCTCAAACTTGGAAAAGATCGAGGTCTAGAAGCTTATCATCTTCAGATTCTCAGCAGATACGTTTACAAGTTGTGGTCTCCCTCAAACTGTCTGAAAAGCATTAAGTTTCCTACGTTAAATTCAAGACAAATTAGCTGAAATTATCACATATTATTCTGCAACAAAGCTGCAGCAGCATATTATTCAAACACACTTCTGTTAAACATTTATCTTCTTGGATATTTGAGTCTTGGTTATAAAGTAGGCATCTTTCCCGTGTCATCAACTTTTAACTGCTAAATTGATATGATCTAGCCTTAATTATTTCATCTGGTGGTTAAGTAAAACCATGTATTATGACAAAAAACATAAAGAGATACATGAATTGCAACATAACTTTCAACAACATATATACAAACAAAGTATGCATTGCATCCTTCACAAATCTTTGCGAAAAAAAAATTTACCGACCATTCACCTAAAATGACAAATTTTCTTGTTTCATGAAAGGCACACCTATGTACTAAGGAAAACTAATAAAATATAAACAAGTACAATAACATAAAAATAAGTACAATAAATTATGTGTTCAATGAAAGCTTTCCAGAAAATTCTAGATGATATTACTTGCAAGAATTTAGAATTCTCAATGAGCTTTGTGGATACTTCCTTTAAAAAGGCATGGAAATGCTTCGAAACTTATAGAACTGTTGGAAAATAATGTAGTTTCATAAAATTTCTTGAATGGCGTAAAGAATTCATGTATAGAAAATTCTAGACTATATTAAAAAAAAATTAGAATGTAGCCACAGATAAGAAGGTTGAATTCACATGCATCAATGATGAAATTCTACAACTAGTACCTCATATAGCAAAATTATATTCATCTAGATCAATAATGAAACATATCAAGGAGCCCTACAACTAGAACCGGCCAGTGACATAAAAATCGCGATTAGGCGCTGCTTAATCGGCGATTAATCGGAACTCCGTGAGCTTACGATTTGATTTCACCTAATCGGTACCAGTCAAAATCGGTCGTATTTGGTCAAAAATCGGTCAAAATTGGTCAAACTTTTTAAAGTATTTGAACAATTATACTTATTTTGAATAATTATATATCAAACTTTGTGTGTATATAGAATTTATAAATTCCAATCCGATAAATCCCAATTAACTTCTATTAACCGCTAGTCGAACCCCATCACCTGACTAGCACATAGCGAGTTCTTCGACACTGACTAGAACTTCATTCACGAATACAACTGAAAATCACACTACGGAAGTGCTCTACACAACATGAACTAACTCAACCTACCAAAGCACTCAATCCAGAGTATATGCAACATGCATCATAGCTCAAAATCAATAAACTGACTAGTAACCTTCAATTCCACAACATTTAAACCCTAATTCAACAATAAATCATAAAACCTCAATTTCGAAACCCTAAAAACCCTACATACACTCTAAAAACAAATATCAACACCTCCAACACATAAACAACAACTAACTTAAGCTAATTACATTCACAAACCACTCTACCTGATTCAAATTCAATCAAAATCAGAGCACCGTGACGCATCAGAAGGCAGCTGCTTTGAATCAATATTTTTGGTCAAAATCTTTGTATTATTTGAAAATTTATATATATGACTTTGTACACTCACACACACACACACACATACAAATTTTAAAAATTACATATAAAATTCCAATCCAATTAATCGCTAGTCAGTACCCCACCGCCCGACCAGCGAGTTCTACAGCACTAAAGATGCTCTACACAACACGAACGTAACCGAAAGCAACCAAATTACTGAAGCCACTCAATCCAGAGTATACATAACACGAATCATCGCTCAAAACCAGTAAAGCTACTAGTAAACCCTAAGTCAACAATAAATAACAAAATCAACACCTCCAACACATAAACTACAACTAATTTAAGCTAATTACATTCTCGCACGGCTATACCTTATTCAAATTCAATCAGAATGGAAGCTCGATGACACGTCAGACGGCAGCTGCTGCAATAAAACTGAACCGAAACAAAAGGTGCGGTTATTGTTTGAGTAAGTACACACGAGCTGAAACTGATTGAATCTGATTATGTAATAATAATATTATTAATAATAATAAAAATACCTTCAAATTTTGATGATAATTTTCCCTCCAAAGAAAGAGAGGGAAAACTAAAAAGGAAGAATCAAGGAAAGTTTGTGTCTGAATGCTGAATGATTTTAGGGGAAAATATTATTATTTATTATTGTTATTATTTATCAGAAAATATGTAAATAAATAAACGTATTTAATACGCTCACCTGATGAGTTTACAGTCGCGAGAGACACCCGTGTGAGTCACGGTTGGGTTGGTGTAGAGAAATATGTTGGGAGTGTAGGCGCGTGGGAGAAAGAGAGAGTGAAATATACCAGCGAGTTTTAAGGGACTTAATTTTGCCTTTGTGGAAATTTTGGTAAGTGTAGAAATTAAATTTGAGGTTTTTTTTTTAAATCAAATCGAAATTGAACTGGTTTGAAATCAATTATGTAGAAATCAGTTTGGAACCGGTTTGGAATTTTCTCCATCAAAACTGATTTCAAACCGGTTAACCGAACCACCGAACAAAAATCGAACCGAAATGGATCAAAACCTAACCGAAACCGATTGTAACCTGGTCAAGAAACCGATTTCAACCCGAACCGAAACCGATCTTAACCTGGTTATGACTTTTGTTGACCAAAACCGAACCGGTTTTGAGTTTTAAATTGGTTTGTGCACCTCTAACCGCTGGTTAATGTTTTAAAAACCAATACGTACCGGCAGGTTGAATCGTTTGTATCAGATTTTCATAAGGCAACCGGTATTTAAAGCCCGGTATTTTTGGGCGGTTTACTAGAGCATCATACCGCCGGTTTTTTTGGGCGGTTTCCTAAAATATACCAACGAGTTTTAAGGGGCTTTACTATTTTGATGTCTTTAATTTCTCTACTAGAGTTAATTACGGAGTTTTTTTTGTCCGTAGTATTTTGTGGAATTTCGTTACTGTCCAAAAATAAAATTTCGGGTGTATTTGTAATATGGTGTTTATGTACTTTGGTGTGTTTGTTCTTGTATAGTATTTTGATCGTCGTGTTCTTTGTTGGTTTCTAATAAATTGACGGTTCAAAATAAAAATTTTCCAACTTTTTGCTTTTTTAGAGTAAGATTTACACCGCTTGTGTCTTTATTTTTTTCGTGTTGTTTAGTTGAATTATTACATGTGTTTTGATAAAAAAAAAAGGTTTTGAGTCAATGATGGAGATAATGAAGACGACGATGACCAAGGATAAGAGTAGTTGGGTAACTAAAAATTAGAAAACATCATGTCACGTTCCTATCACGTATGCATGAGGGCTCTCATCAAGTTTTTTATCAAACACATGAAATGGTTTAACTAAAAAATAATTATTTTTTAATCCTTTTTTATAATAATATGAAAGGGGCATGATGATTGCCTCGAAAAGATAATAGCCGTGCATGACAATCCCTCACACTCATGACTGCCTTGGCTGCTCCCTGGCTTATGTGTACAGGGGGCATTAGCCGCTACGCTTGGTCTTACAAGAGGAAAGCAAAAGAGACGAGGGAGCGATGGGTAGGAGGCTTTAGCGGATGAGAAGAAGGTTTGTGGTGGCAAGAGAAGCGGCAACTATAGGTGCTAGTTGTCGGATGTTCAATCGAAGATGAATGGGGTGGTGAAACCAGATGGAACATATAAGTCGGTTTTTGTTTGATGTTCTTTATTTTATTATTTATTTATATTTTAGTACGTTATGTAAATTATTCCTTAGTTATTAAATTAGTCTATTTGGTGTAAAAAAGAACTAAAATGTTCTTCCATTTAACAACAAAAACAATATGATAAGGCAAGAAAAAAATCTTATAACAGATAAGACAGTACACACTTCAGGGTGTTGTACCAATAGTAGTGCCTAAAAAGTCACGTGAAGGAATGTATCTAACATTTGTATGGTTGGTATATAAGAACTCTTTATGAAATAATAACTTTTCTTGACTGACTCGTTGGATGGAAGATCAGCTTTTCGACCAGCTGACATTTTGGTGTTTGGATAGATAGGAGAAAAACATGTGTGTGTGGATTTAACAGGGTTTCCCTATTTACGGGCTTATGGAGTAGTGGTTTCATAGTCGATCAATATGCTTCAGGCAAGGTGACTAAACATGAGAAGGCGTGTCTTGACAACCAACATGCATTTATTTTTTGCTTTTGACACTTTTGGTTTCCTCGCGTCTGAAGTTGTGGGGTTACTTTCCAGTGTCCAGCAGGTCATACACAGTAATGTTATGACTCCAAGATCAGCAAATGTAGTTTTTTAAAAGATTGGGTTTTGCAATTCAAAAGTGGAGTAGCAGCGCAGCTTGTTGTCCGCTTGCATTTTGTTTCGATGCAATCACTACATTGTTTATTACAATAAATTCTAATACTACTTGTTTAGTTGTATACATAAAAGGTCATATGACATACTAGTATTTATATTCTTTTATTCTATTCATTTAGGGTGCCCGTAATGAGGGGGGGGGGGGTATGAAGAAAGTGGGCCTGGCAATAATTTAATAGCAATAAGATCTATCAAGAAGACGATGAGTAATGCCGTTAAAACTTAAAAGTGAAGTACACATCGTGATTCTCATTAAAATCGAAACGATTACAATAAAGTGGCAGGCAAACGGGCAACAAGCTGCACCGCAACCCCCTTCTGAATAGCAAAACCAATTCTACTAAAAACAAAGCGTTGGGTCGTAGGAGACGAAAAAGTACTATGTACGACACGCTAAACCCTGTTTAGAAAATTCACAGCCTTCGGGGCCAGAAACCCAAATGTATCAAAAGCAAAAGGGAGAAACATATGTTGATTTTCTAAACAGGCCTTCTCGTGTCTGACAACTTTGCCCGATTCGGCCTGCAACGCAGCCTGACCCACAACAAAGTGAAGTGAAAATGCAAGAACCATAATTTAGTAAAGTTGCGTTGTTAAAGTTGAATGGTGAAGGGGAAATTCAAGTAGGTAAAAGTGAATGGTAAAGGCCAACACATGTATACGAAGGAAGAATAAAATAAAATACGACAAGTACCACAATAGATAATGATGATATTTATTAAAAAATGGTCAAAATTAAACAAATTGCCAACAAAAATGAGTCAGGAAGAAGCACCCACTTTACTAGTGAGAGGTAGGGGGTTCAGACCTCACTATCACCAATTTATAAATTGGATGTGACTCAATGGTAGAGCACTCACTTTACTAGTGAGAGGTAGGAGGTTCAAACCTTACTATCACCAATTTATATGGGAGATATGAGGGATGACTCTGGTTTGCCAGGGTTCGAATCCTGATCTCACCCGGTTTTACCGGCTTCTTGCTGTCGTGCCGTTTGGCGTGCGTGGGGGTCGGGTTTTATCCGGAGAATCCCTTAATAGGTGGACCGCTAGGGGCTCCGTTCGTCCGGACTCGTTGCCGACTCCGGCTACCTTTAGCCAATGGGGGCCGCGTACAGAGTACCCGGCGTTACTTAATTGGTCGTTCTAAAAAAAAAAAAAAAAGAACCCACCCTGGTTTATCTTGTGGCTGTACTGAGGGTGGCAGGCCAATGTTCCCACCAATACCACCTCTTGCGGCTCCCCTTAGACGGGTAAATCAAATATAATGGTTTTGTCTTAACAAAAATAGATAGAAATGTGATCCTAGACATATGATGATGTTTTCCGCAAGTAAAAAACTTAGTTTGATATGAAAAACATCATATTTTGGTTGTCATGTTCAATAAATAGGCTGTGTTTGGTCTTTGGATTGACGTTTTAACCCGTTTAGTTAAATAAGTTGACTTACAAACTATTCTTTTAAGCATTTATTACAACCTACCAACCCATTTATGAAATATTGACTACAGCATTACACGCCTAGATAAATGTGTCAGCATGTCGTGTTCAAGTTATATGATTTTATGTGTGTCATGGTGAGATAATGAGGTTTGATATCACTGACACGAGTAAATATCGGGTCATGTTCAGTTTCAATGATTCCAACCACCAACCCAAAACTTGCAAACCACCCAACCCCAACGCGATTGCCGTATCTGATAATATTATGATCATGAGGAATCAATATATGTATGTAATCTACCGTATGTGTGGAAATCACTGCGAATAGTGGATGCAATATGTTGATTTACATGGTTACTGCTAATGAAGAAGACAATAAGATGGCATATCTTCAATCTTGAAAACATCATCCAGAAGAAGCTCTTCTTCCAGCTGGGCCCGAGTCGATTTTAATACATTCTGTGTCAAAATTAAATTCAAATAAAACGCATTAAAGGTTGCAATGCGTACTTGTATACTACGAGGGTGTTTGGGATTGCTTATTTAACTCTAAAAGTGTTTTTTTGTCAAAAATGCTTATTGGCTTCAGGCTTTTTGAAAAGAAGTTTTTAAAAAAATGTTTGGATTAGCTTATGTGGTTGGAAAAGCCATAAGCACTTTTTAAAAAATGTTTGGCTCAGCTTATTTACATAAAATGACCAAAAAGGGTAAAGGATGGTTAGATTAGTAAAAATCCAATCAAAAAGCCAAAAGCATTTTTGAAAAGTCCCAAATTGGGGCTTTTGGAAAAGTGTTTTTTCAAGCCATCAAAAAGCCAAAACAAAAGGGGCTTTTACATTTGCCAAACACCTTTTTTGCTTATTGGTTTCTTGAAAAAGCCAATAAGCCAATAAGCATTTTTCAAACTCAATCCCAAACACCCTCTACATACACTCACAAGTTAAGTTGACTTTAAGATCAAACAAAAAGTTTTCAACTAAAAATTTAATGAACTTTTTCATTTCATAAACTAAATTTGATTCATTTATGGAACTCTGTAAGCATAATAAAAATGAAAACTGGTGATTCCAGGTTTTCAAAGAGATATATATTGTTGAAATTCGAAAGTTAAAATCACAAGTTTGACCTCAAACGTCAAAATGTAAAAAACCAAAATCTGAATAAATGTATACGGTGAATCTGGACAAATTGTTGGTGTTGACTTACATTGAATTCCATGTAGCTTGCCTCTTTCTCGACCCATTTTTTGTCCATAACGACAAATGCAACACAATAAAGTAGATCAAACGCCCACTCATTTTCTGAAAATAAATGAAATACTGCAGTTAGTGTATAAGAACTGGAAAATAAAAAATCTGCCTCTTTTTTCCAATTTCTTTCACTCACCATTCTAGTTAGCATAAGTAAATTTTCAACAGAACATATTTAAAATACTTTCCTTTTGGGTTACGCTTTTTCCCAAACGGGCCAAGTTAAACGGGGAGGGGAAACAGTTTGGAAAACGCTCAAATTCTATCCTTTAAAGTTTTAAGGCATACACCCTCCTAAACTGTTTTATTCAAAAATTTAGATTATTATTGTGGTAATATTAATCATAAATACGCACTCACTGTTTAAAATAAAATTAAACAAAAAGAGTTAGCAAACCAATCCACATGCTTTGAACCAGATTAATAGATGACCCGATTCAACCTGGACCCGTACCCAACCCACCAATCTTGACACCTTTTAAGTATAGCATCTTTACCTGACAACATATGTACAAAAACAGCACTCACGAGTGTCCTAGGTTTATCTGAAATATTAACATCATTTGGTTAGCCAACAATCTTTAAAATAAAAAATAAAAAATAGAAGCTACATACATATCGGTGTAAATAAAATGTGATCTAATCATCATAAAATGAGAAAAGTGCAAATATGTGTTTTTACGTACTAGCATCTAGATCAAGCATTTTCATGAGCATAAATGTTATGTTTAAACCAGCTACAGCAAATGGATATTCCCATGCAGCTCCCTTAGCCCCTTGTTTTCTTATTAAGCGCTGGAAAGATATCTGCAGTTTAAACAAGAGTACAAGGCTTTATTCACTTATGAATGGCTAATGACTTAATTCACAAATAATATATTAACTTAGATGTAAAAATTTCAACCCATTCACTTATATGGGTTGTTTAGAGTTATTAATGTAAAGTAGACTAGGACTCTAGGAGTAATGTTTCCCGTTCAAAAAAGAAAAAAAAAATCATGTTATGTTTTATCACTAACAGGTCAAATGGGTGAGGCAGGTAAAACAGGTCAAGCTAACTATCTGTGACGTTATATTAGCTGCTTGATGATGTGTATTAGTTACTAATGAGAATAATTTTTGGTTTAACTAGTATCTAAAAACTTACAGAAAATGTCTTGGCAAAAAACAGCAAATTCTCCAAGGAGATGAATCCAGCTCCCCTGATTACGAACAAAATTAGCAAAATATTAAGGAAATTGGACAACTTTCATGAATTAATCAAGAAGTAAATAAATAAATAAATAAATAAAATATAACCTAAAATCTGTTGATGGATCTTTTCCCTGCCAACCCATTTTTTTCCATTGATCTGATATCAAGCCATCTAGCTCTTGATCTGGGAAAGTGGATGACCATAATACCCTCAAAGCCTCCTGTCCACTTACATTAATGTTAATATGTTATTATTTATTCAAAACTTATTAGTATGCTCATCATCAAGCATCACAGTTACAAAACTTCAGAAATGTAATCACGTTTAAATCATGAATTCTTTTGTCAACTTTAAACACAAAAGGTCTCATATAAGTGGTAAAAAGGGTGGATCGAGCGGGTTTGGGCTCAACCTGAATCAAAACCAAAATTTCAGTTTTTTGGTTTTGCCATTTAGGCTTGAAATTCTCGGGCTGAAAAAATGGCCTAAAATAAGGAATTTGGGCCAAAATCTCTTTGTTAATTAATAGTATTGATTATTATACATTTTAGCCCTGCTTGCGGTGCGCACATATGATGTATATATGTGTGAACCCTCGGGTGGGCAAAAGTGAAATTGCACTAATTTTGACGTTATTTTACTAATCTCGTGAAAATAACGTTAAAAGTGACGGACGGTTAATCAGGCATCATGTAGTGGCGTTGATAGCTGAAAGATAAGGGTACATGCACCGATCAGCCGGTGTCCCGATGATTGAGTGCTATGTGCCTTATGTCTAAGGCTTGATGCAAAACTACTATCGAGCCGGGGGTCTCACCGGAAGCAGCCTCTCTATCCCTATGGGGTAGAGGTAAGGCTTCCTACATCTTACCCTCCTCAGACCCTACCATAGCTTTGCTATTGGTGGGATATACTGAGTACGATGACGATGACGACGACGATTATTATACATTTGGGCTAAAATATCGGGTGTCATTATTTATTGAATTTTAGAAAATTACTTAAAGTTCAAAATAAAAAATGAAAATGATAAGTATCCAACAGGTCAGGCCAACCCATCTGTTACCCGCGTAACCAGTCAACTTGGGTTAATTATTGGAAGTCGAAGCCAAGGGCAAAATCAGTGGAAGTCAAAGTCAAAAGATGAACGTTGGGAAGTCAAAGTCAGAGGCGAGTTTAGTGGAGGAGCTAAACTAAAGGAGCAGTTATTTATCTCTGTTTTCATTATCGATACCATGGATGTCCAGAATTTGAGTTGTTCATGTTTTTTATTATCAGTGTTTTTCTTTGTAATCGGACACGCTTCATGTTTGCTAAACTTTTTCTATTTTAGATGTTTGAACCGTTTGTCAATAAAATACAATCCTAGTGGGCCCATTTAAATTAAAACGGGTTAAAATTGCCACCTCTGAGTAAACATTGGTAGTAAAACGGACAATTAAAACTGAGTGATTGTTGTAGTTAAATTACCTGATGTTCAATAAGTGTAGAATCAAAATAAACTTTTGTCCGGTTTTTCAGCCTTCTTAGTCTCTCCTCCTGTAAAATCAACCCGGAATGGTCCTTTGAGTGAATCATCAGTGAAAGCACATTATGTTTTCTGTTAAGCTTTTTGTAAAAGAACTAAGATACCCCTTAAATAAACTTACAAAAAACCTAAAAAGCATTCAACATTTCACCCTAAATGTTTCAACCTAAACCCGTTTTGACATGTTACCCTACCCACCCATGTTGCCACCTCTACATAGTGGAGAGCAGTGGCGGTGACCCTAGTGAATTTTTTTAAGGGTATATATATGTTAAAATCCCAATCAACCCGGAAATTTTGGCACCGACCCTGTGAATTTTTTTCCTGAATCCGCCACTGGTGGTGAGTATGGCTGTTCAAAAAACTCGAGGCTCGGGCTCGTGGCTCGCTCGAAAAAAGCTCGATTAAAACTAGCTATAAAAAGTTGATTTGAAACATCCTGAGCTGATTTGGATCATTTTTGTAACCGAGCCAAAATCGACTCTGGCTCGGCTCGTTGGCTCGATCTAAAGCTCGTTTAACTTCAAAATCAAGTTAGAGCCTAACTAAGTTACCTCGTTTAATTTCGAGCCCGAGCTCGAAAACACCCTGGCTCGACTCGGGCTCGCGTGAACAGCCCTAGTGGTGAGTCATAAATATTTGCTGAAATTGCTGTTCAAGATTATATAATAAGAATAGAGATAATCATAACAATATTCTGTAAACTTGCCTGGAGAGCACTTACATTCATGCATATCCGTGCAAAATTTCCCTTCCTTTTAAAACACACACAAGGTAGGCCCTTCCTCATCCATGTAGAACCACCAGAAGTTGCAGGATCTGCATTAATCCAGTTAGTATTCGGTCCACACCCACAGCAATATAAAGGATGTTTAAATGTTGTGCCACCAAAATGCAGCATGCACACGATGTTTATGTATAAATATGCAAACATTGATGTATGGTATTCGTTATACATATATATAGTAGCATTACGATTTGCAAATGGCAATATACAAGAGATAGCAGGCTACTACGTGGACCAACTAGACAATGTTAAACATAGAAGAAAAAGCTCAAACATAAAAGGACCATAACTTGGGCTACGAGTGGAGTTATGGTGCTCATTAGTCATTAGCAATGAGCGGAAAGGTCTCGATGAGCTAGATCATGTGCCAACTTTTAGATCCGAATCCATCATTTAAAGCTCCGGTTCAGCACTGAAGATTCTCCCCTCAGTTTTAGCAGTTTCTAAATCATTCCTTTTATAGTGTAAAAATGCTTAAATCACTGATTGCCTTAATTTAAGCATTTATTTAAGTCTTTAACTTCAGTATTTAATTCTCAGTTTTCAATTTTGAAAATTTGACAATATCTGCCAAATTCAGAACTCCCTATGAACAGCATCCGACTTACTGTTCTACATTCAATAATATATAATTTTCATCCAAGAAATGCAAGCTAATCTACCATGAAATCAGCTTCATTTGGAGGTGCAAATACCGGTTTTTGGAATATCGATTACTCAACGTAACCAGTTATTAGTCAACCGCGTAACCAGTTATTAGTCAAACGGTCAAAACCGATTATTACCAATAACCGGTTAGTGTTCCTAACCAGATTTTGAGTAAAAAATCCCTAACCTATTAAAACTAACCTTAACTTATTGAAAATTAATACTAACTGCATTAACCTATGTTCGGTTAACCGGTTACAAATCAGTTCCTATCTCAAATGTACTGTACCAGTTAATAACCGGTTTTGGTTCAGTTAACCGCTTAGGACTTTGCACCCCGGGATTCTTGAACACAATTAACAACAAATTAAACCTAGTCAATATCCATCCTCTCAACATTTCAAAATTCACTCGCAAATCACAACCAAACCTCAATTTACCATACGTACAACAACAATTACAACAATATACGTTAATTAGCACAACAAAAACCAAAGAGAATTTGAAGAATTATATTTAAACCTGAGTTTAGTTATCGAGCTCGGGCCGTAAATAAAGCTCGATTAGTTATCGAGCCTGAGTTTTGTATGGAATGATCGTTTAGGCTTAACAACTACGAGCCTATAGTCTTTTTAATTTTTAAGTTTTAATTTTTTCGGATTCCTATGTATTAATTTCACATTGCACAGCTGAGCTGGAGCCGAGCTTAGGCTAGTTATTAACCGGATAACCGATAATAACCTATAAAAATTAACCTCATTAACACTAACTGCATTAACCTATGCTCGGTTAACCGATTACAATTCATTCCTATCTTAAAAGTCCACACCAGTTTCCACTGTCCTGGTTAATTACCAGTTCGATTCAGTAATTAACCGGTTAACCGATAATAACCTATAAAAATTAGCCTCGTTAACAATAACTGCATTAACCTATGTTCGGTTAACCGTCCACACCGGTTTCGGTTCACTTAACCTCAGTTATCCATACGTACAACAACAATTACAATAATATACGTTACATATCACAACAAAAACTGCAATATCATGTAGAAAACTTGAAGAATTATATTATATTTAATTATTTAAATAAACCTGAAGAAGAAGGAGCAGAAGCGTGGTGGAATCTAGTGGTTGTTGTTGTTGTACGGATAGCTGCAATGCAGCTTCCACCTCCTTCAGATCTCCGATTCATTTCCTTCTTTCTGCTGCTTCTAATTCAATTGATTCATGTTTGCAGCAGCAGCAAATGTAATGTAATGTAATTCTTCAATAATCAATAATCAATAATCAATATATTGTTCGTTTGGTGATGAAGGAGGAGGTTCGTGGTTGGTTGTTCGTTATTTTAGCGTGTTAGTTAGTTATATTATAAACTTACAATAACGAGTTGATTCTGATAGGAAATCATGGATATGGATATGACATGTTACTACTTATTAATCTAAAGTTCATTTACCAAACTTTTTGAGTAGATTTTCAAACGAGTCTAGCCGTAAAAAAAATGATAAAAAGCTTGATATAAGATGAGTTTTATCGACCGAAAACCTCAAATTAAGCTCGTTTAGTTATTGAGTTCAAGTTTTGTATAGGAAGATTGTTTAGACTTATCGAGCCTTAATGAGCCTATTGTTACAAAATTACTCCCCAAACTCCGTGTGGCGTCCGAAGGTCAGCCAATAGATCCACTCACGATCTAGGGTCTGCTGGTTTCGTCCTGCATTGGACTCATCAGGCGAGCAGTAACAGCTCGCTAACAACGATGCTTTCATCGTGCGAGCACAACTAGACATGTACGCATTCTTTCCCACTGAGGTCGTGCCCGTTGAAGTCCAGGACGAGCCAACAAACTCAAACGTTTTAACTTTTAACACAATTTAAGCATCTCGATCTTCAAATATTTAGTATGTGACACTATAGTGTTTTTAAGTTTAAACCTTTTTGGGTTTCTATGTATTAATTTCATATTGTGTGGCTAAGGTCGAACTGAGCTTTAGCCTGTTAAGATTCTCTCAAAATAAGTGTGTGTGTTAATTAATTAATAGACAATAAAGGAGTTGAGCTCAAGTTTAGAAACTGACTCACGAGTCAAGCTTGAGTTCTAGAAACAAAGCACCAAATAAGCCAAGCTTGAGCTCACGCCAAAACGAGCCTCGTTGAGTTCGGGTTTAACTCAAAAAATAAAAGTAGAAAAACGATATAAACAACTTTTTTTTAACTTGCATCTTATTTAAGTTGACGGATTAAATATGTGAAGATGAAAACGTGTAATATGAACATGTATAACTCTTTATCTAAACAAGTCAAACGGTGTAATTGATGAATGTTGTAAGTGAGTTGATCAACATGATTGATTAAATAGGCTAACTGAATATAGCCTGTTAAATTAAACAATTCCAAAATAGCAATCTAAAATCCAATTGTTTAGATGATTTTAAATGTTTTTTATTCAACTTGTTGATATTATTAGAGAAATTGGAATTAGAAAATGATTAATCATTAATGTTTTTGGACTATGAAGGAGGGTTGAATATAATAATAATAATAATAATAATAATAATAATAATAATAATTAATAATAATAATAATAATAATAATAATAATAATAATAATATGTTGGATGGAGAAGGTAGTATTGGCGTTGTATGTTACATGCAGACAAAAGGAGGGCCCCACCAAACAGTCTTGCAGTCTCCACATGGAGTGCGTTTATATTCTTCAGGCATACCCTACCAAAACAATTATTTAACATTTCAATTTTGATTTTAAAACTACGTAGCTTGATATGGAATTATACATTTATTTCTGCAATCTTTTTATCTATTTTTACAAATATATTTTATATCTCACACATTCAATTTTTAGCGTAAACTTAGGTGTTACACGTAAATCCGATTTATCCTTTTAGGTTAATGGGCTATGCGGAGCGTGTTCAAGCGACACGATTTTCAACAGTTTATAGACTATAGTTGATTCTCATAACCCTTAATGTATGCTTTTAATTTAACACGTAAACTCGACATGAATACCACCTTGCTTCTAATAAAACAATCCAAACTAAAAATTAAAAAGAAAATATGTGTGATTATTTTAAAAGTAGCAGTTAAGAAATCTTAATATTTAAAAAAGTTATTAGCCTTTCATTTATTTTTTAATGTAACTTTACTTTTTCAAATAAATCCAGAAGGCTGTTACCGAGTCTCTCTATAGTCTATCCTTTCATTTGCATGAAATTTTATTTGGATATTATAATGATTCTGAGTATAATATAAACTAGTAGATTCTTCGGCGCGCTGCGCCGTGGTTTTCTGACGTATGCAACTTTTTGTTTACTCAAGTTATAGATTTGCATTTAAACCTGGTATGGGGTCTAAGATAATGCTGAAAATAAACACACTACTAAAAGAGCAAAGAAGTATGCTCACTACTTCCGAAACCTTAACACCCTGAGGTAAGTGTCAGGAGTAAAAAGTGTAGTCTGTCACTTTAGCATGCACTTTGTACAATTGGCTTCCAAATCTCAACAACCGATCAATAGCCACAACAAAGTTGGTTTGTTAATAGCAACAATCTGAAACTCAAAGGACTAAACATGCGAATATCATAAGTGTATTGTAGCAATTAGTTTTCTCTTCTTATATACAAGCTCAACAGTTATTTTTTAGCTCTCATGTCTGTTGCTTTAGCTCATGATATATGAAATAGAATGGAAGATTTTAAAAATTAATTTCTAGATGGTTGTGCCTAGAGGAAAAAAAAAGGTATAATAGCATGCAGCATGCTTGTGAGATTCCTTTCCAAAAACAAAAAACTAATACACAATAGCCCAATAGATCCTTAACATAAGCCCACAAAAATCCTGATGTAAAATACACTGATCCAGAACCACTTACCTGATCCAGCCTTCCAGCCCACTAAGTACATAGAAAAAAATATTAACTTAATTTTGGCCCATGCAAACATATAACAATTAAAAAATATACCTTGTTACTTGTTACTGTAGCTTAGCTACAGTACCGCCGTCAGCTTCCATTTATAAATAGATTAATATAACTTCTCGGGGTTCCAAGATGTGGTTGACAATCTGACATGTATATTCAAATGATTCGGATTTCTGTTATTATAACAAGATAAATAGGATAATTAACAATATCTCCAAAACTAATGGAGAATATGCACACAATTATACAAACCTAATAGGCTACTCACGCGCGTAGCGTTGAGAACTTGACAACGGGCCAATAATTTTAAACACGAATATACAAACACATCATAATGACTATCATTTTGATATAACAAAAAAAAGTTATTTAAATATCAAAAGAACTTAGTCGGTATTAGTTCGGGTTGTTGGCCCAGACGGATTAAACAATTAAATCAAACGAACTTAGCAAACGAATATCACGAACATAACAAACTTACATGGAGAAGAGACTCCTCTTGACTCTCACATAAATAAAACTAATAATCTAGACCCTATTTATAGACCTACTAAACTTGCTCTCCAAGCCAAACCTAACTTGGGAAACAAGACAAACTTATTCTAGAATAATCCATAATATTCTTACCATATTAAACAAATATTAATATCAAACTTAACAAAACAAACTCTAAACTTTATTAATAATTCAAGATTATCCTTTATTCACCCCCTTAATCTTGAATTGCTCATCTTCTTGCTTTTATTCCTTCTTTTTAGCTGGCCATAACATACTTGCTTCACCGATTCTTCAAACCTCCTTTCATGCTTAACTTTGAAACCATATTGCCATTTTCTTTCTCAACTCAATTCTTCTCATCAATTCGTTCTTGACCAACACTTTCACGAACTCCAAACAAATCATTTGGAATCATTCCAAACCGAATATCCTTCACTTTCATAATCGGTTTCACATCATAACTTACTTTCTTTTCAACTTCAAATTTATTAAGGTTACAACATACCTGAAACTTGATATTGTACGTTCTATTCAGATTTCTCTGAATCTTCATCAACAATCTCTTTTTCTGATCGTATAGCTTAAATATCCCATTGGCTATTTCAATCTTACATCCTTCTTCATCCAACTGACCCAAGCTAAGAAGATTGGTCTTCAACTTAGGCATATAGAAAACATCATAAAACGTTTTCTTTTCACCAGTCTTACTTACCACAGTCACATTACCTTTACCTTTGATTTCGATCTCGGATCCATCACCAAACTTCACTTTACCCGAAAATCGTTCATCCAAGGTAGTAAAAAACTCTTTCTTTCCTGACATATGATGACTTGCACCATTATCTAAGTACCACGTTCCTTCATTCTTTTCATCCTTTTCAAACACACCAGGGATAACCCTCTCTTCATTCAAACTTACTTTCTTTATTGAACAAACTGCCATGAACAAAGAAGGATCGGCATCATCTTCTTTCTTTGTCAAATTCACTTCTTCTTTCCCTTTGCTTGGCTCTTAAAATTCATTCGAGTAGTGCCCAATCTTATCACAGTTGTAGCACGCTACATACTTCCTTCTATCTTGCCATTCTCCCTGGTTCCTTTTCCGGTATTCAACCCGTTCATCATTCTCACGTTCATCATTCCATCTTGGATTCCCTCTTCCTCGTCCATTGTATCTTCCACGGCCTCTACCACGTCTTCGGTAGGTTTCAACTTTCTTTTCAGTTTTGGTGAACATGAGCTGACTTTGGGATGAACTTCCATTCACATTCTTGAACTTGTTTCTTTCTTCATATGCCTTTAAACGCCCAACCATATCTTCAAACGCCATTGTTTCGATGTCTGCGAGTAGCTCCATCGAAGAAACAACAGGTAAATATTTATCTGGCATAGAGTTCAAGAATTTTCTTACCAAAACCTCTTCTTCAAGTACCGCTCCCAAGCTCTTGTACTTTGACTGTACTCCACCCTACTTTGCTGCATAATCATCAATACTTTCTGTCTCCCCCATTTTTAATCCATCTAACTCGGCTCTTAGCATTTGAACACGAGCTTTCTGAGTTCTTTCTGCACCAAGATAACGAACTCTTAACGCTTCCCAAACATCTTTCAATTCTGAATACTTAGACATCTGAAGCATCACATCTTCAGGTAGGGTTTGGAAGATAACACCTAATGCCGTAAATTTCTTTCTTTCTTCAATTACAGTCCCTTTTTCCTTATCAATCGCATCATGCAAACCATTCGCACCCAAAATAATTTTCACCATAACCGACCATGACGCGTAGTTGGTCGAAGTTAACTTCGGTGCTTGCAAAACAAAACCACCTATCGATTCTTTCTTTGTTCCTAAGCTTCCTGCTTCTTTATCACTAGCCATGACCAAATCACCACAAACTTTTCTTTTATTGGCTTATATTCCTTGCAAACCCACTTCTGGTTTGCTGCGAACAACAAAAGAAGTAAAAAAAACCCTCACGTTTACGATCCAAGAAAGCAACACAAAATCTAAGAATCAATAGCTAAAACCAATACAACACAAAAATACGGTGGCTCCAAGGGTTATCCAAATCAACATCAAGGTTAAAAAATAATAAAAACAATCTGCCTTTTCTTTTGTTGCTAGCAACGACAAAACAAAAGAAATAAATTGTAATTCCTTGACCAAAAAATTAATAGCCAAGGTTAAACTCTATTGCAATCCGCACGACAAACTTTTTCTTGCTTACCCGACCTCTTAACCGAACAAAGATTTCAAGAAGGAAACCCACGAACAACGAGCCTAAGCTCTGATACCAATTGTTGGCCCAGACGGATTAAACAATCAGATCAAACGAACAAACAAACAAACGAACACAAGATATTGGGCCATTGGGGTGATAACCCTCGACTCTTTTCATATAATCAAACGAACTTAACAAACGAACATCACGAATATAACAAACTTACATGGAGAAGAGACTCCTCTTGATTCTCACACGAATAAAACTAATAATCTAGACTCTATTTATAGACCTACCAAACATGTTCTCCAAGCCAAACCTAACTTGGGGAACAAGGCAAACTTATTCTAGAATAATCCATAATATTCTTACCGTATTAAACAAATATTAATATCAAACTTAACAAAACAAACCCTCAACTTTATTAATAATTCAAGATTATCCTTTACGGGTAACTACAGTATTAATGTGGTACGATATGTAGCTTACAATAGAAAAAAAAATAATTATAGAGAATACAACTCTGCTTTCAATGAAACTGATATACTTTATTGCGACTACACCTCCATTTTTACAGACTGACATAGATAAAAATAAACATGTCGTAACGGCATACTAAAAAAATTTAAAAATTGTGTATGTTAATCACTATAAAAGAATCAATGACTTAAATATATAAATAATAACAAAAAGAAAAACACATGTTATGACACAAATTAAAACCATGAAAACTTTGATGGGTTACGTTGCAAAGTAAGCAAAGCTAAAAAAATGTTAGGGATTAAATTAAAATAGTTTAACACTTTTGGGGGCTAATTTGAAACATTTTAAACTTAAGGGACTAAAATTTTAAGAACTTATACTTTATTTTAGCTAACTGTAGCTATAGATTTCCTTTTATACATACTAGGTTGTTACCCGGCGCGTTGCGCCTGAGCGCGCTGGGCAGTTATGTGTTGGTTACACTCGGGCGTCGTTTTCATAAGTTGACGCGAATTCGGTTGGTATCGGCAACGTTCTTTACGGTATCAAAACTAAACCAGAAAAAATAATTCGTCAAACTAACGTATTTAAAACAAATTAAAAACCGAAACACCACCCCACCTTACATTTTTATTTCTTGATTAAGTATGAAATATATAAATACAAAAATCTATTTCTATTTAAAAAACACAAAAAAAACAACAACAAAAAAATTGCTTCAAAAAGGCTCGAACTCGAGACTTGCAAGTTGCAACAACAAACGATACCACAAAATCAACTTGTCACACCCCGACCAATAAAGGCGGAAACGTCGAGGCGCAACATGATTGCTCATTGCACAACGACACTATAAAGTTACAATATTTAAACAACTCATTTAAATCCATATCATCATAAATAACAAAACAATTGTTCATATAAAATGCCAAATAGATAGATAAACAAATAACTTGTTATTTCTTTTACAAATATCCTAAAGCCAAGATGATAAGTTTCTTCAAGTAATCCAATCAAGCTAACATCAAACGTGTAACATTGCATAAAATAGAGTTTGTCAACACAAAGGTTGGTGAGAAATTTTCATAGTTTTGGACAATAAGTATATAGTATGAAATCCACAACTAGTATATGAAAACAATAAATAATGGCAACAATTTAGATAATAAAACCGTCAATAAGAATACATTGACGACAATAATGAAATCGTCAATAAGAAAACATTGACGACACCTTTCTATATGGGGATACCATCTATACTCGGAATTAACGTATGATCATACTTTCATGAGGCTACCCGCCTTAGCATTCAAGAATTTGCACATAATCATGTAAAGCATATAACACCAAATCGAGCATTTATTTAAGTAAACATATACAATAAGTGTTGTGGTTTAAGACTCAAGTATAAATAATTTGAATTTGAATAAGTATGCAATGCCACCCCCAAAACGAAAGATGGAAAACGGGGGATGAAAAAGTACTCACATTAACAAGTAACTTGAAAGATAGTGTCGTGACTAATCGGAGAGATTGATTTAACGAGCAAGACCTATATTAAACGGGTCTTGTGTTAGTAGGTAGTCTTGGAAGGGTTTAAAATAAAATACATGACAAATAAAGTAAATAAATAAAGTTTAGGATTTAAAATGTAAATATTTGAGAAATTAAAGAAACGAGTTTTGTAAAATAAGTTTACTCGAAACCGGGTCTCGGTATTCTATTCATTAGTTTTTTTTTCTTCTTTTTTTTTACTCAACATATGTTAAGTAATAAGGTGGGTTAAAATGCAATATTGCAAAACCCTTGGTTATAAGAATACCAAAACGAGGTTTAAACGAGTGTTCGGGTTTGTCGGTTCGAGACTTGATAATTGACCAGGCTCAAAGTTAACTTCCCAAAATAATAAATGTTATGAGATAACTCAATAAAATCAAAATAGACTTAACCAAGTATGTAGTTCTATTATGAAGATCCTTAACGTTCGTTAAGCAAGTATACGACTTTATCGGTCCGAACTTTTTATAAGATCAAGTTGGTTACCGACATGCCAAGTATGTTTAGAAATTAACTAAAATTGGTTTAAAATATAATCTTAAAGAAAATATGAGTTTTGGTGGCTAAAAACACACTTGTGTGTCTTAAGCGAGTGAACTCGGTTTAGTTCGGTTTTTGGTTCGGCCCTTGACTCGGAATAAGATCGAGGATGGTTACCACATACCCAATTACCATGGAACTTGTAAAATAACTTATAAATAATAATACTCAAGTTTTACATTCAAAAAGTTAACAATAAAGCTTTTAAACGAAAGTTCAGTTTTTGGTTCGGTTCTCAACTCGGGATGAAACCGAGGCTAGTCACCACATACCCAATACCATGGAACTTGAAAATATGAACAATAAACTAAAATATGCAGAAGTTAAGCAAGTATAACAAGTTATATGGTTAGATTTGTTAAATATATAAACAAGGACTACAAAGTCCTCCATGTAACCTTGCCTTACTAGCCTGACATTTCAACCGGCCGAGACCGGAGAAATGAAAGACCGAAGGTAAACAAGGAGTGTATATTATATATATATATGTTGTAACATCAAGCTTTAAGTATCGAGAAGTTAGTTAAAATGAAAGATTAGCTTAGTTTGACCTTGAGAGTCAAACTATGAAGAACAACCTTAGAATTCAAGAATTTGAGAGAGAAATGAGGAAATGAGCAAGCACGAATGAAGAAGATGGGTGTGTATATATAAGGTAAGTTGAATGGGTCTTTCATAAAGGGTGTTTCATGAAAATGGGCTGGTTATAGACCAAAGAAAGCATAAACTACAAATGGGTCTTTCAAGTCTTCATTTTGGTAGTTTTAGTCCCTGGAGTTTGTTTTGAGCGTTTTCGGGGCATTTTAAGAACCGAAAAGGGTGTTTTGTTTTTGAGATCCGACAATTATAAAACAAATATATAACATAAAATTCATCATTATGATAATATCGAAAGGTTCGAGATACAAAACAGGTCGGGTCGGGTTATATTAAGAATAGAAGTATAAAATAACCCGAAATTAACAAATGTCACACAACTTCATTTTTTGTTACTTTTATTACTTTCAAATAAAGAAAAAAAAAGGGAGGGGTCGGGTAGTCTCAAAGAGCTTGAACTCATGACCTAAACTTTGCAACAACACAACAAAACCACCCCACCAACTTCTATTTTGTTACCTTTTTTAGTTTCAAATTAATAAATTCTTAAACATATTTCGAAAATAATAATAATAAAAAAAAGGAAAGTTAGTGGCTACCACTGATCGGACCACAACCCCTTTTATTGTAGGTAAGGTTTCCATTTATATATAGTATAATATTATGACCAACTCTCAAAATTCAAAGTGGTAGATTAAAGGTATCTTTGTATCAAGATGTACCTAGTGGGTAAAGTAGCGGACCAGGAGTGGGATTGTTACTATCGAATTTCAAGAAACGTGTTACCGAATTTATTGGTACGGTATTTGTACAATGCCATTACTTGTTACAAAATATTCATCTTTATATGGTGTCGGTACGAAACCAATACCAGTATCAAAAATACCGCTAGCTACTGATTTTAAAAAAGTGGGTCTGGAATATCATACCAAATATATTGGTACAGTACATAATTGGATGCGCTAACGATACTCGATACCAAATGTTAATTTACAACGAACAATGTGACTAAATCTAGCATATAGCAACGAATAATGCATGTTCAACAAATGTAACATAACAGTGAGGGCCAAGCATCTATTTTATTATCCTTGTTTTTTAATTAGATTAAAGCACTTGTCATGTTTATTACATATGGACGCAATGGGAATTGTTAATTCTATTTCAATTTTTGTGTGTAAACATGCATGCATATGTTATATTAAAGGGCTGAAACTGTAAAAAGTCATTACCAGACGGGCAATACGATTATTATAGGGTGATTTGTGTCTTATAAGAACTCGTAAACCTAATTTTGATATATCAAATCAATAACTTATAAAAGAATCATGAAAAACCCACTATTGAAGTCTCTAAGCTTATATAGCATTTGCATGGTTTATAAAATTATGTAAAATAATACTTGTTAACTTTGTTGTCTTTGACTTTTTACTTACTACTGTTTGACTTTTGATATCTGTTTTACAATGAAGTGGCAGGTAAGCGGGTAACAAGCTGCGTCACAACCCCCCTTTGGATAGCAAACCCAATCCTACTAAAAACAAAGTTTTGATTCTTATGAGTCGATAAATTGCTATGCATGACTTTTTGAACTCTGTTTAGAAGGTCCACGGCATCTGGAGATAAGTAACCAAAAGTGTCAAAGGCAAAGGGGATAAACACGTGTTGATTATCCAAATAAGCTTTCTCGTGTTTAACAACCTTATTTGAGGCCGCCTTCAATGCTGCCTGACAGGCAACAAACCCATTGTCCCTTAGCCCAACAAGGGGGGGAGACTCCTGTGATATCCACACAAGCGTGTTTCCCCCTACCCACCCAAAAACAAGAATATCGGCCAGTTGAAACGTAGATCTTCCTTCAAGAGGATCCGTAAGAAAGTTTACGGGAGCCTCCTTTTTAGCTGAAATTCCGGCCCGTTTAAGAACATCGCATAGAACATCCCTCACCAAATCATGTCTGTATTTAAACCCAGGTAACTCTTTGCAATGAATTGCGTGCTCGCCAAAAGAATCCAAACAGACCTTGTGGCAAACTGGGCATGGCTCATCTACCGGGAACAAAGGAATCATTAACCGATACTTAAGGATGGTCCGGTACTCCAAAGCCGACATATGTTGGCCCAGTCCTTCAATAGGGATAACACTTAAGAAATCTTGAGCCCGTGGAGATCGAAGGCACTCAAACAACGCTTTTTGACGAGGAGATAAATCAAACTTCACTTCCGAACTCTGAATGATTCCACTATAAAGGGCACTCGCCAAAGCATGTTGGGCTTTAGGTGGGGTGGTGTCTTTATTAGAGAAACCGCTAATATTAAAATCAGGAAGTGAAATATGCAACCGATCTATCGCACTCCCATAATCGGAGTCAAACCCATCAATACCACAATCTCGAAGAACGTAGTCTTGCAATTTTCAAGATTGTGCCATCGAGGCCACAAACGCATATGTGGATATGTCTGAAGCTGAACATAAACCCAAACCTCCAAAACGAGTCGGAAGTGATGCCAACCGCCATTGAAAATCTCCAAAGAAGGCACCACCACAAACCACGATGTCCTCAACCGCCCCCCAAAGGCCATTGTCAAAAACAGAAACAACTTCCCCTACATACTCGGGCTGGCACGTTCTGAGGCCGAACAACAACTTACCTACTCCCATACATGATCGAAGCAAAAGGAGCTCGCATTGAGGGTCCTGCAAATGTGGGAGATGGCTCATCAGTACTACAGCCCGCGAAGCCCTTTTCACAGCAAGTTCGCTGATGAATTCTGCATCCCTACTAACGGCTCCCCCAAGGAGTTTCACACCTAACATCGGCCTTCCAATCACACGAGGAAACATCCCCTCCTGCACCTTAACCCCATTGCATGATGGCCAAAATACTTCTGTTTTCTTAATATTAAGTTCAAGGCCCAGTCGGGGGCCCTCTACCCTGATAATATCCAAAGCTTTAGCAACCTCTTTAGTGTCTCCAATAATTGTACCATCATCTAAGTACCAAACATTGAAGAGGAGCTTACAGGAATCCTGGACAAGATGAACAAGTGGGTGCAGATTTAAGGCGAAAAAAAGAGGTCCCAAGGGGTCCCCCTGCTGAACCCCAGTGGTGGACCAAATGTGGTCATCCCCCAAATATAGCCTGGACGGCTGCCCATATAAAAAGTTTACCCATAAGGAAATAGATGGGCATCGAGCACGAACCTCATTCAGAAGGGTAGTCATATCCACCAAGTTGAAAGCATTACAAAAATCAACGTAAGCATAGCCAACGACCCATCAGAATGAAACTTATTTAAAAACCTATTCGCACTATGAAGCACAACCTCCGCACCACTAGAGACTCCCACCCCAAACTGAAAGTCACAAAGGTATTTGGCAATTTCCTTTCCAACACCCCTCATAGCCACCTTAGAGATCAATCTCCTCCAAATGGCACCTACGGCAATGGGTCTAATCCCATTGTCCGGTTTGAGCAACGGTGTGAGACGAGCCGACGCAATGAACTCCGCCAAAACCCCCGGGCACCCCCCAAACATAAATTAACCATTGCGGTAATAGATTTTAGCAACCCAACAGCGATCGTCGACCCCTCCCCACAAAAGGCATCCAAAATGTGTTGGACCCTCAATCCATCTCGCCCGCAAGACGTCCCTTTAGGGAAGGATTTAATGCATCCAAGCACACTATCCTCGTCAACAACAAGAGGAGGCTCAGAAAGCAATGAAACAGGCATAATCGGCGGGGGCAAATTGTGACACCCGGTAATTTTCCATATACTTTAATCTTTATAATTGATCAAAATTACGTGTTATTTATATAATTTATATGAGGTATAAACCATAGTATACTTGAAATGTGGACGAGAACAGTCGTTATGCCTATAGGATTGTATAAAGTGCCGATGAGAACGGCTATATGATGAAGATAGCCTAGTAATAGTTTAGAGGTGACAAATATATCAAGCTAAATATATATCTATGATCCAATATAAGGGGTAATGGTAAGACCATGCTCAGTAATGTCCTAATTCCCTAATTAGGACCAAAACGCCATAAACATTTAAATAATGGAATATAGTCGCTGAACCGGCCAAATCAATGATACATTATACAGTGAGACGACCAAGATATGAAACTATGAAGGAATTAAAGGTATACTAGTCAAAATAATATGAAGTTAATAATTTAAACAATCCATGAAAGATTACAATATGGAGCACTATTTAACCGAATATAACTCCGGACTAAATTTAAATATACATCATACCGGGAACCGAAATAAATACCGGGTTCCATACCATCTATAATACTTTATAGGTGACCAAATAAATTAAGAGAAGCTCATAATACCCAAGTCCAATATAAATTCCATAACTTGTTTACTCGATGATCAACTCGTCCTAACGACTATCCACTTAAGACCCGAACCAAGATTGAACTTAGCACTACATTTGGACAACCAATATATTTATTAAATGACCATAATACCTTCCCTTTTGCAGCCCAAAGCCGAACCCCAACCTCTTCCCATTCAGTTTTAATGTACAAGGAACAAACACCACATTAAATCTTATAAACCATTATCCATGCACCCATATGTATCATGATCATGTATCATCATCATCATCACCAACATCATCACAATCTTGGTTACTTGCAAGATCAACCAAAGTCCTTAAAAGCCTTCACAAAATCTGCCCACATTATAATATTACAAAGACCATACATTTGACCATTTCACTTGACAAGATCTTGAGGAGTTAGCAAGATTTCAATCCCTAAACTTAAGGGATGATGTCCCCTACACTATTATTAATATACACCATCAGATCTTCAGTTGAAATTCACCACAAACATTCAAGAACACAATCCAAATCTCCCTTGTTCCTCACTCGGCCGAAGAACAGCAGCAGGCCACCAAACAGCCGCCTCTTTGCAACCCGTTTTCTCTATAATTCTGCTCTTAACATCTTGAACCCTATATATCGTTGGAAAGCTAGAAGAAATCCTTAAACCGTGGTAGAAAGCCTTGAACGGATCTCTGCCCGGAAAACTCGATAAGAAGCCTTGAACCTTCAAAGGTCACTACTGGAAACTGCATTTTCCAGCAGTACCCCCCCTCTCTTCTTTTGTTCATATCTCACAAACCACTTGGTATTTTTGGGTGATTCTTGTTTAGGAATCCAAGGAAACTTGCAAGGATCACGAACCACCTTTTGAACGTCCATTTCCGGCTTCGTTTCAGCACTAGGTGAGCCAAAACGTGAATTGTAACAGTTTATAGTGGCTGGAAAATCATAAATTCTGTCCAGCCACGGTCTCATCATTTTACTTGACCCTAATCCACCTATTTCATGTTATTTGAACATAATGTAGACTCTTAACATCGTGGTTAACGTCAAGGAACTTGGATCTCGTCTTAAATCGCTCAAAAACCGACATTCCCAAGGTACTAATGCAATAAAATGTTTAGTAGAAAAACATGGACTAAGCCTAAGATACGTATACATAATGAGGTGATTAGACATAAACATAAACTTGAAGTGTGTTGAAATGACATATAATTAAGGATAAATCATGTTAAGTAAAAGATATAAAGGATTTAAAGGGTGTTTAAGGAAGGTTAAGGTTAATAGAACACCTAGTTAAGGTAAAAATGATCTTGAGTAGTAAAACCCACTTTTAAATAAACAAGATGATATAAATGTAAAGATGGAATTTTGGTTATGTTAAACTTTAAAAAGGGTATAACTAACGTATTAAAAACCGTATCGAGTTTGTCATAAAAGTAAAAATAATAATAGTAATAATAATAATAATAAAAATAGGAACACTAGTAATAAAAAATGAAAGTATAAATGAAAGTGAACCTTAAACATAAAGTGCAACCCTTGCACCAAAACATGGAAATAAATATAACGACAATGGTACGGGTAAAAATCCAAGGTACACGTATATTCCTATATACGCAAATGAAAATACCCATGTATAATGTTATAAAAAACAAAGGATGTGTATAAGAGTTATAAAAGTAAAAGATAACTATATGTTACGAAGACGAAAATACTAATAATACTTATCATATACATGAAGAAATGATATATACAATTAATACACATATATTCCTATATATGTGCCACAAGTATAAATATAAAATACGGGTTTTTGTGATGGACATTGCGAGTAACTGGAAGGGTGGAGGTGCCGGTAGTCGGGACGTCCTGTCTAGGCTGGTAACTGAGTATATCATAGATGGGCCCGTTACCTACCTGGGGACTAACGATGAGAGCTCCAAAACCTATTAGGCTAAAGCATGTCACGAACGTCATGATTACCGACGAATAATTTGTATCGAGCATTCCCTAATGCTCGGAGGATATATATATAAAGAGGATATAACGGATATACATAACAAGTATAAGACGTTGTCTAACGTCCGTATCGCTAATGTATAAAAAGTATACATATATACCGTCACCTCATAAGTATGTATCGGGCTAAGTATTAATAGTTATATATTATGTACTGAAGTGCATACGTATACGATATAATACAGGAAACTCGCCAAGTATAACGGAACATTATTCCTCATTTAAGGTGAGTCTCACAGCCCCTATTTTCACTATTTTCACTATGTTTTAAACTGTTTCCGGGGCGAGGGACACGTGTTTAAATATGTTTTATCATGGTGTATATCTTGATTTACAATGTGCATGTACATGAGATATTTGGCGCATTCATGGTACATAAAGTCCCCGGTATATATTGTAACCATAAACTATAGGCAACTATAGCCGAGGAACTCTACGGGTAGTACTACTGGTCTGACCAACCCACTCGTAAGTGGTCGCGCCACTTTATAAGACGGGTGCTTAGTTTTCCGATTTATTTATTCCCTCGTGGACTCGTGGGATGTTATGTGGGGCTTTATGGTGTATATATATAGTCAAGGAATGGTTACGAACTCATGTATTCACGTTACACTGCAAGTCATGGATACTGCATTCATGACGTTATGAGAATCATATTATAAAGCATTTTATCGAGTCACAAAACTTGTGAACTCACTCAGTTTGTACTGATTAAATTATTTTACGTGTCTTTCAGGTATTTAGCTACGTGGAGAGGTCACGGTGTCTCACTACGGTTTTATGTTTAACTATGGAAATTTCATGTATGAGGATTTTATATTTTGGAGTTTTCACGGTTATATCTCCCTTCGGCGGGACATAACTGTGAAATCTCAATATGTTATATGTAAACCTTTTTATGGATATTTTTGTAAAACTTATATTATGAATGAAATCCTCATGTATTTTATCATATAGTTGTTGCTTAACCGCGCTCTCGAAAACCTTTCATGAGTCGCACACCGGTTGTTTCCGCCTATGGACCGGGTGTGACAGCTTTCAAAGTAGCATTGCTGAAAGGTGCAACCCCTGAAGAGCACAATACTTTAATCGCGATGGTGAAATGCCCGTCCGCCACTTTTTGTAAACATTGTTTCACATTGGTGCAAACATCAGAGTCATCGTGCTTAGCGAGAGGCCTATCATGACTCGAGTCCACCCTCAAAGGTTGGGCAAAAAGGGATAAAATAAGTGCATCAAAACCATCCTTACCACCCCAAGCCGTTAGTGCCCGCTGAATACTATGACATTGCAAAGACTTCCTCATACCGGACCTGTGCTCTTAACGAGTAGAAGGTCTGAAAACTCGCAATGTGCACCGCGGTAACAACAAAAGTCTCACCCATGCCTCAACAGACTCTGGCATAGCAACCAACTTTGCCAGAGCCGCAGTTAAGGCCTGAGCAAAAGCCATACGACAACTATGAGGGATGCTCTTAACAGTCGTGATAGGAAGAGGGAAGACACGGTCAAGGAGAACCCCATCCACCACTTGTAACACCCCGACCAAAGGCGGATTATACATCGGGGCGCCACATATTGTTTCATTACTCGTGACACTATTGGATGTCAATATTTAATAAATACATTCATTCGCGCACGCGCAGGGTAAACACAAATAACATAAATCAACATAAATCAATATATTATAAGGCAAAATATTCGAACAACAATAACTTGTCTTGATACATTTTAATCTAGGTCCAAAATAAAGAAAACTTCCTACGTGTCCACAAGCTCCAAATGTAGCTACAGCAAACCTGAACATGTGTTAAAATAAACGTCAAACACTTGCGTGTTGGTGAGAAATCAAGTTTAATACAATACATAGATAACAATAAATCTGCGCGCAACATGTGTATGTCTGGTTTTCAACAAGGGTGTAATCTGATCGGGACCAACTCTAAGATTCATAGACTGCCAGTGCTCACAATTGAGCTCACAAACAAGACAAACTGTGCATGTGCAAACAAAAGAGAAAATCATAAACGATAGTTCTCCCGTGTTCATCTAATGGTACCATGAGAACTGCGGAATAGACCGACAAGACGGTTAATGATCCACACATACAAATAAACAGCCAAGTCTACGTCCTCAACACATGGGATACTGCGCGACTAAAGTTCATAAACAGTTTAAGACTCTAAGTTTGTATGAACACATGAACATCCCAAAACATTAAAAGCAAAAAGGGATTAGGTACGAGATTACTCACTTGATAAACGATGCGGTGTAAGATAAAGCAAGAGCCAACTTTAAACAAGCACAAGTTAACCTATAAATAAGATTATTGTTTTAATGATCTGTTTTAAGTCTTGATTATAAGTTAGCATAAGTAAATTATTATATATAATATATATATTACCGAAAATCAGGGCAGAGGAGAGGAGAAAACGGAGGCAAGAGAGGAGGCGGCAGAAGGACAATCGGCAGAGAGCAAAGGAAGAGAGATAATAAGTGTTTGTGTGTGATGTGTTAAGAAAAATAACATTATTATTTATAGAGAAACCCTAGGGAACACAATCCCTAGAAAAGGGGAAAAGATCTCAAAAAGCAAAAGATTCCAAAAGCAAAAGATATCAAAAGATATGGCAGCAGGGAAAAAGAGAAAAAGGCTGACAGGGAACAGTAAAAAGGCATGGGCGGTTCAGATAAAGGTACAGGTCAGGCATGGAAAAGCAGATCTCAAAAGATAATGTCAGTCACTTTTTCTGCCAACCAATGGGGTTGGTACGCATGCTGCGCCGAAAGTAACTTTTCAGACATAAAGCAGATTAGGTCAACAGCACAAAAGATAAGATAACACAAAAGCAAACGGCTAGATTAAACAGAAGAAAACTCAAAGGGTTTAGCGCGAGAAAGCTCGAGCGGGAAGGCAGACAGAGAAGGTCAAGAGAGCGCGAGCGCGAAGGCAGACAGAACCAACCTTAACGCGTCGCGGAAAGAACTACATTTCTAAGCGCGCCGCGGGAAGAATCACATTTCTTAGCGCGCCGCGGGAGGAACTAAAATTCCTAGCGCGCCGCGGGAAGAACTATAATTCTTCGCGCGTCGATGGATGAACTATGATCCTTAGCGCGCTGCGAAAAGAACTACAAATCCTTAGCGCGCTGCGAGAAGAACTACAAATCCTTAGCGCGTCGCGGGAAGAACTACCGTTCTTCGCGCGTTGCTAGAAGAATTACAATTCTTAGCGCGCTGCGAGAAGAGTTCGTCTCGCGTATCGCTGGAACAGATGGTCTTCACGCAGGCTTCCTTGAAAGGAGTCTGGCGCGTGGAGCTGCGCAGACAACCTTAGGCGGGAAGGAACAAAGGACAAGCAAAGAGTTAGAAGAAAAGAGGGAAACAAGGCGTAAGGGCGGGACGGCGACAAGAGGGAAAAGAAGGCGGAAAGAGAGAAGAAGAGGGACGGGACGGCGGAAAGAAAGAGAGGGAGAGGCGGGAAGGAAATTATATATTATTATTAAAAGTAAAATATAAGTATAAATAAATATTAAATCATAAAAGAAAGAGATCGGATAAGGGAAACGGGTACCTGGGTCGGGTCGGGCAGATGTCACACCACTATCCCTTCCAAAGGAGTAACATCCCTCATAACATGCGGTTTATCAATCCCCACAATAAACTCATCCACATCTCCCACGCCTTCCTTGAACTTAGCGACCCCATCAACATGATGACATGCCCGTCTAAGAGCATTTACACGCATACACAACCTACATAACCACTGTTCCGAAGCCTTTAAAGCTTCCCCAACTGAAATAAATAAATCATAATCTGTGGAGACGGCATCCCGAAGGGCTCCTTTCCGCTCATCCGAGGACAAATGAAGTCGTTTGATATGCGCAATCAACCGAGAGAACCCCTTAGACCCTGCCCGTCCGTCCGGGCAACAATGAAACCCCCGAAAAGGACACGGCCAAACTCCCCCCAAAAGTCGAACAACCACATCCATTGTGGAACCTACACTATTATCTAGGGTCTTAGACATAGCACCCTCATCAACCAATCCACCACGAGAAATGATGCCGAACCGACAACCAAGTACCAAATGGACCCCTTAGAGCCGGGCTGGAAAACTAGTTGGTTTCCAAACCCCCAATTACAGCTTCAATCACAATGTCTTTAAGCACAAATCCCATAAAATGGTAAAAAAAAAAAAACCAAAGGCATTCTGTTGAACACTTGGTGGGCATAACTGAAAGCTCACCAAAATGTGCACTCGGCTTGCGCAACGACTGAAGTAGTGCCCGGGTTGTATAATGACGAGTCACCAGGAGCGGTGGAGGGGCAGGGGGCAGTGGTGGGTGGTGGTGGAGGTGGGAAAGCGGTGGAGGTGGAGGTGGAGCGGTGGAGGGGCAGGGGGCAGTGGCGGGTGGTGGTGGAGGTGGGAAAGCAGTGGAGGTGGAGGTGGAGCGGTGGAGGGGCAGGGTGGAGGGGCAGATTAAGATTAATAAAGACCGCCAAGCAAAACCAAGAGAAGATTGAGATATTTTAAGGAAAAACATATGTTATTGTTTCTTCTATGTACCAATGAATAGGTTATCCACTTCAAATAGTATTAAAGAACAAGTGTGGTGTATGGAGATCCATACGATGATCACTACCTCCTAAAGTCCTATGATTGTAATGCTGATCTCTACTAGCTTAGAGTGACGTTGATAATTTTGAGTTTTTTATTAATGATATATGATTGGATATACGGTGAAGTAGTTAACCTTCATTTGAACCACTACATATCGTGGAGTTTGTGTCGTAAGTGGTGACATCTTTATATTTCGTTTTTGTGGTGAGTGGTAACATCTTTATATTTCTTGCATGTCATTTAACATGAGACGAAGTTAATACACAAATGGTCCTTAATCCCGGGTCTATTAGTAATACTTTAAATTTAGTTAACTTTGTATAATCTGACTTTTATTTTACTGTCTTACAATTCAGAGGGATTGCTTATGCAATTCATGATGTTTGACAATACATATATATGTAATTGACTATCGAGTAAACGAGCATCACTACTTGATAAAGAATGATCTACTTAATTGATAAAGAACGATGATATGGTTCTACCACTAGTTTCACTTGGGAAACTACGAGTTTAGATGTGAGGTTTACTCCAACCCAAAGGTAATGGAACCTAACACGACCAATAATAATATCATGTATGTGTTTTAGATGGAGAAATGATCCAATGTATGTGACCAGCATACACCAGTAACACCATACACTACTTTTCTTCATGAACTAATCTGGGGTGAGCAAATTCGGTACTGGTACCAAAATCGGTACCGATTTGGTACCGTCGCTATCAAAGTTTTGAGTTTTGGTATCGGTATGGTACCGGTACCGGTATTTCTTGAATTTTTACTTTAAATACCGGTACCGTACCGGTATCCAACCGAAAATTTCGGTATCAGTACCAAGAATTTGTGATCGTCAAGATCGGGATTTTCGATACCGACGGTACCGTAGCGGTACCAGTCTCATCCTTAGACTAACCTTAAGTCTTAAGAACCATGCATGCAACCAGGTTGATGACAATGAAACCCCACATTATGGGACCCTTTATACTCATTACATAATTCCAATATTTTATTTATATCATCTTCTTCCTGTTCTTAATTTACAGATTTCTATAGTTTAAAATAAATTATTTATAACTACATCGTTTAAAAAACCTTTTTTATAAAGGCTAATTTTATAAAATAAAACCAGGACCAAAGGCAAGCTGCGATAGCCCGAAGATTACGGTGAAAAAGAAAAGAAAACAAAACAAAACAATCGAAGTGGCTATAATGGGAAATTAACAAAATTAAACTTGCACCAATCCTCCTAATCGATATTTGTTCTTCGTCCCTGATTCTTCACCCAAAGATGCATCGTTTAGTGAAATAAAGCGACCACAATCTCTTATGTCCATGTCCCTTGTGTGCCACCACTATCTTTAGAAAATGACTTTGAATGTAGATAACTCATAACTAGAGCTACGAACATTGGTCCACAACAAAACAAACTTGGCCCGTCCTTATGAATTTTGCCATCAATTTGTTCAAAAATGGATGCTAGGCGTGGATGAATTAAACCACTCGTATGCTACTTGAGACCGACTTGTTAAACATGACCCATCTGCATTGACTTTGTGATTAACTTCATTGGAAAAGGACATAGGGTGTAAATGAACCAAAAGATTTATAATTCACTCAATATACAAAATATATATCATTTATTAATAAGTAGGGATTACATCAAAACAGAAGGCAAACGGGAAACAAACTGTGTCGCTACCTCGTTTCACCCAGGATTGACTCGTTAAAAACTTGAAAATCGAGTTTAAACAAGACTGAGTCTGAGCTAATGAATTCGAGCTTATTTGGACCTCCTTTTATAAATAAGCTTGAGTAGAGTTCTCGAGCTTATAGTGGAACGCATTTGATAAATGAGTCTAACTTGAGTTTGATATACTGAAGTTGACAGTGTCACAAGCCTACATGAGTATATTATTTATATTATATACTTTTTTAGCCTATTATATTGAATAAAGTCACGTCTAAAATCATGATAAAATTTCGTATACAATACATAATTATATAATAATAAAAAAACAATTTCAAACGAACAAAGATAAAAAACTACCCAAAAGCTGGCATCGAATTCTAGCTTAAAAGGTTGAGCTCGAGTTTAGTCAAACTTAAGCCTGACCTGTTCACGTCCTAAAAGCTGCATAATGAACTAACCCATGGTTCAAGTGCGCCGTCCATTCTCATAGGCTTATTACTCTCCAAGTGATGTTTAAATTTTGTATCAAGAAAATCGTTAATATCATAAAAGACCGTTATATTATCTTATTTTTCAAATAAAAAGAGTAAACTAATTAAAAACAAATGAAAAGGTCATTGAACTAATGCACACATTGGTCACATATTAAACCCCTTAAACTTGTCTAAAATGCACATATTTATAGTCGCACTCTCAGATAAATATAAGCATAGCATCTAAAAGGAATGTATAAATCTTTAGCGACTATAATTTATAGTTCAACCACAAATTCTATCATTTCCAATGTGATATAATGGTAGAAAGTCTGAGTTCTTCAGTGGAGACTCGTATCCCCATAGATAACACTTTTGGAAGGGCATGAGCGACTGTTACGGTTTATTCAAGACAACCGTCAATCTCCCAATAACACAAGGGAAGAAGAGAAAATATAACCAATATAATAATTCTTTCTTATTCTTTTTCTTATACGAGATTACAATATGTAGGAAAACAAAGGCATAAAAATAGAAAAAAGATAAACAATAAGGAAACATAATTTGACTATAATAAGAAAACTAAACAAAAGATAATCTTAAATAATAATATAAACTTATTAATATAATAGGATCGTATCAATTCCCGACCCATTGAAAACGTCCTTGTCCTCAAGGACGGAATGTCGTTGCCATGGCGGCCGCCACTCGAGTCGTACAACCACAAGTGGGGCGGTCTCAACGTAGCACCACGGTGGCCACCATTCGAGTCTTCCGGTGTTATTCAGGCCAATGTCAACGAACCACCACAAGGGGCGCAACACGGGTCGCCTTGTTGCACCTTTTAACGGTGTCGGCGCCAACAAGCTAATTGTATTGTTGTAAATTTGATTGGCATCTTTATTAACCATCAAATTACCATTTTGTTGCTTATATTTACCAGTTGCATGTTCACCTAAGGTCACATCCTCCAATCCTTGAGTAACTTCCTCATTACAATGGTTACATGATCAGACTTGGCAATTGCATTAACGGAGCTAGCATGGAATTGAGTAAGCATTGCTGTAGTGAAATCATCCCAGGTGAGGGAGTTTGAACTCTGAAGCCAACCATTGAATCACCATAATGGTTCATCATCGAAGGATTCAATGACATAGGGAAATCGCTCATTGCCATAGATCGCGTAAAAGAGAAAAAACTGTTCAGCTTGAGAGATCCATAGAGTGGAATTAGATCCAGTAAAAAAAGGTAATCATGGATGCTCCCACAAGAGTTCTTTCAAAGCCATCTAGGCTAAGGCTCAATGAAAGCACCAATTGTTACGGTTTATTCGAAACAACCGTCAATCTCCCAAGAACACAAGAGAAGAAGATTAAATATAACCAAAATAATAATTCTTTCTTATTCTTTTTCCTATACAAGATTACAATATATAGGAAAACAAAGGCATAAAAATAGAAAAAGATAAACAATAAGGAAACATAATTTGACTATAATAAGAAAATTAAATAAAAGATAAACTTAAATAATAATATAAACTTATTAATATAATAGGATCGTATCAGCGACTCAATGAAGGAAGAACGAGATCTTTGTGATCTTCGGTTCGATCCCGAGGGCGTCTGAGTTTTACTGTCAGTGGGCCTTCGGGCGGGTGAGTTTTCCCCGGAATTAGAGATAAGAGGTGCTTAAGGGCGCAGTACGATGGAGTTGGGTCAGCTGGTGCTGTCTTTTGTTACCGGGTCATTCCGTACGGTCTATGGAGTACCTAGCAAATTCACTTTTTGTTAGTCATGAAAAAAATAAAAGCTCAACCACAAATTCTAACGAATGCCAGGCCTAGAGGTGTAAAAAAACTGGTTTCACCCAAACCGGTTCATGAACCGACCTAAACCGTCGGTTTCGGTACCGGTTCTCCTTTTGAACAACCAAACCGGTTTTAAAACCGAACCGAATCGACCTAGACCAGGCCGACCTATCTTGCTTCTAAACCGGTTTATAAACTGAACCGGTTTTGACCAGCCATTGACCAAACTGGTTCGGTTTGGGCTTAAAACCGGTCTTGTACCCCTCTAGGCAGGCCCATTATTAATTATGACAACAGCCCAAAATCAAACTCATCCTATACATGATGACCCACCGTAGTTACATTACACCTGCATCTAGGGTTTATACATAAAAACCGATATCACACACCAAATCCAGCACATACAGTAACAAGCAATTGCAGCAATGGTAAAATACGTTCTCCTCATGTTTTTACATGTCTAATTGATTGACGCCGTTAAGTTTTTAAACATTTTTGTTGTACTTTTGCAGGTGAAGTACTCGAAAGAGCCTGATAATCCTACAAAATGTAAGCAATTGACTCTCGATCTCTTTATCTTAATTGAAATTAGATATTATAACTTATAAGTGCTATAGTTTGGATTACTTAGTTACAATTTATGTGAATTTTGAACTTATTTGGTTGATAATGTGATGTGAAATCGATGCAGATAGAAATTGGTTTTAATTTCCCATTCAACGTAGGAGAGCCGAGTTCGAACTTGTTAAGACTCGAGTTCAGCTTGTTTTAACTTAAGAGGACTTGATTGGAGTTCTATCTTTAAAGCACGAGCTCTGCTCGTGAATAGTTTTTCAAGCTTGAGTTAGTATATTAAATAAAAGCCGCACAAATAAAAAGCTCGTTAAGGTTCACGAGTCTTGGATTTGAGCTCTTGAGGCTCAATAAAAGCTGAAGCTTATTTTAAGGCTGGCTCGATTAGAGTTGCTAACGAGTTGATCTCGAGTAGCTCATAAGCGGCTTGGCTCGTTTACATGCTCATAAAGTTTTTATTAATCATCGATGTTGATGCACATATTTTCAATTTGCACTCCACTTACTTATTTCTGTTGATATTGTGTGAAAATGGAGATTATAGTTTATAAGTGCTATTGTTTTGAGCTTAGGTGATTAGATAAATAATGTTTTGGAATAATTAACTTACAATTTATGCGAATTTGAACTTATTTGGTTGACACTTGCTAATTTCACAATAAACCAATGCAGTTAGAAATTGGTTTTAAGTTCTCATTCAACATAGCAGAGCTGAGCCCGAGCTCCTTAAGACTTGCGCTCAGCTCGTTTTAACTTAAGAGAGCTTGAGCTAGAACTCGGCTCGCTTAGAGTTCTATCTTTAAAACTCGAGTTTGGCTCGCGAGTAGTTTTTCATGCTCGGGCTAGTATATAAGTATATTAAATAAAAGTTGTATAAATAAAAAGCTTGTTTAGGCTCGTGAGCCGTCTCGAGCTCGATATGTGAAGCTCGGACTCTAGCGCCTCTATTAAGCGAGGCTCAATAAAAGCATGAGCTTGGCTTCAAGCTCGTTTAAGCTTGACTTGATTTGAGTTTTTAAAGAGCTGATCTAGAGTAGCTCACGAGTGACTTGGCTTGTTTACGCCCCTATAATTATTGATGTTGATGCGTATATTTTCAATTTACACTCCACTTACTTATTTAAAATACTTGGTTTGAATCTCTGTTATTCTGTCAAAATATTCTCTTACTATTTGCTGTCTTAGCTTTACAGCCTGCAAAGCTAGGGGTTCTGATCTGAGATGCCATTTCAAGGTACTCACTTAGTTGTTTCCATTTTTCAAGTATAGGCAAATGTATGCTTCACGCGATTTGTTTAGTTTGTGGAAAAATGACTGACAAAATCAATTATTGTCACAATGGCTGCAATTCCATATTATTCAATCTAGATTCAAATTCACTCTTTACGTCTAGGGGTGTAGCCAAGCCAAGCTCGAGCTCGAGCTCAGCTTGTTTCAAGCTTTTTTTCTAAATCTCAAACTCGGCAGTTTATTATTTATTAATTAATAATTAATTTACATAAATTTTTATTTATATATTTTGAGAAAACCTTAAACGAGCCTGAGTTCGGCTCGAGTTTATGTGCAGTATCTTAAACAAGCCAAAGCTCAACTTGAGCTTGGCTGTGCAGTGTGAATTTAATACATAGAAGTCCGAAAAAGTTAACTTTAAAAATACACGAGGCTCGTTAGGGCTTGACGAGCCTAAACTATCTTCACATACAAGGCTTAAGCTCATACTCGATAACTAAATGAGCTTTATTTGAGGCCCAGGCTCCGCTTGAGCTTGATATGGTTTGGCTCGTTTTGAGATTTATACTGATCCGATCTCAAGTAGCTTGGGAGCAGCTTGCTTGTTTGCACCCATTTTTATGTCTCTTTTTTGGTTGGTTTTTATTGCTAGGAATGCTTTAAACTATCAAATAAAAATCTGAGACAGTTGTTTTTAACTCTATCAAAATCTGTTCACAATTTTGTAGAACACGAGAGAAACCGCGCATGCCATCAGAAAATTGCCTTTGATAAAGGCAAAAAGATATTTGGAGGATGTTTTGGCTCACAAACAGGCCATCCCATTCACTCGCTTTTGTAGGGGTGTTGGACGTACAGCTCAGGCCAAAAACAGACACTCTAATGGCCAGGGTCGGTGGCCTGCCAAGTCAGCAAAGTTTATTTTGGATTTACTCAAAAATGCTGAAAGCAATGCAGAGGTATGCTGAAGTTTACTAAAATTTTCTTCATAACCTTAGTTTTCATAGTGAAATCTTACTAATTCATTAAATAAATTTGTATTTTAGATGCATATTATTAGTTTGTTGCAACAATAAGCTGTTTCAGATAAATTTTTTACCTATCTTTTTTTGTTTGTCCCATGATATTTGTACACTTTAAAAATGGATAGTTATAGTTTACTAAAATTTTCCATTTGCCTTTCGTTACTTTTATGATGAAATATTTTACTAGTTTATTATAGCAATAAGTAAATGTGACTTGGTATTATGCTAGCTTAAAGTTGTATTAAATTAAAATATCCTAAGTTGTGAAGTTTTTTTGTGGACCAATAATATTTGTAGTAGGATATGCGCATTAAAAGCATACTTCGTGGATTTTTACTTGTTTGGTTTTTTGCTGAACTTGATTTTATTCATTTGACTTGTTTGGGATAAAACTTAATCTGAAAGGACGAGTTCATAAGTTAATGGATTGAATTTGCTATTTAAATTATTATGTAAGATTTTTGTTGTTGAATGAAGGTTAAAGGCTTGGATGTTGATGCACTATTCATTTCTCACATTCAAGTTAACCAAGCTCAAAAGCAAAGGCGTCGAACATACCGGGCTCATGGAAGAATCAATCGTAAGTATATGTAATTTTACTTTAGTACATATGTTTACATTAATAATTATGATGTATTTTAACTGGAAATTAAAATTGCTTTCACAGCTTATATGTCATCACCCTGCCATATTGAGTTGACTTTATCTGAAAAGGAAGAGCCTGTGAAAAAAGAGGTGACCCTCTACCTTTCTGAATATCACATTTTTGTAGCACTTTAATTTCCTGTTTCTAGTATATAGTTTTTAGAGTGTTTTGGTTTTTTATTTTGCAAGGTGACAAGAACACACCTATTGAAATAAGTAGCATGTAATTTATGTAGTTTTTTAGCAAATGATAAAATCTGACAAGAAAAATTTGTCAATCATCATATTCAATTCGGGACGATAATTCCATATGCTTTTAAACAAGTTAAAAACAATATAAAATCTCACATAAAATCTTTTAGACATTCCTTATGCCAATTTTGCTTGACCAGAGTTATGAGTCATGAGTTTGTGTTCATTCTAACTCAGTTGACAGTTTTTCTAATTTAGAGTTGTGTTAATTGTGCAGGCTGATTCTCAACTGGCGAAGTCAAAGTAGGCCCATGCTTAATGTGTTTCGGCATATTTATGTAGGTTTGACCAAACAAAGCTTTCTTTTGTGTCATTTCTGGTTTCTGTTTGTGTAGACCAATTTTGTTTTTGAGACATCTGACCAGTTTTGTTGGAGACTTGTATTTTTGGTGCCAAGTATATTTGTTTTTTTGGAGGTTTAAATGGTGTTTGTTATTCTCGCCTCTCGAGTAAAAACATACGAGTGTATGGTAATGGCTGTTAATAGGGTCATGTTTGCTGGTTGAATTCGCCTGAACCTAAAAGTCATGCCAAACACGTGAATTCGAACACAGGTTTTTCACTAAGTTTACAAGAAGATAAACCGATTTTTTATTTTTACATACTAATTTCAAGCTACATGTTTAGAACCAAAGTTGATCTTAATTGTAAATAATTGAAAGGGACATTCTATTTTAGTATTTGGCTAATAAGTTTCTGCTACGTTATGAACTAAGTTGTAATAAATTAGGGTATGTTTTAACTTATAAGAAGTAAACAAGAAAGCCATAACTCGACCTAATTTTGTAAAATTGCTATTCTTAAAGTTAAAAATGATAAGAAAGAAATGCGACTAAAAAGAAATGTTGCTACAGAACCAGAATGATGATACACAACACCAATTGATATACATGTCGTATGACAAGGCAAATGTTATCATACGGATCATATGACTTTGTAAGCAATCATGTCAGTCACTTTTGTGCCAGTGATTCAAGTCACTTTTGTGCCAGTGATTCAAATTACACGTATCTCACACAACATGTATCACGTCATTGACATATCTATGTATCATTCGGTGTTTTTGCAACTAGTGTAAAAAAAAATTAACTTTATTTGAACTACACACATTTTCAGTTTTTACAAATTTTCTCGCTATTAAATTTTTACTGTTTGCATATCAATACTGTAAAATTCAGTTTGATTTACATTGTTTAATTGCTTAAACTTAATAGGTACGCGACAGTTTGTAACGTCGATTTTCAATAACCACGCCAACCCTAAAATCACAACCACAGGAGCCGATCTCCGTCCACCTCTGCTCCCATCGATTCCATCCATCTTCACCATCACCGTTCAGCAATCCGTCACCGTCTAATAATTCCGCCCACCGTCCACTGTCGCGACCATCGTCTACCGTCGTGAGCATCGTCTTCTTCCGTCACAACCATCGATCGTTGTTCACATGTCAGTTGATCAAATTCTAATTGAAATTGAAATTATTGAACCTAATTGATCAATCAACCTTGAAATTGATCCAATTAATCATCAATTTGAAGCTTCAGTCGATCAACTTTTGAGTGATGGTTTTAACCTTGAATATTAGGATTTAAGCTTGAACGTTTTAGGTTTTAAGCCTGAATGCTTAGGGTTGGGAATTTGGTTTGGACGTTTTTGATTTTTAACATTGAACGTATTTCGCGTACCTAATGTACGTTAAGCAATTATTGTAAGTTAACACCCCCTACAAGGGAATGAAATGGATCATTACCATTCCATTTCCTTGTTTGGTTAACCTATGAGAATGAAATCAATTATTCATTTTTATTGTTTGGTATCCAAAAAAAATTGTAGAAATGAAATATAAACAATAAAAGCACTCATATATCAAAATACTTTTTAACCGAAAAAAAAAATTACAATGGCGACGGTGGTAACTCCGGTGACGAAAATGGTGGTGGCGGTGGTGATGGTGGTGGTGGCGGTGGTGGTGTCGACGAAGTTGGTGGTGGTGTCGATGGTAGTGGTGGTGATGGTTGTTAGGTGGTAGTGTTGTTGAGAAAGTAGGGTGAAAGAGGAATGGAATGGGGGTGGGAAGGAATGGTTTTGATGGAATGGGATTCCATATGTAATGGATGATTCCATTCCATTAAACAACCAAACACCATATTTTTCATTCCGTGGTATTCCTGCGTACCAAACGCTACCTTACCATTTGGGGGCATTTTGTGTAATTAACTATACTCGTATATATTTATTCACCGTGCTCCATTCTAACACACACGTATTTTCTCGTCGTCGGTTTAACAGTGAGTCTCCGTCTCTATAATTATCGTTTAATTTCAGTTTGCTCGTTTACGATTTATAATTATCGTGTGTAATCGATCTCAATTTGTTGAAACTTATGTCACTCTAAAGTTTATAGCATGATTAATCTCTATTCTCTAATCAGAGTCGATATTACATACTGTGTTTGATTTGGCTGAATTCAGTAGTTCGTTTTCGACTTGAACTAATCGATCTCAATTTGTTGAAATTTATGGCACTCGTAGGTTATATAACCTAAAATCGAAGATGATAAATCTCTTAACAGGAGCCTAATTAGTGGAAATTGGTAGTAGTTTAATTATGTATTGTTCCCTGTATTTGATTTGATGTCATACCTTGACCTACTAGCCGAGCAGGAGCCTAAAAATAAGCTTGTTAAATAAATGAGTTTGAGCTCAAGCTGCCGTTTTATAAATTTTATATATATGCTTATGTTTATTTAATTGTTATTGTTATATGTAAGATTATGATAAATATAAGCTTGTTAAATAAACGAGTTTAAGCTTAAGTTGGCCCATGAGCCTATTATTTATATAACTTTTATCTAATATATGCTTATGTTTATTTAACAGTTATTGTTATATGTAAGATTATGACAAAATAACTGAATAATATATGTTTGTTATAAGTGAATTTGTATTTTATTAATAAATAGGAAACTAGCAGAGCTCGAGCTTCAAAATTTTCCTCCCGAGCTGAGTCCAGGCTTTAGAAATAGAGTTCGAAACAAGCCAAGTTTGAGCTCTCTGTATTTAAACGAGCCTTAGCTCGGCTCGTTTACACGCTCAGAATTCAGTAGTTCGTTTACCGGTATTTAGTACTAATAAATTCGGTACGGGCACGGTACCCATCTCATCCCTACCTCTTATTGTGTTCATATGTCCCTTGTAGTTTATTGTCTCTGATCCTAATTACACTTGCTTGAATCGGAGAACATGAATTTGATGTTAAAGATTGAAATTAAATGATATACATTTTGTTAAGAAAAAGCTAAATATTTGTGGTTGATAGATTTTGGTGTAAGCTTCTTGGCCTCATTTCATTGATCTCTAAATTAAAGTCTTATACATGTAAAACAGTTCTTAAAGTAGCAACTAATGACATTTTGTTACCCATTTGCCGTGTGACTACTAGATGGATTGGCAAGGACAAAAGGTAGCAGAGCAACTGATGCAGATAATGCTGGTAGTTTTTGCAATTGCAGCATTTATAACTGGCTATTTTCTTAATTCATTTGTACTAATGCTGTACATATACGGTGGTGGAGTTTTGTTGACTATTTTGACCACCATTACCAACTGGCCGTTCTTCAACCGCCAGCCGCTCAAATGGTTGGACCCAAGCGAGGCTGAAAAGCATCCCAAACCACAGGTTACGAGCTCGGTTTCTAAGAAAAAACCCGCCAAGAAGTAAACCGTTTTCAATATCTTGATCCGGCTTAGTTTGGTTGGTTATGTTGGATTTTATGTTTCTGTTTTTAAATGTTTAGTTGGATCAGAATTACCTTTAAGAAGTGTTTCTTTCAGGAAAAAAAAGAGAGAGAGCATGTATGCTATTTTCACTCACTAGTTACTAAGTTTTTTTTTCTTTTAATGAAAACTGTGAGAAAACTAGCGGCCCCGCCGGTATATAAGACCAGGTAATACACAGTTTACTCTGGGTTGATGATTTTAAGGGGTTAGATAAAAACCAGTGTAAGCTAATTTGGATATAAAACGTAGTGTGAATTAGAATACATGCTCAACCTCGTTGTTGGCTACTTTTAAAGTTGCAAATCATAACCAGTTAACCTGTAAGTTGTAAATCGTTTGGTTGTTTTTTAATTAATATTAAGAGGGGAAAAAAAATTTAACCTAACTGAAAACGATTATTACCCGATGTATGAGAAACGGTTTACAAGCCAATATGAACTGATGGTTTGCGGTCGGTTAGGGACTTTCACATAGGAACCAGTTAACCGAACATAGGTTCATTAGGTTAGTGCTAATAAGGTTAATTTCAATGGGCTATTATCAGTTAACCAGTTTGACCGTTTGACCAAACCGGCTTCGGTTTGTAATCAATATTCTATTAATCAGTTAACGGGTATTTGCACCTCTAGTCATCTGGTTATAAAGGTTATGTTTGGCAAAACGTACAAATGGATTAGACTACCTTCATAATGGTGTCGAAATGTGTCGCTTAAAGAATAGGCATGGGATTAAACCCAAGAAATATTCAATCAAGGTCCCATTTTGTTTTCTTGTCATCGTCCTCTTCCTCAAGGCATAGAAGCGCCAATGTTTTGAAGTCACCGATCAACAATGATAATGTGCCACTTACTTAATTACTGACGGATTCTCTATTACCTGTAATAGGTAGTTAACGTTTGTAGACGTATGAAGGTGTGTATATATATGCAAAGTTTCGTACCGTGTTTATAAAGAGTAATTTAGAAGTTTTAATGTACAACGGACGACTAATCCAAGTGAAAAAAAGGGCCGTGTCATGTTGAAATTCCGTCCGGCCCTCATGAAAGTTTTGACATCGACCTTAAATTTTGATTTTCGAGAACGATCCAATGAAATTTGAAAGTGGACCACTAAAATTAAAACAGAAATTAACAGTTTTACAAATATTAATTTAATATAAATAATTTTACCTAATTAAACGCAAATGCAAACATTTACTACAATTTAGAAGCTCAAATCTAGCCTCTTGTCTGGTGGTTAGGGGGTTCCTTCACCGAAGGTCTGGAGTTTGATACTCTGAAGCCTCAAAAAGTTGAGACGATTGAAATTTCATCACAAGATTTGAATTTGGGTAATGGTGATTGATGAACCAAAGGCTTACTGTGGATCCAAAACACGTAAACCCAATTTGAAAGCCCAAATCTAACTCTAATCCAATTTGGAAGCCCACAATTTACATTTAACCTAATAAGAGCATTCCCATTGGGTTCTTCGTTACCATTTTCATCTCTAAAATTTAGGAAAAACATCTAAATAATCACTCCAACCCATTCCCTATCTCCAAACCCCATCTCTAAATATTAATGAAATGCTACGGTAACCCCCCAAATTTAGACACAACTCTCCATTTCCAACTCCCTCACTCATTCTCCCGTGGCGCCCATTTCTCCCTCTCAATTCATGACTTAATCAAATTGGGTGTTATTGACCATCACTGCATGTTTCTTTGGCTGACAAATGATCAAACACTCGTCATTCTAAGTCATCTTCTCAGATATTCTTTCTCCATTCTCTGGTAATGCATCTACAAATCCATTTATCTTTTGTAGTTCATTCATATTGTTGGTTTGTATATTCCCAGTTCGATTCTCCTTCGGTAAATTTTGATGCAGACCCTATTATACAAATTCTAGGGTTTTGTGACGAAATCAGTCAAAATTGATTATGCAAAATTTTTGTTTTAACAGCAGTGCACAACAGAAATTTAAGATGCAAAATTTCAATGTTTATTGTTCTGGTTTTATGTTAAATGGATCCTTATCCATTATTTTTTTAACAGTGATATATAGGAAGATGTGATCAAGAGTTTAAATTCAAACTTTAATTTGTAACATGATCATTGACCAGATTAGATTACCAGAACATGTCACCCGGTTGACTTATATGTCAAATGGATTCTTATTCATTATTTTTTTTGACAGTAATATATCTTCATAATCGAAGATTTGATTAAAAGGGTTGCAAGCAAGTGTTTTTATAAGTGTATACCGGTCCATTTCGTTTACATTTGAAACATGTTTTTTTCATTCTTTACATATATTGACTGTGAAATTCTCTGTATTCAGATAATGTAAAAGATTCACAATTGCTTTTGTAATTAAACAACTAGCTTAACCTGGACAACTTTACGTTTACATTCCCGCAAGCGTGTTTGCTTCAGAAAACAACTATGCCCCGGCGCGTTAATATCTAGTTGTTGATATAAAAGAGTTTTTTCTTTTTTGCGTAAAGAGTTCGGCTCGGCTCTCTTATAACACCTAGAGGTGGGCAAATAAACCGGTTAACCGAACCGACCCGAAAATCGAAACTAAAACCGAACCGGTTTGAAACCGATTATGTAGAAACCGGTTTGGAATCGATTGAAGCCGTAGGTTCGGAACCGGTTTGTAATTTTCTCCACCAAAACCTGTTCCAAAACCGGGGTATTGGTCCAATTAGCTTATAAATTAATAAGATTGTTAAACTTCTATAAAAGTTTATTATAAATTATTTTTAGAATAAAAAAGATAATAAAACAGAATAGTTAGTTGTTAAGATTATAAATGGAAGAAAGAGAAAGAAATAATAAAAAAAGAATATAAAGATAGAAATGAAGAATGGGTTGGGGGAGGTTTTTAGAAAATGATGAATAAATTTAAGAAATTGTGGTTTTTAGTTAAATTTTAAAGATAGAGATGGAGAACCCATTGAGAATGCTCTAAAGAATTCAAATGGAGGATCGGGTTTTCAACTTTCATATCAATGCTGGAAGAAGCGGGAAATAGGATTTCAGAATTTTACGTATGGTATTTCTACATAAAATCCTGAATTTGCTGACTTTATTATCTTCTTTTTATATTACTCAACAAAATCGACGTTCCAGACCGAACCACAAAAAGGTGTTGTAATATAGCCATAATCAACTGACCCCAAAAATTTTGCGACCCATGAAAAAGAGTATAGGTTCGGCACTTGTTGTATAAAAATAAAACGAAAAGCAACCCGAAGTAATCTCTTAATATGTCTATATCTTGGTCTTAGTTTTTGTTTTCGTCTTCGTCTTCACCTTTTTACTAAAAAAAGAATGTAAAAAGTTGTTCTATTCATATAAGTCATGTACTTATCTCTTAATTCATAAAGCATGTCATCAATCTTTTTATTAACTTTAAAAGAGAGACAAGAAAGTGGCAAAAAAACAAGGCCACATCAACTTATCTTTATATCTTGAAGTTTATGTGCAATGCACCCATCATCAAAACAATCAATTTTATTTCCGATGGAAAATACTATTTAACGAACATAAGCAAACACGAGCATCGTTAATGAATCGGAAAATATTAATTTACACAATAAGTTTGATGTCGAGTGCCGATACTGTGTGGATAGATTTGGTATGGTATTCGGTATTCACTTTTTTAGAAATTTGATATTGGTAACATTTTGTAAGTAGGTGTGTAAACGAGCTGAGCAGAGCCCGGACTTGACTACGCTCGATTTCAGCTTAGATTTTTTTCTTTATAAGCTCTGGCTCGGGACTCAATTAGTTTATTATTTATTAATTAATTTAAATATGTTTTTGAATATTTTTATATATTTTGAGAAATACCTTAAGCTGGTCTAATCTCAACTCGAGTTCGTATAGCACCTTAAGCTGGTCTAATCTCCCCGAGTTCTTATAGTACCTTAAACAGTACAAAGCTCGGGTCGAGCTCTGTTGTGAAGTGCGAAACTAATACATAGAAGTTCAAAGGATGTAAAAATTAGAAAATACACTATGCTCGATGAGCTCGGCTCAAGCTCGGAAAAGCTCTGACCCAGTTTTGAGTTATTTATCAATTCGATCTCGAGTGGCTCGCAAGTAGCGTGGCTTGTTTGCACCTCTATTTGTAATGAGTACCGGTATCGTAGAGATTGATTCGATACGCTTCGGTACCCACTTTTCCAAAAATATAGTAAATATATTTTCAGTACCTAGTTTGGTGGTAAAAAAACAGGGTATAAAAATATATAATTAAGAAACTAACTTTTTTAAATCTTGATAAGTGAAAAAGGTTAGAATTGTTACTTTTACCGTTATGCATCGTTACGAAAGAAGTGAGGCTTTTTGACGCATGCCGACGTCAAATAAAGGGACAGCTAACGTGTTATCTTTCTCCACTTTCTAGCCTAACTATATATTCATAAAGTATGTATAAAAATAAAAACTACTTTTATAAACTTTGTATTTTAAATTTAGGGTTGTTGATTTTTAATATTCTTAACTTTCACTCGTTGGATAATGACACTCTTAACTTTTGAGTAGTCACTCATCACTTCCAACTTTCATAACGGATGACTAACGTCGTTAGTGGAATCCCGTCGGAAATCACACCAGATTGTCGAATGCATTTCACAACAGTCGGAACGCACTTGCATTTGATCGATTGATCCTCTATTTGCGTCAATCGGACTTTGGAGTTGTTGCAGCAGCCTTCGGTAGATGTCCGAACCACCCTGAATTAGAGGCCGCCGGCTATGGCAGAACCCTAGTCGTACCGCCTTCATCTTCTTTGATTCCAATCGCCTGCTTCGCTGGAAACCCTAGGCGCGCCACCTCCCTCTTCTCTGCATCTGATCGTTTGCTTGCCAAAAAACAGGTTTCGCCGGAAAATTAGGATTCATTAAAGACGTTATTTCTTCGTTAGTGAGGGAGTGACAACAAATACGATGAAAGTTAGAAGTGATGGGTAACATATCAAAACCAATATCCCTTAAATATAACTTAGTAATGTTGTTACAACCATGTGCGTTTTTATACCACAATTTACCATATCTTGGGTGTTTTATAACCAGTTAATGCTGCCAAAAAATCAAAGTAAATCAATTGAAATTAGATTTATATGGTTCGATTCACAGGTTATTCATTACGGATTTAAGGTTTAGTGTCTTGGAATTTGATCTAGTCTTTTAACCTTTTCTTGTTTATTTACTTTTATTTTTGGATATGCAGTTACGTATATGTATTATAATCATGAAACACATATTATTCTAGAAATTTGATATATAAACCCAAGATTTAAAAAAATCAGTTAGAATTGTCAGACTCACCGTAAAACAAGCCAAACCCTCGCAAACCGGCCAGTTTGATTTATCATTTCCCGAAATCATAGTTTATGTTTCGTTCAAAACTACTTACCAAACTAGACAACTCAGATTATAGATACCCCTACCTAATTTGTCCTAATTAAGTTTCCGTTTTATTCAATAATAGAGTTGAAGAAACACTAAGTGAACCCTGGACATATTATAGATAATCTGGGGGTTAAGTAATGTTTCCTACGGGGATGAGGTCCAGCTGAGAAGGTTGTTCTTCTAGAGACCTGCAAAACAGACACCGTAAGCTCGTCACTGAGAAGGGGGGGTTCCTCCTTGTGACCACCCTCCGTCGTGAGAATCAGATTAGATTGCTCTGAATATAAGTGTATATTAAGAGATTGCTAGATAAGATTGAGATATCAGATGATGTCCTTACCAATCCAAGATGTTGGAGTATTTATAGCCGAAGGTAGGTTTCCAAGCAGGTACAGCCGGCTGAATAGTATTCCTGTTCTACCAACAGTGGACTACGCACAGGCCATGCTGGTTGGTGGATAGGTTACGGCCAACAGTAATAAGGTCGGCTGTATACTATTCCTTTACTGCCGGCTACGCACTGTTCCACCAACTGTAGGCTGCGCACGTCCTATCGTAAGGGTTGGTGAGTAGGCAGCGACTAATAGTGACAAACAGTACTAGAGGGTGCTCCTCCTCGTATTGTTGTCGGTGAGCTGTCACCCTGTGATTAGTTCATGGGCTGCTCTGGTCAAACTGTCTGTTCCGCCCATACCTTAGTAGGTATAGTACGAAAGACCTTCCAGAAGCATACGGACTGGCTCGTTTAGGCGGGAGTGTTCCCGCTTTGCTCATTCCTTCATGTGACTACTGAACGAATGCCTTGTGCGTGTAGCCTTGCTGTTAGTGCGGGTAGCCTTCCCTGATGGCTTGTATCCGCAGCTGCGGGAACAGGCGGGATACTTCATTGGGAGGCTTTCCCTGCGGGTACAGCTGGCGTACTGCGCGTAAGGTTCTTTGATCATGGTGGGTCCTGCTGGAGCAGTTGGTCATTGCGCAGACGTCCCTGTTCAAGGTGAGTCTTGCGGGTCCAACTGGGCTCTGCTGGGACCTACCTCTTCAAGTCCCCCCCAGTCCAATGTTCTTCTCATGAATTATTAATAAGTGAGGTGAACTTTTGGACTTAGCAAGGGGTTTTGAAAAGGGTTTAGTTTTTCGGTTTTCCGTGGTGATTCATTCCGCGGTTTTCCTGATGTCACGCAGAAATTCCCGACTTTTCTGCTTGATCTTTGGTTATGAAGCGGGTAGGTCTGTAACCTCCTCGCAAGTCAGGAGCGTTGAGTCCCACTTGTGTGGATTCTCCATGAGGTTTTGGTAGTTTTGAACATAGCGATCAATTATGTTAAAACCACCAATTCCATCCTGGAGCTTCAAACAACGTAGTTCTCGACGTTCCCGCTATGCGGGGATGTTATTTCCGTTTCCGCAAGCATTGCCCAGAAGATCTCTCTTGGTTTGAATTCCCTGCAGAGTGCTAAGTACGTGAAGGGTTTTGCCTTGACACTGTACCCGCACTCGTCTTACGGTTACTTTACTTCCAAGGTATTCCTGGCGTCAATTCCCTACGGGTGCTAGGTATGTGAAGCGTTTTGCCTTAACACTGTACCCGCATCCGTCTTACGGTTACTTGGTTGCCAAGGTAAGGGGTATTTTCCCGCTTACTTTTGAATCTTTTTGAATTTTGAATTTTGAAATTCGAAGAGTTGGTGAAAGGATAAGAACAGTCCAAACCTCTGAAACGTCGTGCGACGGTTTCTTCTGACTGTGTCAGGACGTGCAGGAAGTTATGGTGACGTGACAGTACATGGTCATTCCAGATGCTTTTTCAGGCGCGTGGGCCCGATTTTTCGGGCGCGTGGCCGCGAAATTAATGGTACGCGTCCTGTCAACAGCTGTTGCCAGCTTTCTTTTTGCCACGTGTCATAGTTTCATTGCACCTTCGATTTCTCTCTCCTCCGCATTAAATTCATCGCATTAATTGCGATTAGTATATAAAGGGGGAGAGGGTTCTTTATAATCCACACTTTCACTCTTCTATTCATCTTTTAAGCGATTTCCGGCGAATACTCCCCTTTTCAGGCAAGCATTCTTCCGAAATCGCTTTCTTCTCTTCTTCACAAGATGTCGTCTCGTGATGTTGAATCCACAGCCGATGATAAGAGTACTGCTGGCGAGTGCCAGTGTGCTCTGCCTGGCGATCTGTACCGGTATGTCGTCAGGAAGTTCATGCTCGAGTCTCTCGAGCCTGAGTTTCCTGAACCCCATCATACTGTGTACGATGCCCCCAGAGGCAAGATCGGGGTTTATGCAGCATTCTTTGTTTATGGGAATCTTAGGTTCCCATTGACAAAGTTTGTTTACCGTGTCCTTGAGAGGCACGGTGTTCATTTGACCGAGTTGCACCCTATGGCGATTGCCAAAATTCGCCACTTTGAGTGGGTGTGCCGGATACTGGGCGTTGAGCCCTATGTTGACCGCCTGATGACCTTCTACACTTGGAGGTGCATCCAGGGGTGGTACACCCTGACAACCCGAATCAAGGGTTTAAAGATCTGCGCGACCGAGCGCAGTCTTCGCTCGTGGAAGCGGGAGTTCTTTTTCATATCCGCCCGCGCCATCCCCATTGCCATGAAATTCAAGAACGGGCAGGCACTTCCCAGCCTTCACGCCTCCAGCTACCAGGAGGCGGAATGGTTTGCGAAGATATCTCGGGTCCAATCTCCGGTTTACCGGTTTGCGGAGTCCTGTTTATTTCAGAGGGGAACGATTTGCAGTCGCTCATGAACCCGCGGGAGGCTGACGGTCCCGCACGGATGGGTACTCGCGCTCTCGATGAGAACGAGTTGCCCATCCTAGAACAAACGGCGGATCGGTTCGTGGAGGTCTATCCGCTAGGCCATGAGATCCTCAGCGCCCGTCGGCCAGGTAAGGCGCTCTTCGACCCTCGACCCCTCGATGTTGAAACCTCTGCTGGAATTCCTCTAATCGTATGTTCTGATGAGGAATCCGCAGATGGTCCTCCGTTGGTGCGGAAGAAGAAGGCTGCCGGCGGGAAGGGGAAGGAGAAGGCCTCCACTGCCGATCCAGCGCCTCGGTCTGATTCGGAGACCGAGAGCGAAGAGGTGGCGGGGAATCCCGGTGGTGATAAGACCACTGCTCCGGAGGCTGCGACTGTCACCTCCGGAGAGCCCAAGAAGACGACGGTAACCGGCGCAAAGAGGCCGGCTCCATCGGGTTCGTCCCCGCCTCTCCGTACCTTCAGGCTCAAGAAAACCCGTAAGTACAATTTTCGTTTGCTTTTATCTTCATAGCTTAATATCGTTAACACTTATCTTCTTTACGCAGGCGTGGATGTTGACGCATTCCAGGGTGGAGCGCAGAGTTGTACCTCCACGCCAATGACGGTAGGCCCGGCCAGCCTACCTGAGGCGACGACCCAGGCGGCTGCGCCTGCGTCCGCTGGTTCAGTTGCTCACTCCTTTGAGCCGACTGTTCCAGCCGAGTTGACGTCACCGCCGGCAGTGAGTGCGATTTTTACAGCATCTTTCACTGAGCCGGCGGTTACAATTGCTGCTGATTCCGTGGCGGCGACTGCGGCGGCCACCGCGGTGGCTGCTACGATGCCCCCGCCATCGGCAACGACTGCCGATCCATCAGGTACGCATGGGGCTTCGACAACCCAGATTATAGATACCCCTACCTAATTTGTCCTAATTAAGTTTCCGTTTTATTCAATAATAGAGTTTATGGGTGTGTTCAAATCCACATGGTCTATGGTCAAAGCCTTTTTACTCTATTGGTTATACACTCATTCTTTTTGACAACGCGGTGGCCGCTACGATGCCCCCGCCATCGGCAACGACTGCCGATCCATCAGGTACGCATGGGGCTTCGACAACCCAGATTATAGATACCCCTACCTAATTTGTCCTAATTAAGTTTCCGTTTTATTCAATAATAGAGTTTATGGGTGTGTTCAAATCCACATGGTCTATGGTCAAAGCCTTTTTACTCTATTGGTTATACACTCATTCTTTTTGACAACTTTAAATCTAACTTTTTTTAAATAATAATAATAATAATAATAATAATATTAGTTATAGCTTCTATAGAATACAGAACCTGTAAAGACTAGTGATACAAGTATTTAAAGGGTAACACCATAACTTAAAGCAAAACAATTAAGCCTTCACATTTACCATCAAAACCAAGTTAAGAACTTGATTGTTATAACTTATAGCCAATGGAGGAAGGTGATGGTCTATGAGCAAGAAGCTTTAGGAATGAAGACTATAACAATAGAAGGGTGTTCTTGACAAGTTATCCTCTCCATTTTGATAATGAAGAAGACCATCAAGAAACACAAGTGTATACAACTCCAACTACGCGGAGTGATAGAGTCGGTAAGGAGCTAGTAGGTTCCGTCTCTTAATAGGGTTGTCGATGAACCAAACATATAGCGACTCATTTGATGAGAAGTTCGTTATTTAGTAAATAAACATAAACACATGTTTTGTTCACTCATACACATAGTGTTTATGTTCGTTTAGCATATTAACATATAAATAAATAAATAAATAAATGATTAATATAATATATAAACGAACATAGACAACTTCATTCCATAACGACATGAAAATATTTTTGTTTATATACAAACATTCGTGTTCATTTGTTAGGTTGGAGTTAAGCGAAGGAATAAAGCCTCGTAAGTGTCTGTTTGATTCGTTTACAACTCTAGTTCTTTGTCCGCATGATGAAATTTCTTTTGTGTTAATTGCAGATAAAAGTGAAAAAAGGAAGGAAAAGATGAAGAAGATAATAGTGACAATAGTGGAATGGGTAGGAGGAAAAACTATGGTTTTAAGAAGGTTCAAATACAAGATTTCTTTTTATGTGTTTAGTTGTTTTCCTATTGGGTTTAAATCTCCTAAAGCATTAATTTCCTCATCTTAAAATGGATATATATATATATCATTATAATGTAGTCTATATGTTTTTATTAAATAGAATATAAATAAATCATATGCGGACACATACGAAAAGTCCTTTCGGCTCGGTTTTAGCCCAAAACCAATCCAAATTGAATTGTACAGGTCCCTAATTGAAACCGGCTGACTTTATTCGGCCCATTTGGTAGACTTGAGATCCAACCAATTCACCATTCGGTTTATGTTGTGTTTTGATGATTTAACAAATCAACTAAGTTTGGAACTTAAAACTGGCCATGTAAACCGAACCGGTTTATACTTCATTATTTATACATCATTTTCATTTTTTTAATATTTAATTATGTTATACGTACTATATTTATACTATTTTAATACAAACTAATAACATATTAGTTCAGACAGCTAAAACGTATTGGTCAGAAAAATCCAATCCATTCAGTCAGACGTCAGGTTTTGAAATTTTAGTGAGTGGTTCGACCCATAATTTTCGTCAAAACATGCCGTACAATAGACATATGAGAATTTCTATAGTAACAAATAAATAAATATGAATTTACATATCAATATGCAACATAAATATGAATTTATGCTTGTTCTTGATGAAATTAGCAAGCCATCATAGCTTTAAACTCATCAAAGTTAAGCACTCCATCACCATCCATATCAAACTCATGAATCATCCCAACACACTCATCAAAACTCACCGAGTCGACTCAGCATCCGCTTCAAACTCTTCGGAGTAATGCAATCCGTTCCCTCCATTTCATACATTCGAAAGCCTTCTTCAAATCCTCAACCTTCTCTTCGTCCTCCGAGCTTTCCATCAAATTAATAAAATCTTCGAACGCTACCTGTCCGTCGATCACGTCCTGTACCTCATCGATTGATATTTCATCGTCGTGAATCAACCGATAGCAGTGTTGCAACTGGGACGGGGAGATCATGCCGTTGTGGCCTTCATCAAAGCGGTCGAATACTCGCTTGTAATCACTTGGTAATTTGTTCATGATTTTGAAGAGCTAGTGATCAGTAGATTGATGGTTATAACAAATTATGATGAAATCAAAGAACTGAAGCATGATTATATGGTGTCGATTTTACGCGTGATTCTTGTTAGGTATTACGTGTACGCGGCTGACCCGAAAGGAGTCGGATAGGGCGACAGAAATCAATACAATACAACGGCTCGGGCCTTAAGAACTTAACGGTATTTCTAACTGATTTCTAAAACGAATAATAATACGTGCAGCGGAAACAACGAGAAGTAAACTGAACAAAAATTAATAACCCCAAATAAACCAAAAAACACAAACCTGAAACAAACTGATCGACGGCTTCTGTTTGTATTAACTAATCGGTTCCTCAGTTAATGGGTGGTTGACTTTTGCAATACACTTTTGCAAAATCAATTAACAAACGGTGACAATAGATCTTTGTTGCAAACACTTATCCCAACTCCACTATATATAATAATGATGGCAGCTGAATTCTCTTGCGACACAAAAAACACAAGAACCAATAGAATCTCTTTGGTTATTGTGGTATAAATCACGAACAAGATAATTGGCGGCGGCTATAGGTTTCTCACAAACACATACGATTTAAACAAACAATAATAATAAATCCTAAAGCAGTAAAGTGGGGACACGAGATTTACGTGGTTCGGTCACGGTGTGTAACCTACGTTCACGGGCAACAAACAGGTCTCTTCTTTTATTGAGGTGCTCAAAAAATACATGATACACTATGGTTTATATAGGGAGGTATCGAGGGTTTTTTTCTTTCTCCACAAGTTACAAGAAAATAAAATAAACGGGCCACTAAAGTTGAGTGGGTGGCCAGCCCATTCAACCCTTCAAGTCTTTAACTGCCAACCCAAGACGGGCCGAGGCTACACCCGTATAGAACCCAACAATTCTTATTATTATTAGATTATACATAATTATTTTGAATTATGCAGCTTCCAAGTTTACGTACGAAACGAAATTGAAGTGTACGTGTGTGAAATTTAATAGCAGCTTTCCCACGTAATTTATAGCGAGTTGACGAAGCTTCAGTGAACTTGTCTAGTAAAATTAATAAGGATTCAAAAAGTATATAAAAAAATTAAAGAATCTTGACTTGAATATTATTATGTTTTATATAATTTTAAAGGTTAGAAACACCGATAAGTAGCAAATATTGAACGAAAATGAAGGGTCGGACTCAATATGGAATCCAAATTAATTTCCATAGGCTGGGGGGGGGGGGTTCAAAATATTCAACGGAAACTGGTCAAGTAACACTACGCATAATAGATTTAGGTTGAAAACAGATAAATTTGCGCTGTTAAACAAAAAAGGCTTTTGCCCCTGTTCATTATTTTATAAAAAAATCATATTCTTTATTCGAAGTCTTGCGGGTGGTGGTGTGTCGTACTCGTATTCCTAAGCTAGAATGGAGGCTGTAAAACAGTATTTATTGTTATAATTTATTCTTTTACAAGCTAACAACTTTAGAAAGGAAAGCAACTCAAATCTATAAAACCTAAATCTGGATGACCCATATTTCAACTCAACCGGTTTTTTTCCATTCTTCAAAGCTGTAGTTACTGGTTAGACCTATAATTTTCGTCAAAATAGGTCGAACTAAATCATTGCATTAATGGTCAAGATGTGTGCTCACATATATATTTGTAACCATTGTTGAAAACAATAGAAATGTAACACCACAAAATTTCGGTTCAAATTTGGCAAAATTACAAAGATAAAGGATCAAAAATAATTATGAGAAAAGTAATGGGAAAAATATAATAAAGAAAAGAAAGCATTTTATGTTAAGGAAATAAATATGGAAACTCCATCCCACACGAAAAGTAGGAAAGAAATAAAAGCATTTTATAAGGAAGGAGTTTTCTATAGTAATGTTCTTATGTAGCTAACCACTCTCAAAGTTCTAGCGGAGGGTGCAAAGCACCCGACGCGCACGCGCAAGGACAAAGACAAGGGGCGTAATGTGGCGTTTTGATGCCGCACTTGGCATCGCATGCTCACGAGCCGCATAAGGGCCGCTTTAGTATTTTTGAACTATAGAAGATAGACCAAGAAGTGACGAGTTAACAAAAGTCCAGGGGCTGAAAATAAAATTTTGGTTTTCTAGACCTATCGCGCTACACGATGGGTAGAACATGATCATCGCGCTACGCGATGGTGTTTCCCAGAAGTTAAGAAAAAGGGGCGCCGCACTACGCGATGGTCCAAGAGGAAGGGGGTATCGCCCTACGCGATGACCCGGTTAAGTAACCGGGTACACGTGTCCAACCACGTGTCAACACGTGGCAGGACCTCAGCTATTGCGGCGTCGCGCTATGTGATGGCCGAGGAGAAAGCCCCATCCCAATACGCGATGGTGGCAAAACTTTGCCTATAAAAGGGGCTACGGGTTTAAAGCAATTTCATCCCTTACACACATATAACCTTGGGAAGCGTGCCCGACCATTGTGAGGTTCTAAGGTCCTGATTTCTCAAGAAATGTGTAAGAATTTGGGGTTCTAACGCCCTATAGATTGGTTAAGCGAGTTAGAAGCAAAGTTCTGACAGTTCAAGCTATAGAACGTGATAGAGAGTAGAAGTGCTGTTCGATCAATCTTAAGCGTCTAACTCAGAATACCTGTTTGAGGTAGGGGTTCTGCTTACGTATTATTTTATTATTATAATGGCTTGGACCATAGTTGGGGGTATAGCCCGAACCTTGATCACTATTGTTAAGTACAATATGATTTTCATAAGTAAAGGTTATAGTCAAAATATTGTTTCTTTATGATTAAGAAACGTAAGGAATAAAATAATATTTCTTTATGATTAAGAAAGGTATGCAAAGGTTATAGTTAAATTAATGTTTCTTCTTGAAGAAGAAATCCAGTGTAGATGTTTTTTCCTGAAGAAGAAACATAGTATATGATTAATGAATAGACAAAGGGGACTTAAGGTCTAAATGTTTTATGAAAACAAATGAATTGTCAAGGTTAAAGATATACGAAACAGACTATAGGTCTAAAGCTAGATCGTTGATCTAGATATTTATACAAAGATTTCTTGTACTATAGGTTCGAGAGAGCAAGAATGCATAAATCAGTAAGATACACTGATCAAGAACAAAAGGTGAATACGCGCAACCTTTTTATTGTATGAGCATGTTTTATAGGCGTGAATACGCCCAATCTTTTTATAGTATGAATATGTTCTCCGACGTGAATACGTCTAAATTTACTATTGCGTGAATACGCTTAATATGTTTAAAGTTTCTTTATGACGTGAATACGTCTATGTACTGTTTAAAGATATTTACTCTTTTAAACCTATGGAGGGTTATCCATATGTAAAGAGTCAGAAAAGTATTTATATGAGGGTTAGTGCAAATCCTCTATGTTTACTCTTTTAGATTATGGACGGTTATCTATATGTAAAGAGTTATGGAAATATTTACATGAGGGTTGGGTTGAATTCTCTAAAACGTTTTGATACAATGTAGTATTAAACACTCAGACTAAAATATACAAGTGTCTGGATCCATACATATATGTCTGTAGTGGGCACACTACAGACATGACCATGGGGCAAGTGATTGTCTCTAGGGCGAGTGAGGTCCGATTATGTGGTCTATGACTATTTTTAGTTCCAATGAGATGGGATGAGGCCCACTGAGTTGTTGAATACTATTGGTGATGTGTCATAACATAAGTGATTTGATATTAATGAATATGATTATGTTTTGAAGAATTATGAAACTTTTTATTGAGTCAGCATTATTCACCAGCATATAGCTGACGTATTTTTCCCACATTTCAAGGATACGGTGATGTTCGGTTTATTTGTACATATTTTAGTTTGCTAACTTAGTCGTTTTAATCGTTTAGTTTAGGAACTTTGGTACTTCATACATGTTTATTGTGTTTCAGGTCACAGGTACTTAACGCGCTTAATTTGGACCTGTACGAGCATGGAATGAAGACCCGGGATGTCCAGCACGCGAATCGAGACACTTTTATGGACTTGCTGACTGAAGTCACCCATCGCGTAGCGCGATGGGTGTGGAAGACAAGGCATCGCGCTACGCGATGCCTTTTATTATGGACTGCGTTGACTTTTGGTCCATCGCGTAGCACGATGGACTCGGAGAGGAGACCATCGCGCTACGCGATGGTCCCCAAAATCGTGAAAGTTAGGGTTTTATTATATAAAACATTTGGACGACCCTAGATGCCATTTTTCACATTCCAGGCGATTTTCAGAGCAGAAAGGAGAGAGCCACCATCACTTCCAATCATCTCCAAGCATCATACATGTCCTATCAGATCATAACCGAAGCATGAAGGATGCCGATGCGCGGCTAGTTCCTTCGAGTCATGCTCGGGATGTAGAGTATTGTATCTTTCAGTTTTTCTCATGTATTAAGAACGAATTGATTGTAACTATTGTTGATGTTAATCTATGAGTATTGATGTCTAGTATGATTGTGCACAATGTCAGTTTAGGTTTATTTCGATCAGAACAATTAGTGTGCCACTTGCTATGATAATTGCTTGTAGGATTGTTTTGACCTGTTAATTGCAAGAAAGCATACCTTTGCCCTTAGTTGAGTCACACTGGCAGGGACCCTTTGATAACCAGTGTCGTGTGTTAGTGAGCGTGGATGCCTAAGGTTTAACCGGTTAGTCAGTCTGTAGTTGACACAGGATAGTTTATCTGTTAAGTTGCATGAGTTTGCTGTTAGGTTACGTACTTGGATTCCCGGGTGTGATTTGTCTTTGTTAATTGATTGAATACGTGATTACTTGTTTGCTTTTTATAAAATATAAACTGTTTGCTAGTGTGATCAAAACTTTAATTGAAACACTTCATAATGTTAGGAATCGTTTACATTTTACAGTGACCACATACTCCTCGTGGTTCGACACCCTACTTACCCTGACTAGTTTAAGGTGATTAGGACACTGATTTATATTGTTTTTGACTAGATAGCGACAGTCTAGCATCAAAATGGCGCCGTTGCCGGGGAGTTAGTGCGCTTAGTGTTTTTGTGTTAATTGATTTCTTTGTTTAAATTAGTTTAATTTAGTTGTTATTTCTATTTTTAGTTTAGTTTATTTTGCTTTCCATTTTACGTGGGGTGTGTTATTTGTGCAGGTAACAGGTTTATGCACACCCGCTATTCAGGAAGAAATTCCCATTGATTTACAAGCCAGAGATTGAACGTTTAGCTCGGCAAAACCGAGCTCAGATCAGACAGCCAGATATGGAAGGTCAGAACCAAAACCAAAATCAAAACCAAGACTCACCACCTGAAATTAATGTTTTCCAACCCGAACCAAACCCACCGAATAATCAAAACCCACCAAATAATGACCTACCACCACCAATACACACCAATCAACAACCCCAAAATTCAGCCCAACACTCCATAAACCGAAACCATGACAGACCCGGGCCATCAGCCCCGAATAATACCTCTCGTCTCTGACAGCCGATTATCAAGAATTTGATCATGTCAGTATTCACACTAAAGACGAAGAAGAGGGAGATGAGGAGGAATTTGGGCCAAGAAATGACAATGCGGGTTTGCGTGTTGAAGAGGTTGGGGAACTAGTTAGGGTGAGAGATAACAGGTGGAGGAACAAGAATCTTGATCGAGGTGGTATAGGAAGATATCGGGAGGAACAGAGACAGCTGATTCAGGTTAATCGGGGAGGTTTTGAGGAACCGAGGGCCAGGCAAAGGAATTACAGGCCTTTGGTTCAGGGTGTTAAAAGTCGGTTCAGACCAGCTATATCAGATGGTGTATCACCGATTGTCCCACAGGTGCGTGTTCAGGGACATCCGACATTTAAATCCCGTCCGTCCTACATCAACATAGTTCCCCATTTTCACGGACTGGGATCAGAAGACCCGTATTCACACTTGTCAGATTTTTCAGCTATTTGCGAGTCTATTGGTGATGGCACTTATGATCAGGATGAGGTTCGGATGCGGTTGTTCCAGTTTTCATTAAAAGACAACGCAAAACACTGGTTCAACTCGCTACCGATGCATAGTATTGAGAACTGGGCCGAGATGCAGCAGGTTTTCCTTAATGAGTATTATTCGCAGTCGAAGACTAACGAAGCCCGGATGGAGATTCGACATTTTGCACAGTCACCGGGTGAGTTGTTTCATGAGGCATTTATTCGTTATAAGGAGATGATCAGGAAATGCCCGCACCACTAGATTGAGTCGTGGGAGTTAGTGAAATGTTTCGTTGACGGGTTGACTTACGAGGACAAAAAGTATCCGAAATCATCATGTAATGGGATGTTGTTGAACCAACCAGAAGAGGATGATTGGGATTTTCTTGAGTTTATGTGTGAGGATTCCAAGTCAGAAGCAACAGCTGAACGAAGACGAAAAGTCGGGGTCACCTGAACAGTTAAATCAGCTTCGAGCGAGTCAGTCAGAATTGCAGAATTGGAACGCGAACTCGCGAGTTATCGGAAAGAGAAAAAGAAGGAGGTTGGTAAAGTCGGGGTGAAATTCTCGGTTTATTCAAATTATGGTGAGTTGGGGCATAAGGTTGAAGATTGCTCTAGGGTTGATGATGACGAGTATACCGATGAGGAGGAAGTCAATTACGCGTACGGGGAGTCCAAGGGCCAAGGATTCAATTTGAACACTTATCATCCGGGCCTAAGGAATCACCCAAACTTCAAATACGGGAACGCGTCGAACCAGTCAAACCCGAACTTTCAGGGGTCCAGTCAGAATCGACAGCAGAACAGTTACCGTCAGGGTGGTTCGAACAGTCAGAGTTACAGTCGGGGATATAATAGAGATAGTTACCGGGGTAACAGTTCGTCAGGTAATCAGAATCAGGATCAGCAGAAGGGTAGTTCGGGAAATTCAGACAAGTCAATTCATTCAAAGTTAGATGCGTTGTTGAAGGGCGTGACTGATAATCAGAAGGAGACACAAAGACAGTTCGAGTTGAGAGACAAGTCAGCAGAAGCAATGTCAAAACAAATTGGTCAGCTCGCAGCAGACATGGCAAAGTTACAGAAAACCGCGGGTCAGTTACCGAGTGATACCACAGTGAACTCGCAGCATTTCAGTTCGAGTTCGAGTTCAAAGAAGCACGTCAATCAGGTAAGTATTTTAAGAAATGGAAAAAAGTATGATAATAAGGTTGGGGGTCCACCATCTCGGGTTGATGGGGTGGTGGAAGATGTTGATGAAACAGTCGTCAGTGACGACGAACCAGAACTTGTTTTAATTGAAAATAATAAAAGTGAAATTAAAATAAATGAACCGGTTCTGAAGAATGGTAACAACAATTCTAAGGACACGGGGAAGGCTAAAACCGTCCCCTATCCCGATGCCTTGTTGTCACCATCGAAGGCGAAGATGGCATCTAAATGGGGCCCACAGCACGAAGAAATGTGGGAAACATTTAGACAGGTTAAAATTAACATTCCTCTTTTAGATGACACAAAACAAGTTCCCGCCTATGCGAAGTACTTGAAAGATTTGTGCACACAGAAACGGAACCGATAGATCCCTAAACAAATTGATTTAACAGATAATGTGAGTGCAATTCTTTCGGGTGCTCTTCCTCCTAAGCTACAAGATCCGGGAACGCCCATTATATCAATTCAGGTGGGTGATTTTAAAATGACATGGGCACTCCTAGATCTTGGAGCTAGCATTAGCATCCTCCCGGGAAGTCTATACGACCAGTATGACTTCGGTCCGCTTCGGGCAGCCGCGACTACCGTTGTTCTCGCGGACCAGACACCAAAACTTCCCCGTGGAATGTTACATGACGTGATTGTTAAGGTGGAAGATTTTTACAATCCAGTTGACTTTTTGGTTCTCGATTATGTCTCGGGTGAGAGAACCAAACAGCCCACGGTTATCCTCAGTAGGCCATTTTTGGCCACCGCAAATGCCAAAATCGATTGTCGAACCGGTACTGTAGACGTGGCATTTAGTAACCATAAGCTTAGACTTAATGTTTTCACACATGTAAATAATTCTCCGGTTGATGATGAATGCTTTATGGTGGACATTATTGACGAGTGCATTCCGTTATACGACTCGGTCGTGGACACGGATGGCACAACGGAGACGTGTTTTATGTTTGACAGATTACAGGTGGAAACTGATAAGCAGCTGGAAGAGGAGGAGAAGAAGCTGGAGGTTGCAGCTTTACGGGGAGATCGACCCCCGTGGTCGGTTCAGGTGGAACCGCTTCCCGAGAAGATCGATACCGGGTTGAAACCATCTTTACAGAAAGCACAGAAAGTCGAGCTGAAGGAGCTACCGAGGCATCTGAAATACGCGTTTTTAGGTAAGAATGATACATTGCCGGTTATTATAGCTTCCAACTTGTCTTTGGAACAGGAATCTGCTTTGCTGAAGGTGCTGGTTGCGAGGAAGCGATCGGGTGGATTAGCGCGGATCTGAAAGGGATTAGTCCCTCGATAGTGATGCACAAAATTTTGACAGATCCGGATGTGAAACCCGCGCATGATGCACAAAGACGGTTGAACCCGAACATGCGGGAAGTTGTGAAGAAGGAGGTGTTGAAGTGGCTCGATGCTGGAATTATTTTTGCCATTTCAGACAGCACATGGGTGAGCCCGACTCAGACAGTCCCAAAGAAGGCGGGCATCCAAGTCGTCAAGGACGACTCAGGTAACGAGGTTTCCACCCGGCCGGTAACCGGGTGGCGTAATTGTAGTGATTATCGAAAACTGAATGCGGCAACATTGAAAGATCTCTTTCCGCTTCCGTTTATCGATCAGATTGTGGAAAAGCTATCAGGTCAAAATTTCTATTGTTTTTTAGATGGTTATTCGGGTTATAACCAGATAGCTATTCATCCTGAAGATCAGGAGAAGACTACGTTCACATGCCCGTATGGCACCTTCGCATTCAGGCGAATGCCATTCGGACTGTGTAACGCCCCCGCCACCTTTCAAAGGTGCATGATGAGTATTTTTTTCAGATATGGTGGGGGAGTCTTTAGAAATTTTCATGGATGATTTCTCAATCTTCGGCACATCTTTCGAATCTTGTTTACATCAGCTTGAAAGAGTTCTAGAAAGATGTGTCGAAACAAATTTGGTTCTTAGCTGGGAGAAGAGCCATTTCATGGTCCAGGAAGGGATTGTTTTGGGCCATGTTGTGTCGAGTCGTGGGATCGAGGTGGACTGAGCTAAGGTTCAAGTTATTTCCACCCTACCTCATCCCACAAATGTCAAAGACATTAGATCATTCCTTGGGCACGCAGGGTTTTATAGGAGGTTTATTAAGGGTTTTAGTGACATCACCAAACCCTTATGTAACCTATTGTTAAAGGATGCCCCATTTGATTTTAACGAGGAATGTGCTAAGGCCTTCGACATTCTGAAACAGAAGTTGGTGGAAGCCCCGATTTTGCAATCACCCGACTGGAAATTGCCTTTTGAAATTATGTGTGACTCGAGTGATTATGCAGTCGGGGCTGTTTTGGGTCAACGGGTTGAGAAGAAACCCGTTGCTATATACTATGCGAGCAAGACCCTCTCAAACGCTCATTTGAATTATACTACAATTGAGAAGGAATTGCTCGCGGTATTGTATGCTTTGGATAAGTTCTGTTCTTACATATGGGGTAGCAAAGTAATTGTTTATTCTGATCATTCTGCAGTTAGGTACCTCATGGACAAGAAAGACGCAAAACCCCAGTTAATCAGATGGGTTTTGTTGTTGCAGAAATTTGATTTGAAAATCCAGGACAAAAAGGGAACAGAGAATGTCGTTGCAGATCATTTGTTTCGGAGTGTGATTGAAGATGGAAACCGGGACGGACCCATAAACGAGTCTTTCTCTAACGAACAGATTTTGGCGGTTTCCCAAAACCCTTGGCTTGCTCATATTGTCAATTTTAAAGTTGCAGGTGATGTGCCTAAGCATTGGCCAAGGAGGAAGAAGAAACATTTGGTGTCACAGGCGAAGCAGTATATTTGGGATGACCCCGATCTGTTCAAGATTGGAGCTGATCAAATGATTAGGCGATGCATACTTGAGGAGGATGTTAGATCAGTATTGGAGCACGCACATTCGTTTGTGTGTGGTGGTCATTTTAGCGGACAGAAAACCGCTAGAAAAGTGTTGACTAGTGGCTTTTATTGGCCAACATTGTTTCGGGATACTCACGAGTTCGCGACACGTTGTTTGAAGTGTCAACAACTCGGGAGTATTTCTAAGAGAGATGAAATGCCCTTGAAACCGATCCTAGTTATTGATATTTTTTATTTGTGGGGGATTGATTTCATGGGCCCGTTCCCGAACTCGTATGGAAATTTGTACATCCTAGTGGCCGTCGACTATGTGTCGAAATGGGTTGAGGCGATAGCCACTAGGACAAATGATCACTCTGTAGTTTGTAATTTTGTGCAAAGCAACATATTTTCAAGGTTTGGAATCCCCTGAACCATTATTAGTGACGGGGGTTCTCATTTTAAAAATTTTAAATTTGGAAAGTTGCTTAAAAGATATGGGGTGGATTATAGAATTGCAACGCCTTACCATCCACAAACGAGTGGACAAGTTGAGGTTTTAAATTGGCAGATTAAACAGATTTTACAGAAAACCATTCGGACGGACCGGAAGGATTGGTCAACTAAGTTGACCGACGCCTTCTGGGCCTACCGAACTGCTTTTAAAACACCGATTGGAACCATACCATATAGACTTGTGTATGGTAAGGATTGCCATTTACTGGTTGAACTCGCATAGCGTGCTTATTGGGCTACTAAGGAAGTTAATGCCAGTTACGATGATGCAGGTAAAGCAAGAAAGTTGGCACTGTGTAAGATTGAAGAGTTGCGGGACGAAGCGTATGAGTGTGCGTTGGCCTACAAGGCGAAAATGAAGAAGGTCCACGATGCAAAGATTCGGTTGAAAAGCTATGAGATTGGTCAAAAGGTGTGGTTATACAACACAAGAATGAAGCTTTTCCCGGGAAAACTGAAAAGTAAATGGACGGGCCCGTTCTTGATTGTTTGAGTTGGTAATCATGGGCAATTTGAGATCGAGGACTTCGATGACCACATTCAGCATGGCTACAGGTTGAAGACGTACTTAGATATGGATTATATTCACAAGATGGACAAAGAATCGGTGAGCTTCATTGTGACCTCACCGGTTTACGAGGATAATTGAAGCATTTGAGGCATTGTCGAGCTGTAGACACGCAATTCAGCGCTGACCGGGAGGCAACCCAAGGTTTGTAAGTATGTTCTATTTTATTTTCTGTTTGTCGAGTCGGTTTTTGACTTTTATCTCGAGTTATGTGCAGCAAATCCCAAGTGTGGGGAGGCTTTTGGTGAAGTGTGCATCATGGAGGTTCGGTAAGTATTTGGTCAATTTCACGTCAATCCAGGTACCATTGCAAATTTCGACTTCGGAAACGTGTTCAGGGTGATGTCGGGATGTCGAAAAGTGACCGGGTCGGAAAATGCCCGACCCAAAATCGGCAAAAACTTTCTGTTCACTGGGGACCATCGCGTAACGCGATGGCCCTGGACAGCTCACCATCGCGCTACGCGATGGTGGCTGGGACATTCCTGATGTCTGACGTCATCGGGTAGCGCGATGACGCCAGACCAACTACCATCGTGCTACACGATGGTAGCCAAAACCCTAGATGGCCAGATTTGGATCGCGTAGCGCGACCCTTATCTCCATGACCCGTCACGCTACGCGATGGGCCATGGATAATCCGAAAAAAATAATAATAATAAATAAATAAAATATAATACAATAATAGTGTGTATATATATATATAACAGTTCCCCCCCACCGCCTCTTCATGTCTCTCCGTCCCTCTCTACACCTCATCACCGACCACCGTCTCTTCGGTCAACCACCACCGTTCACCGCTTCTCTCTTCTCTCTCTCCTATCACCAGTCACCGCCGATCACCATTTCACACCACCGCCAGCTACCACCGTCCACCCTCATCATCTTCTCTCTCCAACCACCACTCACCGTCGCTCATCACCATCTTCATCATCTTATCACCAGTCACCGCCGACCACCATCGTTCGTCTCCGTCACCGTCATCATCTTCCACCATCATTTTATGATTTGAATTCCGAGTCCCGAGGTAACTTACCCGTCATCCACTGTTAATTGAGTTTGATTTGATTCGGAATTGTGGTTTGTTGTCGGGTGACTTTAGTTTAAGTTTAGATCATTAGTAATTGTCGTTCGAAAGTGATTGTGTTTGGTGTTAAGCAGGTTGAGTTTTGGCGGGATTGGAGTTTGGCTCGGGTTATGTTTAAATGTTCGGGTACCGGGTCGGGGTTCTTAATTCGGAAATTGATAATAATAATAATAATAATAAAAGTAAACTAAACTAAGAAAAATAAAAAAAAAATTAAATTTTTTTTATAAGATTATTTTAATATTATAATATTATTTTAATATAAAAACTATAAAAATTAATTTTAATATCTAATATATAATATCACATAAAAATATTTTCATATTTTAATTAATTAATAATAATAATATTAATAATATTATTCTAATACATTAATATAATTTAATATTATAATAAGATATGATCTAATATAATAATATTTTAAAATTTTACCTATTAATAATAATACTACTAATAAAATCTAATTTAATTAACTTAATATTAATAATATTTTAATATCGCATAATAATTTAAGTTAATAATATTATAATAATATAAGTGAATCTCGAGACCCGATTCGCCTGATTTTGTTAATCCCGATTGAGTTCGTTTTGTGCACGTTTTTCGAGACACTTGTCAGTCGTGTCTGTCCGTTCGAGTCAATTTAGTTCGAGTCTGTCGTTTTGTGTCGAATTTTCGGGATTTTGTGCGTTCCTCGTATTTGGGTTATCCGCCCGTACTCAATCTCCATTCGGGCGGAGATACCTGGTTATTTTATTTGTATATAGGATATCCCGAAATTTTCTCATTTTCGTGTTAATTGTTGATAGTTCATGTGTATTGTGCAGCATGTCGAACGCTCCAAGACCTTCATCAGGCGCCGCCGGGCGCAAGCGACAGAGACCAGCAGGCGCGGGACGACGAGGTCCCGTTGCCCGACCTAGAGGAGCTCCAAATCCCCCCACAGCCCGTAGTGCGCCCACCACGGGTTATCAGGTATGATGGGGATGAGATCCCGATCACTCCCGATACGGTTCGGGAGTCGATCGTGGGGGACGGCCACCAGATCCCATATATCATACTCCGATATGCTCCTTTGTCGGAGGAGCAGACATCGTATCGCCATTTCGCGGCGATGCAGCTCTTTCGACATAGGACGATCGACTGGACCCTGCTCCGGGCAGTGGGCCAGGAGGTGGACGTCCGGGCGATGTTGAGCGACCGGTGGGTACAGATCCTCACATGTGACTCGATGCAGTATGTCGAGCTCATATGTGAGTTCTTTTCTACATTCCGACACGTGCCCACCGATTTCTCCGAGCCCCATGCGGTGTCATTTGCCCTTGGCCGGCAGACATTCGAGATGTCTGTACCACAGTTTGCTGTGGCCACCGGGTACTACACCACGGAGGAGGTGTTGACCCCGAAGTTCCGTACGAGCCTTCGGGCTTATACTCTTCAGTCACAGATTGACCGAGGCCCAGTTGGGCCAGTTCTGGGCGACGATAGCGGACGGGGCCCACTTGAGCACCGTTGTCGAGTCGTCCATTTGAGACCCCGTCCACCGTTACCTTAATCGCATTGTTGCTTGCTCTATCGTGGGCCGTCATTCGGGCCACAATAAGTGCAGCAACATTGATCTTTTTTCTTTGCTGTCGATTATCACGGGCCGGGAGGCCAATATAGCGACGCTCTTTCTTGCGTCGTTCTCCCGGAGCTGTAGTTGGCAGGGCCGGTCAGCCCAGTTGGCTTTGGGGCCTTTTATCACTCATATTGCAGAGCGCCTCGGGGTATTCGACCGTTACCCGCTTGATTATTTTACCCGAGGGCCTGCTACGACCCCATATGATTTGGAGGACGCCCGGAGGGCCAGGTACTGTGAGCTTCATGATCCACCCACGCTCGTCCCGGTCCAACAGGGTTCTCAGGCACCATCACCTCCGGGGACGGACCCGGCTGTCGCGCTTCAGATGGGTATCCTGACACATCGACAGTCAGTCCATGTCCCCGATATTATGAGACCGCAGCAGCAACACCCTCTACGCCAGCCACAGCAGCCAGCCACGCCATTTACACTTGAGAGCATACATCAGCAGCAGATGGAGATGCGGGCTCACATGGCCCGCCAGGACGAGTATTTTCATATTCTATTTACTCATCTGCATGTACCGATCCCAGCATCTTTAAAGATACATCAGCAGGCTGGAGATCAGGCGGAGGCATCTGGCTCAGGTCAGGCAGCTAATCAGCCTGACCTCGCGGGAGGAGATTAGCTGGCAGCAGACGTCGGTTACCGTTTTGGGTTGTTTTTCCTTTTATTTTGTTTTTATTCATATGGTATGTATATTATATTATATTTGGGAAAACATGTATGGGTAACCGGTTGGGTAACATTTGTATATATCTTGTGATGTTTGTCTGCTGTATTTGATATATATATTTGTATATTTGTTTGTGTTACTTTGGAACTTTGTGGGTGTGTTCACTATAAACCCCCACGAGACCTCACTCGTCCACCCGAGCTACCGAGGGGTTTAAAGGGCTTATTGCATACGCTAAATGCAACCGTGATTCCTACAAAAGTGAGTTAGGTCTTTTATTATTTTTAATTTATTAACAAAATTTTTTATGAAATTGACTAACTCGGCTCGGTAATGATTTTTATAATATAATAATAATATTAACTCTCGAAAGACCTAAGTCTTATACTTGTGAGTGGTTGCTTATACATGTCTCGAGATTTGTGTAGATTGGTTAGAGAGTATTGGTCAGTGATGGAGACGTGTGTCACGAGTCTGTTGAGAGTTGTGGGCCGAGTTTAGCATTGCATTGTCTTTATTATCAAGTGATTTCAGTTTCATAAACTATTTTGTTATTTTTATTTTAGTTGTTAGAAATGTAATTGTATAATTTGCTTAAGCTCATCACATTTGTTTCCCGAGTTTTTAGGTAGTCAAACTGTCAGTTCAACCCCGTCCCCCAAATGGTTATTAATTGTTTTATTATTATTTTAACATTGAGGACAATGTCAACCTCAAGTGTGGGGATGGGGGAAAATTGAAAATTTTTAGTCCGAGAGTATCTTGAACAGTATTCAGAAACTTAAGTTATTAACTGTCACTTATTGCTATTAATGCCAAGTTAGAGGTTTTTGGTCATGGTTGGTTTTTCAGCTTCTCGATAGTTTTCCCGACAAATGTTTTTAAAATGAGAAGTTGAAAATGGAATCGTTTAGGCCGAGATAACGAGTCAAGGGGACGGGTATACATGTTTCATATCGGCAACCCATATTTCCAGACATATTGTGAGATTAGTCCCTATACTTAATACACATATTATATAATAGATATAAAACATGTCTTGGCATTTATTGAGGGAAACCGGTATGTTTTACAGAATTAGAACTTGCTTGTCACATGCTTTTCGAGATCTTAATACCACTACCTGTATGGAGATTAGGACTTTAGAAAACCCATTTCGTATATATTTTCCTCACTAAATAAATTCCTCACCCGACATTATCCCCTAGGAGCCCGTTTGGACCATATTCCTTTTTCGTTTGTTAAACTGAACATTACACACCATTTCAGCATTGGCCTTTATTTTATTTTTACCCGTATGATGAGATCCAGTTCGTTATCGAGTTGTATATATATCGAGTTGTACCTAGTCAGACGAGTTGTAAAGTGTCAAGTTCTGAGTTGTAATTACCAGTCATTTCAGTTATTTCAGTATGTGTAAAAAAAATTGAAAAATCAGCAAAAAGACAAAAAGACAAAAAGAAGTTATCAGTTCAGTATTCCAGTTGTTATTAGCAGTTGAGTATGTAAATAGCGGTTGATTGTGTAATTAGTTCGTTTGTATTCGTGAGTCTGTATATTGGTTTGTTTAACTAAATATCATCCACCTGAGTCACTAAATAAGCCTAATCCGCACCCGAACCTAAGCCTCAGCAAAACCTTAGTCCGAGTCTTTATGCAACCGGTGGTTAATGGGTGGAGATAAGACTGACCTGCAAGCATATTAAGTTGTAACTCATATTAGGTATTTTAAGGGCAGAGACATATACTGGCACATCTTTTGTCAGTCCAGATACTAAACCAAGTGGAGTGTTGATAGTGTGAGGGGTGTGAACATGTATGCCCTAACTGGAAACAAAGTACACTTGTCTAGGCGATTCTATAGTTTTATTGTAACATTAACTTTATTTGTGGGTTGTCAATCTAGAAAGTGTCAGTCTGGGAAGCTGGGTATGACCTTAAACCTTACTAGTATTAATGGTGATAATTGGTCGACCTATGATGGTGGTTAATGTTTGCTTTAGAGTTTTGCTTGAGGGCAAGCAAAAGATAAGTGTGGGGATGTGATGTTCGGTTTATTTGTACATATTTTAGTTTGCTAACTTAGTCGTTTTAATCGTTTAGTTTAGGAACTTTGGTACTTCATACATGTTTATTGTGTTTCAGGTCACAGGTACTTAACGTGCTTAATTTGGACCTGTACGAGCATGGAATGAAGACCCGGGATGTCCAGCACACGAATCGAGACAGTTTTATGGACTTGCTGACTGAAGCCACCCATCGCGTAGCGCGATGGGTGTGAAAGACAGGGCATCGCGCTATGCGATGCCTTTTATTATGGACTGCGTTGGCTTTTGGTCCATCGCATAGCGCGATGGACCCGGAGAGGAGACCATCGCGCTACGCGATGGTCCCCAAAATCGTGAAAATTAGGGTTTTATTATATAAAACATTTGGACGACCCTAGACGCCATTGTTCACCTTCCAGACAATTTTCAGAGCAGAAAGGAGAGCCACCATCACTTTCAATCATCTCCAAGCATCATACATGTCCTACCAGATCATAACCGAAGCCCGAGAGATGTCGATGCGCGGCTAGTTCCTTCGAGTCATGCCCGGGATGTAGAGTATTGTATCTTTCAGTTTTTCTCATGTATTAAGAACGAATTGATTGTAATTATTGTTGATGTTAATCTATGAGTATTGATGTCTAGTATGATTGTGCACAACGTCAGTTTAGGTTTATTTCGATCAGAACGATTAGTGTGCCAGTTGCTATGATAATTGCTTGTAGGATTGTTTTGACCTGTTAATTGCAAGAAAGCATGCGTTTGCCCTTAGTTGAGTCACACTGACAGGGACCGTTTGATAACCAGTGCCGTGTGTTAGTGAGCGTGGATGCCTAAGGTTTAACCGGTTAGTCAGTCTGTAGTTGACAATGATAGTTTATTTGTTAAGTTGCATGAGTTTGTTGTTAGGTTACGTACTTGGATTCCCAGGTGTGATTTGTCTTTGTTAATTGATTGAATACGTGATTACTTGTTTGCTTATTATAAAATATAAACTGTTTGCTAGTGTGATCAGCACTTTAATTGAAACACTTCATAATGTTAGGAATCGTTTACACTAACACTAATAGATTTGAATTATATATGACGAGAAGAAGATCTTTTTTTTTTTTTTACTTTACGAAAATAAGAATTTCATCTTTTATCTTGTTGATAAATAATAATGAATATAGAAAAGAGGACGGATTTTCAATTTGATGTGACTTTTGATTCTTTATACAATTAGATCTTATGTCAACAAAGAAAACCCCATTCGTCTAATTTTTACTTGGATTCCGATAAACTAATTAGATAAACTAATTACTTGTTTGCTCAAAATAATTGAACTGAATGTTTTAATTTTAATTCAAAGGAAAGAAAGTGTGGAGTTGAAATAACTCACTCAGAACGCTTTTTAAAGGATTACGTGGTACGATTAAATCGAATAAGCCCTTCTGGAATAAATACTCAGCCGCTTGTGAACCGTCGGGTACTGTTTTATTCAATGTTTGTTCAATTACTCTTTTACCCGCAAAGGCAATGTAGGCATTGGGTTCAGCAATAATGATATCCCCCAACATACCAAAACTAGCTGTCACCCCACCGGTAGAAGGAGATGTAAGGATTGGTACATAGAATAACTTTTTATTGGATTGATAATCATATAAAGCAGAAGAGATTTTAGCCATTTGCATCAAGCTCAAACTTCCTTCTTGCATGCGTGCCCTTCCAGAAGCACACACTATAATAAGAGGTAGAAATTCTTTAGTAGCGTATTCAATCAAGCGGGTAATTTTCTCCCCAACTACGGATCCCATACTACCCCCCATAAAGTGAAAATCCATAACCGCAATTGCTACGTTAATACCGTCTAGTTGCCCTATGCCTGTTTGAACAGCCTCGGTTAATCCTGTCTTTCTTTGATAAGAGTCGATCCGATTTTTATAAGGCTCCTCCTCCGAAAGAAATTCAATGGGATCCAGAGAGACCATGTCTTCATCCATAGGCTCCCAAGCACCCGGATCGATCGAAAGTTCGATTCTATCTGAACTACTCATTTTCAAATTATATCCACATTGTTCACAAAGATTCATTTTTGATTTAAAAAATTTCTTATAATTTAATCCATAACAATTTTCGCATTGAACCCACAAATGCTTGTATTTTTGAGTTACATCCAGATCAGTAGAACTTTCTAGATCAGTAGAACTTTCCAGATCAGTAGAACTTTCTCGTATAATTTGATCACTCGTTCTGGCATCCGCGTTTTGACTACTATTTCCACTTTCACCACAAATGGAACTAGAAATGTAATTGTGACTGGAATTGTTACTACCACTTACAGTGTAACTATCAATACAGATTTGAGACTGAAGATAACTGTCAATACTCCTCATGGTTCGACACCCTACTTACCCTGACTAGTTTAAGGTGATTAGGACACTGATTTATATTGTTTTTGACTAGATAGCGACAGTCTAGCATCATACGGTAAATGTTAGAATAGACAAGCAAGACAGATTAGAAGATTGGTGATATAATCGTTAGACGTTATCTGATGGCTCAGATATTTTATTTAAAATGTTATAAAGAAGAATATTTTCAAATCACAGGTATTTGAAATATTTAACGGGTATTGGATCCCGAGTTTTTATTATAATGATATTCTATTCAAAAGACTTCCGCTAAAAAGAACGTAACTCTGATATTTTTACAAAACAGGTACCAACTATTGGTCATACGCCTAGGCCCTAAGCCGGGGTGTGACAAGAAAGAAGTTTAAAATTTCTTTTAGAGTTCTAATAACAAATAAACTATACACCGAAGGGCTTCTAGTGTAACAAGATGAGATACATAACGGTGTGCAAGTTTAAGGGTTTCAAGATCTTAATGAACAATGTATTTCTGAAGCAATATTAGTGAATGCTTGAGTTAGCTGTTTAAAAATAAATAGGAATTTACAAACGAATTCCACCACTAAATACACGACTTTTTTTAAGTAATGCTTTTTTTATGTATTGATACAACTAATGTTATTTCCAAAAGTTAATCACATCTAAGGTTTTTTCCAATACAAATTACGATTTGAAGTTGGAAGTATAGGTGTGTAAAAGAAATTGTCAGTATTAGAAAGAGAATGCTTGAAAAATAGTACAATTACCACTGGAAATGGTGTTTTCAAAATAAAAAAATACCATTGCCATTGCTAACGACGATTTGCACCAAATAGTAATGTGTTGACATTTCCAACGGCAATTTCTACCAAAAAGTAAAAGTGTTTCCACCATCAATGACGATTTTTGCTGAAAAGTATCTGTTGCCATTACAATTGATAATTTCTGTCAAATTTTTGCAAAAGGTTCACGGGTTTGTCTAATTTTTCTCATACATTGCAGTAAAAGGATTTAATTTTTATAAAAGGTTCACGAGACTTTACAAAAATTCACAACTATTACATAAATAATAGGCCATACTCACCAAAAGCCATTCCTACCCATTCCAAGTCACAAAACAAACTAAAATGTTTATTCCTATTTTTGTTCAGTTATATTGGGGGTGGAAATTTCATTCGAAAACGAAATGATTTCGTGTGATAATTCCACGAGAAATACTACCGCTATTATCAAATAACAATTATCATATGAAGAATTGTAATGGCAACGAGTACTTTTTAGCATAAATCGCCATTGATAGTGGCAACACTTTTACTTTTTGGTAGAAATCGCCGTTGAAAATGTCAATACATTACTTTTTGGTGCAAATCGCCATTAGCAATGGCAATTGTACTTTTTTATTTTGAAATCGCCATTCTCATTGGCAATTACACTAATTTTCAGACATTCTCTTTATACTTCTGACAATTTCTCTTACACACCTATACTTCTAACTTTAAATCGTCATTTGTATTGGAGAAAACGTCGTCATTTGTATTGGAGAAAACGTTAGATGTGATTAACTTTTGAAGATAACATTAATTGTGATCAATACTTAAAAAAAAGCATTATTTAAAAAAAAACCTAAATAATATATGTAATTACAATATCTGAACCTATGCTTGTTCTTCATGAAATTAACAAACCATCATAGCTTTAAACTCATCAAAGTTAAGCACTCCATCACCATCTATATCAAACTCATGAATCATACCAACACACTCATCAAAACTTGTCGACTCCCCGAGTCGACTCAGCATTCGCTTCAAACTCTTCGGTGTAATGCAATCCGTTCCCTCCATTTCATACATCCTAAAAGCCTTCTTCAAATCCTCAACCTTCTCGTCGTCCTCCGAGCTTTCCATCAAATTAACAAAATCTTCGAACCCTAACTGTCCATTGATCACATCATGTACCTCATTGATTGATATTTCATCGTTGTGAATCAACCGAAAGCAGCGTTGTAACTCGGAGGGAGAGATCATGCCGTTGTGGTCTTCATCAAAGCGGTCGAATACTCGCTTGTAATCGGTTGGTAATTTGTTCATGATGTGGCGTGTGGGTTTGGGTTGTAGAAGATTGAAGAATAAGAAATTGATAAATGAATAAATGATGTTGATGAGATCAAAGAGTTGGAGCATCATTATATTTATATGGATTGTAACGCGTTATTATTATTTATTATACCTAATTTTGAATTATGCATGTTCCATGTTGATGCTGAAATGAAACGAAATGGGATTGAATTGTGTGTTAACTTTTCTAGCAATTCTTCCACGTAATTTATGGCGTCATGACGAAACTGCAAGGAAATTGCATGAGATAAAACTTCCATCACAATGATGTTGACCTTTCTCAAATTATAAAAATAAAGAATGAGAAAATGCAAAAATGTGATTATTTAATACATATCAAGACGATTTTTTTAACATTTTATAGACTCCTGTTTCTTGTCGTGTCGATAGTGATAGATGTAAACTCACCATCCACCCCATGCCTGTGGCGAAGGAATCTTGAACAACTAATTTGGATGAGTCAGACTTAACATACATACATACATGTGTGTGTGTTTGTGTATTATATTTCAGTAAAATTATATTACTAAGCAAAAAACCTGGTGGGTCGAGGCCTGGCCCAAGCTAGGATCCGCAAGTGTGCTAGGCGCTGAAGTCAAACACCTTTGGAGCCCAACGCCCCAACCAACTTGAAACCATTCTAGCCTAAGTAAGACACCTCTAGAACCTAACCCCAACCAGCTGGCCGACATTCTAGCCTAGGCGTTGAAAGTCAGGCACGTCTAAAGCCCATGGCAGACAAGGTAGAAGTAAGAGAATAAGAGAATTTTCATTCACCAACAACCTTACATTAATAAAAATAAAAATATATATACAAAAATGCTAAAAGTAACTAAACTTACTCATCCTTGATAAAATATCAATTGTTAGCAATAGCATCCATAGCAAATGGCTTGTGTTTTAAAGAATGTCTTCATCAATTATTCTCTCCATGTAACTTTAGTTCAAAGGTGATATGGAAAAAAGTAAACTTATACTCGATAACAATTTTGCAATCTTATAGTCTTAGATGAAACCTGCCAAAACAAGTCTTTAGAAGCAAGACCAACTTATGGTGGTCAAATAGTTCTTGAATGTTATCCATAATTCGAGAGGGTCTTGATAGTGATTGCGGTGTTCGATCTTCATGGAGGTGATGAACGACGAATATCATGGATTTTGTTTTGTCTTGTAGGGAAATATCGTAATCATCGTTGATTACAACCCGAAATTTGGACTCAATTTATAATTATTTTTTATTTAATATCAAATGTTTTGTTTTAAAAAATAAATCAACAGCTAACATTAGAAATCTTTATGCAAACATAATACATAATATATCAATAGATAGTGACCCAATAGAAAGTCCACTACGAAAACCCAAATGATGTAGTGATGTTCAAGCGTGATAATTGTTTTAACTATTAATAAAATTTTCAAACTACTACTAGCTGTAAAATAAAATACATCAGATGTGCATAACGTTATTTTAAATTGTTTTGGTTTGGGTACACAATTATTATATATACTAATTACAAAAGCTTTGGTGCCGCTAAGTGTCGATTAGGCCATTTGGCGGCATCGTATCGGTCCTTAAATTTTGTTTTTTTAGTTCCAGTATCGTGACGAATATAACGGAAATCGAACGAATTTGTGTAGACTCACTGCATTTTGTTTTAATTTCGGTACTGTAACAAATGTGACGCAAATCAGCCGGGTTTACGTAGACTCACCACCTCACCTTCCAGGATCGGCAATGGTCAGATCTTCCCAATGCAAGAGTGAATGAATGAGTGTTATCGACTGACGCCACTCAATTGATCCACCTCAAATTTTATATGTATTTGTTTTTCCATAACGCATTTAACCGAAATCGACCAAATTTGCGTCGACTTACCGCCTCAACACCCTAGACCGACAACGTTTGGGTTTATCATCGCCCGTGTTTTTCCAACCTGCCCGGCTCAACCGTGCCGGGTAAAACACTAGTTACTAGTATTTGCTAGCTTTTGGTTAATCACGACGTTGTTCCTTTCTCTCTCCAGGACCGGGCATAAGGTGTGGCCGGGTGATCGACGGCCACAGGCCCGACACCCCGCTAGACCGGAAATTTTTTATTTTTAATTATATGCATATATATATATATAGAGAGAGAGAGAGAAAAGAGTTCAAATAAGAATAAAGAGTTTCCTATAAATGGTAAGAACCAATAGATTTTTGACATTTGGCATTAAAACTTATGGTAAAAGAATAATTTTAGGAAACTATTGTTGGACTCGGTATGCCCAAGACACATATTATTATTGATGTGGCTAGTACGTTATGATCCAAGTCGGGTCATACCCAATAACAAGCTAGACAAACACCAATAATGTTTGTTTATATATGATATGATCATAACAAATAAATATTAACACATGAGTTATTTGAAAAGAGGTTTCTAAATACAATATACTTGTGAAATAAATAAATCATATGGATGATTTATACTTTGAGAGAGAGCATTCCATAGTGTTATTTAAGATGGTTAAATAACAATATGTGAAAATGGTTACCAAGCATGTTACCTATATTGTGTTATGTTTATTTTAGGAAATAACACAATTGCGTTTTATGATATAAAAGAAAAAAAATAATAATAATGATAAAGGAAGAGGGTCCCCCCCCCTCTTTCTTTCTCCCTTATTATTTTATTAATATATATTTCCTTAGTGGGTGCATGCAAAGGGTGTGAATGGTGGACTTGTAAGGTGCCATTTTGAAAGACCAAATAACTCTTTCATTTTTTTTCACAACACAAGAACAAGATACAAACTTTTCTCTTTAGTTTTTCTTTTCTTCTTGTATTTGGCCAAAAGGAAAGGAAAGGGAAAAAGATTATCAAGTGTTCAAATCCTAGCTAAGAAGGTGTTTGTTGCAAGGCTTGGGGTATACAAGTTTGAGGAACTCCCATTGAAGTTCTAGCCAATCTTTTCATCATCTTTTACTCATTCCTTGGATTTGAAAGGTAGTCATAACATGCATGGACTTATAGTGATGACATGCATGTGTTTGATAGTATGCATTTTGTATATGGATCCGGGATTGGGTTTTGTATGTGTAAAATCGGTTTTATACATATCAAACTAACAAGATTTAAAACTTTTATCCGCTGCGTTTTTTATAAAAGTAACGTTTTATCACTTTGATAATCTTGTTAAAACCCAACAACTATGTCAGTTATAATGGTAAAATAGTAATTCTAGAAGACTATGTCGGTTTTTGGTAATTTTAAATCTCAACAATTGATTAACATGATCCAATGGCTATGATTTATTTTTAGTCTTTCTAGGAAACTACTTCTTTTTACTATAACTCCCCTCTCTCTCTTTATATATATATATATTGTTTAAACTCAATTACATAACCACTAGCTTGGTCTAGTAGCAAAAGGATATTACTCTCAATCAAAAAGGTTATGGGTTTGAGACATGTTTAATCTTATTTTTATACAAAAGCTTTTTACATAACCTAAATTATAATCAAGTAAGCCCATATCAATATTAAATTGTTTAAACCCAACAAAATATTACTTTTACTTAAAACCCTAAAATATTTTCACATCCAGCCCAAAATTTTTTGCTTTCTCATAGCCGACTCTATTTCTCTCCATAACCACCAAATTGTGATAAGACAAATACCATGTACCGTTGAGAGACCAGTTACTAAATTGATTGAGCAAAACCTGCATGACACGAAAACATGTTTCACCATCTCCTCCAATTCACCATAAACCGAACATATGAACATGCACACAATAATTAACACCGTGTTGCAACACCCCGATTAATATTTAAGCACAAAATCTAAATATCAACTATTATCTAATTATTATATTAAATATATTTTTCACAAATGAAACCTGTAAACGTAACGTCTCAGGATGCGTAACATTTAAACATGACACACGTTCGTAAATCGTAAACACGATGGGTATGTTTGGCATGGAGTTTCTAGCTTTAAGCTTTTAAGAAAAAACTCATACTCAATAAAAAACATTGTTTGTCTGAAAGAGTTTGACGCGTTTAAGTTAGGGGAAAAACTTGAAACTTGAATCTTCTACAAGCAGCATTTTGAAAAAGTTAAAATCTTTTAATATTTAAATTTACTTAAATACCTCCAAGATCTACATTTAATATTATATAATATGTGTTTTTAGTTATGCCCATTTTGATCATTTTATACATTTTATTAAAACTACAGTTACTCTGTCAAATACTTAAATATATCTAAATACAGCTAACAACAACTAGTTTCTAGCCACTAAGCACTCGCTATTAAGTTAATTTTACCAAATATACCCCATATCCACCCACCCACCTTTTACACTCTTAACTGCTTTTCATTTCAAAAAAAAATATCTGGTTCTAGAGTGAGAAACGTTTAGAGAAAGAGAGTAACAGAGGTGGTATTTGGAGCAGATCCGACATTGTAAGTCCAGATTCGATAACGTGGTGGCGGCTGGATCCGAGATCTGTTTTCTGGCGAGTGGCAGTGGCCGACGGCGGCATCTCCGGTGGCTTCTAGTCGGTTTTAGGTATCTCTAATTTATTGTCCTCAGCTTGAATATTAATATATTAGTTAGTTTGATGAAGTAATAGTTCATAGAGTTGTAATTAGTAGCTCCTATTGTATGTGGCCCAAGGTGATATTTTAAATGCTTAGATGTGAATTTATAAACAGGATTACCAACTATGCATATGGTGGTGATGATATTTTTTTATTTTTATGGAGTTGTAACTAGTTTCTTTTGTATGTGGTACAAGGTGATATTCTAAACGTTTAGATGTGAATTTATAAACAGGATTACCAACAGTGCATATGGTGGTGATGATAATGAAAAATGGATTTGGAGATGTATAGCTTGTTGAGGTTAACAAGGCTTCAAGTGGACTATACCACCTTCATAATGGCATTATTGCGCCTTGGCTTGTCTTGGTTGCATGATTGCAAGCGTCGATTTCAGCAGTTTCACTAACAAAGAGACCACCCCACCTCTTTAAAGCCCAACTTGCATTGGCGATTGCTCTTTTTAGTAAAATTGTTCACGGCATGGAGTCACGCTTTGACATGATAGATAGAAGAAAAGCTAGGTTGGGGATGAGAAACACATGCTCAAGATTTTCTTCTTGCTATCTCTATAAATGGGTGGGTTAGAGTATTCTCAGCCCATCCCCCGTCCCCATTTTTATAATTACACTATAAAACACTACATTCTCTCTCCAGTTAAATTAAATCATACTTTTTTATATCTTTATCATTACAGTTTTCTAATTTACAAGAAAATCACTACCATTTTCACAAATTTACAAAAAAACACTACATTATCTATCTTCACCTTTAATTTACACTCAAAACCACTCACAACCCCACCATATAATTTACAAACCTCACTCACATAATTTTAGAGGATGGGTTGGGAATGCTCTTAGGCCAGTATATGGCCCTGGTGGATGACTTGTGGCAAATACTCAAGTCGTGCTCAAATTGGGTTGAGTTAATTACACCAGACATTGATGGTGGCTTAATGTCAAAGCGTACGAAACGTCCGGTGCATATGTCTCATCTAGTAACTCGGATGCTCATGTAGGGATCGACCTAAACGTGTCCGGGCAAGAAGATCAATCACAAGTCCTACGTCGATCACCTGGAATGGACTGGGGAAAAAGATCACCCACAAGTACCGAGATTGATCTCGAATTTTTGAAGACGTACACAAATTATCGAGTAGTATCGAGGAGGCGGACGGGGTGAAGGTTTCAAAAGACAGACTTAGGAAGTTAAACTTTCTTACCAAGGACTTTAGTAACCCCGACCCCATGCGTTGAGAGGTATTCGAACAAGAACAAGCGCTTGTTCTTGAGGAAATCAAAGCAGATTAAGAACGAAGGCAAAGAGCAGGAGGCGCGGAGATCGGGAATAAATTTGTATTTTTATTCTTAAATTTGTAATTTTTTTTATATTTTTAGGATGTTTAATTTTTTTTAATTTGTATTTTACATTATTAAGATGTTTAATGTTTTTTTATTATATAAATTAGTTTTTTAGTTGTATTATTATGTTATATTAAAAAGAATAAATAATCAGATAATTTGCTGAAGCTAGGGCCTAGGGATGAGCTCGGTACCGACCGATACCGGCATTAAAAATACCGATCCCGAAATTTACAATTCTTGGTACCGGCATTGAAGGTAAGGTTCGGGAAATACCGGTACAGTACCGATTCCCGAAACTCAAAACTTTGGTACCGATGGTACCAAATCAGTACCGGTATGGAATTTCTCATCCCTTGCTGAAGCCATCGTTCGCCTGGACCACAACAGGCTCAGGCGGCTTCAGCGAATATCCAGTTAGCACTTCATGACACAACATTATTGGATGAATTCGGAGTCCAGCTTCAGTGACAACATACAGTCTTAAGTATCACCTCATGATTCCTCTATTCCTGGTTGATGAGATATGCCCTGTTTGTCGCAATGCGTGTTTAGACTCATATGGGGAGTACGTGGTACTTTGTAAAAAGCTCCCGGGGTTCAAGTACCGACAGGATGCTTGTTGCTTGCTTGTATTCTGTTTCGATGTAATCACTGCTTTTCAGTTTAATCAATATAAGATTTATCGTCCTCAAATGCAAAATCTCCTGTAACAAAACCCTTGTGGATTAATTGGCGACACGCCATGATTCTAAAACCAAGGTAGTGTTTGGTATAAAGGAATGAGAGACAGAATGGAATGGTTCATTATAAGAGAATGAAAAAAACCATATTTGGTTGTCATGTGGTAATGGAATGAACCATTCCACAAGAAATAAATTTTTTTTCAAATATAGGATTTTCATTCTTTAAGGTTTAGGTCTTTTTTTTCATTCCTTAAAGAAATGGAATCAATAATAATAATAATATATTATGATTTATTATTATATTAGGATTATTATTATTATATTATAATTATTATTACGTTATCAAGGTTATTATATTATTATTATTAATTTTATTATACTATCATTATTTTTGTATATTATAATATATAAATTATTATATTAGACTTATTATCGTATTAACAATATTAGTATTATTATTGGCGACTCAACGCTTCATAAAACGCAGGCATGGTTCAACATTTTTATAATTGTTTTTATTCGTTTAATGGTCTCGTTGAAACGCACAGGTTTTAAAAATGAGTTAATATGAATATTCATATTATTAATACTTATATTAATATTTATTATTATTATTAGTAATAACAATAATATTAATAACAGTAATAATAATAATAATTAAAGGATGATCATTCCATTCCATCGTGGTAACAAAACACGACAATAAATGGTAATGATTTATTTCATTCCTTTATCCATTCCATTCCCACGTCAATTCCATTCCCACATTCATTCCATTATATCAAGTCTTAGCATTCAATGCTTCAACCACTCGTCACAAAACCGTCGGGTCGTCAGTTTTCTTTTTAAATCGTTGAAGCCGACTAGAACACCTAGGCATCCGATGATATTTATTTTGTCTTCCGACTAATTTTTTTGAACGAGTGACAAAATCTGGTTGGTAAAAACCCGTCATGTAATGATAAAAAGTTATCAGGTTGATGAGCTTTATAACGAATATTATGAAAATGGATTGATCCAATGAATATTATGTCAACATTAACACTAACACGTTAATCCTACGGATAGGACATTTTTGCTGACTATCCTTATAATTTTCCTATATTCTTATTCTTTATTTAGTTAATTTAATTTTGAGAACATAAAACAATAAAGGTCGTTGTCTTCGTCGTCGTCGTGTTGGAAGTTTTATCTCATGATATTTCCTTGTGATTTCGTCATCATGTCATAGATTCCGTGGAAGAATTGCTAGAAAATAGCAATCAAGCATCATCTTCGAACCTGCAGAATTCAAATATAAACATATATGTATATTAATAAATAATAATCACGCGTTATAATCCATACCACAACAAACCGTATAAATATAATGATGCTCCAACTATTTGATTTCATCAACATCATTTATTCATTTATCAATTTCTTATTCTTCAATCTTCTACAACCCAAACCCACACGCCACATCATGAACAAATTACCAACCGATTACAAACGAGTATTCGACCGCTTTGATGAAGGCCACAACGGCATGATCTCCCCGTCCGAGTTGCAACACTGCTATCGGTTGATTCACGACGATGAAATATCAATCGATGAGGTACAGGACGTGATCGACGGACAGGTAGCGTTCGAAGATTTTATTAATTTGATGGAAAGCTCGGAGGACGAAGAGAAGGTTGAGGATTTGAAGAAGGCTTTCGAATGTATGAAATGGAGGGAACGGATTGCATTACTCCGAAGAGTTTGAAGCGGATGCTGAGTCGACTCGGTGAGTTTTGATGAGTGTGTTGGGATGATTCATGAGTTTGATATGGATGGTGATGGAGTGCTTAACTTTGATGAGTTTAAAGCTATGATGGCTTGCTAATTTCATCAAGAACAAGCATAAATTTAAATATGTATTTAGCAGTGGAATCTGTAAATTTCTATTTGTTTTATTTATTTATTAAATGGCTAACTCAGACATTCACTAATACATTGCTAAGAAAACTACATCGTTATTCATTAAGATATTAAAACCCTCAACCTCATGAATATGAACACCATTATATATCTAATCTTGTTACACTAGAAGCACTTTGGTGTATGTATAGTTTATTTCTTACTAAAAGAATTTTTAAACTTCTTTGTTTTGTTTTCAACGATGGTTTCAAATATACAAGTCGACCTATATATTTGTATCTAGAGCGTTGTTTATATGTGGTGATCCGGTCCGACCTGTTTTGGCTAAAATTACAGGTCGAACTAATAACTATAATTTTGCCATCCAAACTGTCAGGTTTTATGGATTATTTGAGTTGCGTTCCTTTTTAAAGTCGGTAATTTGTAAAAGAAATATTGTAATAATAATAAAAACATATGCATAACTAACTATTCATTGAGCCGGGGTCTCGCTGGAAGCAGCCTCTCTATTTCTATGGAGTATAGGTAAGGTTGTCTGTTGGACTCATGATCCAAGACACATATTTTTATTGATGTGGCTAGTACGTCATGATCCAAGTCGGGTCATACCCAATAACAAGCTAGACAAACACCAACAATATTTGTTTACATATGATATGATCATAACAAATGAATATTAACAATTGAGTTATTTGGAAATGGGTTTCCAAATATAATGTACTTGTGAAATAAGTAAATCATGTGGATGATTTATACTTTGAGAAAGAGTATTTCATATTGTTGTTTAAAGGGGTTAAATAACAATATGTAAACCAAATTACCAAGCATGTCACCTATATGTTTTATAACATAAATGGAAAGTTATAAAAATAACAATAATAATAAAAATGAAAAAGGAAGCCCCCCCCCCCCCTCTCTTGTACTCTTCATTATTTTATTATTATTTTGAGATAGTGGAGACATGCAATGGTATGGATTGGTGGACTTGGGTGGTGCCACTTTGAAAGACTTATTATCTTTCTTCCTTTAATTTTCTCTTTAACATAACACAAAACACAAGTATACTTGAGGATTACTCTCTCAACTCCTCTCTTCTTCTCTTGGACGGCCAAGAACAAGACCAGAGGATAAATCCTCTACGCTGCATTCTTCTCTTCCTCTCTTTGGACGGCCAAGGAAAAAGGAACCAAGGAGAAGATACAAGTGTTGCCAAATCCTAGCTACAAGTGGTATTTGTTGGAAAGCTTGGGGTATGCTAGCTTGAGGAGCTTCATATTCAAGTTCTTGCCTTCATCATCATCATCTCCTTCCTCTTCCTTGGATTTGAAAGGTAGCTTTAACATGCATGTACTTTTAGTGACATGCATGTGTTTGATAGTATGTATTTCGTATTTGGATCCGGGTTTGGGTTTTGCATGTGTAAAATAGGTTTTATACATATCAAATTAACAAGATTTAAAACTAATTTCCACTGCGTTTTTGGTAAAATAGGGATTTTATCACTTTGATAATCTTGTTAAAACCCAACATTGTCTACATCTTACCCTCCTCAGACCCTACCATAGTTTTTCTATTGGTGGGATATAGATAATGAAGGTTAAACTTGGTTAAACTTAAACACCTAGGCTTAGTTTATTTGCACAATTATGTAGTCCTTGACAATTTATTCACCAAACATAAAACGTGCTCGAGCATTCTCCTATACAACGAGCACCAGCCATACACATTAGATTTTGGTTTGAACCACCTTATTAATATCAAGCGAAACAAGAGTCTTCTTCATGTGGCTTCACGTACGGGTGGGGGCCTTTCGTACCTAAAGCCAACTAACGTTAACGGTTAACTTATGATTTGTTGAAATATGTGTTTACTTTCAATTCAATGTCAAACAGTTGTTTGCATAAATACTTACAAACAATTGTTTTCTGGTATTGTATGTTTAATATGTTGCGGAGAGACTTTTGGAGTGTTATTGGGCTGATTGGCTGGATGGCTACTTATTGGGCTTGGATGCTAGCTTGGACCTAAAGCCGGAGATGAGAAGGCCCAACCCATATAGTTTTATTAAAACGAAAAATATTTCCTATTTCTTGGGGAGTTGTTTTTCATCTTCTTAATTCCAATTAGGGTTTCTATTGTTATTAGTGTAGTTTTTGAAATCGTTCGGTGTTTTAGAACATCACAATGATGGTCTAAGTTCTTTTATTTTCTTACATATCTTCTGTTCATCTTTGGGTTAATTTGTTCCAAGTTTTTGTTCTAATTTGTAAAGTTTCTTATCAATTGATAAAGAAGTATGATTTGTGACATGATTGTACACAATTAAAGCAAGACTAGTTCACTAATTATACATTCTTCTTTTGGTTCTATGCTTGGCTCATAAGTTTTGATCAAACTTAATTCTCGAAGGGGTAATTGTGTAAACACATCAATTGATGATTGATCTACAAAGATTGCACAAAGTTGATATTTATTCTTCGTTTACTTAATATAAAAAATTGACAATACTAAGTTTTACTAAAATTCTCTATCTTTATTTTGAATAATATTTAACAATGCCATGAATTATTAATTATTTTTTTGATCTTCCTTCCGACCATTGACTCTTATGTGAAGAAAATACTTGAGCCTTGTTTGTTTTTTCAGATGTAAAATGTCTATAGTCTGTGGATCACATCTACAGACATCTATAACAGAAGAGGTGGGCTAAATCTCTGCAGTCTATAAGAAGAATACTAGTTGTTTTTTAACGTTTGGCCGCTAATAAACTAATAAGAATTCAACACGTAAACTTTCTATAAAATTTTTTCAACTAAAAATTATAGTAACAAGTGGTGTAATCCATTGAAAGTCAAAACTAATGGAGCATTCAGTGTCAACAAGCCAATCCTTCATATAATGCATGTAAGACCTAGATTATTCTTCATGCTATACCTTTCCATCAACCAATTGCACCTGGCACCATTTATTTTTCCATTTTAATAGCATATAATAAATATTACCGAAACTCCTCAAACGAACACCCCTACATCTAGCCCAACAAACCTAAAACCGCTATTTCCAAACTCTTTAGTATATATATATATATATATATATATATATATATATATATATATATATATATATATGAGAAGTATAGTTTGAAAACCCTCTTGAGTTAAGAAAACCCGTGAAAACCCTATGTAACATCTTTTTTTTGTTACATGTAATATATGTTGTTACATTTAATACAAAACATCAAAAACATAAAAAAAAAGTTTTGTTATTTTTTTTTGCATTTTTTTAGTAATTTTTATATATGTTTTCAGGAGAGAGAAAATGTAAATAAACTTTTACATTTTTAATTAACTTTAATTGTGGATCACATGATTTAATCTTTAATTAAAAACATGTGGTTGAGAATGAGTTTCTAGAGTTTTCACAACTCAAGTGGGTTTTTATTCTAACATAACCTATATATATATATATATATATATATATATATATATATAGGGTTTGGATCAAATACAAATGAAATTAACGTGGATTTAATCTTTAATTAAAAACATGTGGTTGAGAATGGGTTTCTAGAGTTTTCACAACTCAAGTGGGTTTTTATTCTAACATAACCTTATATATATATATATATATATATATATAGGGTTTGGATCAAATACAAATGAAATTAACGTGCTAAACATGATAATCAAATAGAGTAATTATATAATTACATCATAGAGTAATTATGTAATTACTCTATGGTGTAATTACATAATTACTATACTTGATTCTCATGTTTAGCACGCTAATTTCATCTGTACGTTAACCCTCCCTTATATATATATGTATATGAAGAAAAAAAACCCTGATGTGTCTTCTCTTTGCCTACCGCTAGACGCCCAATTAACTCACTCAGATGGGCTACTTAAACTTATGAATACATGTTTTCAAAAGCAATTGTTATGGCGGTGGCATGGGTGGGGTGACCAACGGAGGAGTATGGTGGCAGCGGTGGCGTTAGGATGGTCGCGGAGGATTATGGCGGCGGCATGAGGCGAGGGAGGGGTGTGAGTCTGACGATGGAGAGATGAGAGCGGTGGAGGGTTGCTAGGGTTTGATGGTTGTGTTTGAGGGCTTGATGAAAAGGATAATATCATATGGGAAGAAGATATTAAAAGAGGTTAAAGCTAATGGTCCAAGTCTGTATTAGGAAGAGGGCACGCTCTTCATTTTTAATGAAATGTCTTCCGAAAAATAAACACACTGCAGGCCTAAACGTCTGCATGTGGTCTGCACGGCACAGACAAAATTTATGAATAAACAAACACCCCCTTAGAGAGTCAGTGCTTGACATGGAGAAGAAAGAGTGGACTTTCTGATCCGTTATAAAAAACGGCGTATGAGAAGACAACGTTGTTTCGGAGATTGAGAGTCATGGCGAGTAATCTATCGCCTGTCAATTCCAAATAGTAATGTGGTGGTTTGCGGAATTCCCCCGACGTACTCGCCAAGTCTGGATGTTTATTTTTATGACCTCAATTCTAGTTCGACGATACAAGAACGACACAGCACGTACACCACCACCCGCGGGACACCAAAAAAAAGTCATGAATATGAAATGTATTAAAAAATCTTTTGAATTGTATTTATTGTTTATTAACATCTAAAAGGAAATAATAATAATAATAATAACAATAATAATAATAATAATAATAATAATAATAATAATAATTCAAGTCATGCTTTTTTTTATTTCGAGTAAAATGTTATTTTCGTCCTTGTGGTTTGGCAAATAATGCGAATTTAGTCTAAAAAATTTATTTTTTTGCATATGGACCATCCATGTTTTCCAATTCTTGCCAATTACATTAAAATCACTAACTCCGTTAAATTTAATCGTTAAGTCAGAAGTAAGCATGTATTTTCACTCTTTCTTTATTATATGAATAAAGTGCCAAAATTGTCCCTGAAGTTTGGTCACATTTGCGAATTTCGTCAAAAATATTTTTTTCGCAATTAGACCTCGATTTTTCCCAACCGTTGCCGTATTAGTCCAAATTGTTAACTAGATCTAAATTCAACCTTAACTCAGTGGTGTTACTGTCTTTTTACATGTTCGTTTACATTATTATTATTACTCCCTTTATCCCATTAAAAGTGTCCACATTTCCTTTTTTATTTGTCATATTAAAAATGTCCATTTTCAAAATTTATTAGTCAATTTTCAAGTTTACACTTACACACACATACCTAACATTAATAAACAATATTGATGATCCAATTTTCAATGGCATTATTGTCATTTGGTAAGCAAAAAAGATAATCATTTAATTTACCTTGAACTCTGTGTTTTTCAAATCATGACATTTTTAATGGGACGGAGTGAGTATTATTATTATTATTATTATTATTATTATTATGTGTTTGTTCGATAACATATATAACATCTCACGATTCCTATGTTTGAATCAAATATAGTATCCGTTTGTTTATTATTTCTTTATTTTTAGTCATATAAAGGGTTTAGCTCAATGTAATAATAATAATAATAATGTAAATAAATATGTAAAAGAGCATTAACACACCTGAGTTAACGTTGAATTTAGACCGAGTTAATAATTTGGACGAAAATGGCAATAGTTGGTAAACATCGAGGGTCTAATTGCGAAAAAAAATATCTTTGGACGAAATTCGCAAATGTGATGAAACGCCAGGAACGATTTTGACACTGTACTCAATATATTAAAAAATAGTGAAAAGACATGCCTACCCGTGACTTAACGATTAAATTTAATGGAGTTAATGATTGGATGTAATTGGCAAAAATTGGAAAACGTGGATGGTCTATATGCAAAAAATAAACTTTTTAAACTAAATTCGTATTATTTGCCAAATCACAAGAACGAAGATAACACTCTTTTATTTTTATACTTTTTCAATCTATTTAGGCAATTTCATTACAGTTTCGTCAAGTCGCCATAAATTACGTGGGAAATTAATTAAACGGCTACAAAATTTCACACACACTTCAATTTCGTTTCGTACATTTGGTATCAGCATCAACTTGGAAGCAGCATAATTCAAAATAATTACGTATAATATAATAATAATCACGCGTAAAATCGACACCATATAATCATGCTTCAGTTCTTTGATTTCTGAAGAGGTATGTACCCGCCTCAACACCGAACGAGGCGGGTCAACCCACAAGATACAGACAAGAGACTTGAAATCAAGATATTATGAAGGCACAAAGCCAAAACCTATGCGCATGGCGCATATCACATATGCTCACGCATATCACATATGCTCATGCATCACATGCTCAGGCATCACATGCTCAGGCATCACAATATGCTCATGCATCACATATGCTCACGCATATCACATATGCTCACGCATATCACATATGCTCAGGCATCACATATGCTCACGCATCACATATGCTCACGCACATCACATCTGCGCGTGGCGCATCCGCGCGTGGCGCATATCACATGCTTGTGCATATCACATCTGCGCATGAAACATCTGCGCGTGAGAATAAAGAGAAGACCTCGCGCATCCTCAGGATAGGCGCATATCACACATGCACATAATCAACCTCGTCCTTATCCAAATCAGGATTAGGGCAACCCTGATTGTGCACGTCAGACAACCTTCCAGAAGGTATCTTTTTAAGGAATAAGAATATGCTGATGTTGACAGCTGCCAAATGAAAGGTGGACAACTCAGCATAACCCATGTGCTACCACGTGATTATAACCAATGAAAAAGCACCAGGTGTCCCCAAGGACACGTGGCGCAAATCAATTGGAGGAGGCCAACAAGGCTGAGCTCAATCAGTGGAAACCCTAGCACTATAAATACCACATCAACTCCACAAGGAAAGACATTGAATAACAACAGACAGTTACAGTCAGTAACACACACAATCACATCCAATCACATCCAATTACAGAGTATTCAGCTATTAAGCAATACTCTCCAGATTTCCTTACTCTGATATTATTATCTTCTCCCACAAATACTTATTCTCACACCGGAGGGTTACCCCAAAGAGGACCCCTCTGTCCCTTTCTGAGGGGTAAGTTGACGGTGCTGTTCATTTTGTAGGTGGAAGAGCCCAGATCCCAGAGATCCATCGGTGAAGAAGCATAATCACACCCGAGGAAAGTAGATCGTCTACCAGTGAGTCGATCCACGTTTCTTCATTGGCGCCATCCACTGTTACAACGGCAACAAGATCTCATCAGATCTCTAAAAAACAAATTTTCACCATGGTTTCTGGTGCTCGTAACGTCGATCAAGTTCTGGAGGATATTGAACGTGAGGATGTTAATGAGGGACAGCAGTTTCTGAGGGTGCCGCGTGATTCTACGCGCACCACCAGTAACCGTCCCTTCATCACAACTCCTCATGGCCAGACTGAAACTCCTCCAGACGATCTCACGTTATAAAATCTTGCCGGCGCGAAACAAAAAGGACCAATGGGTCAAGAAGATGAAACAAATGACCCTAAAGAATGGCTCATAAACGAGCAACGGCGTCTAATGGACAAGTACAATGAGATGGTCAAACACAAAAAGTCAGCCGACTTAACACAAAGGCTAGCGTTTGACAAGCAAAACGTTCATGGAACAAAAAGGGCGCGCGCGCCGGAAGAAGGACATTCTGTTCCCAAGGACACGTGGCGCAAATCAATTGGAGGAGGCCAACAAGGCTGAGCTCAATCAGTGGAAACCCTAGCACTATAAATACCACATCAACTCCACAAGGAAAGACATTGAATAACAACAGACAGTTACAGTCAGTAACACACACAATCACATCCAATCACATCCAATTACAGAGTATTCAGCTATTAAGCAATACTCTCCAGATTTCCTTACTCTGATATTATTATCTTCTCCCACAAATACTTATTCTCACACCGGAGGGTTACCCCAAAGAGGACCCCTCTGTCCCTTTCTGAGGGGTAAGTTGACGGTGCTGTTCATTTTGTAGGTGGAAGAGCCCAGATCCCAGAGATCCATCGGTGAAGAAGCATAATCACACCCGAGGAAAGTAGATCGTCTACCAGTGAGTCGATCCACGTTTCTTCATTGGCGCCATCCACTGTTACAACGGCAACAAGATCTCATCAGATCTCTAAAAAACAAATTTTCACCATGGTTTCTGGTGCTCGTAACGTCGATCAAGTTCTGGAGGATATTGAACGTGAGGATGTTAATGAGGGACAGCAGTTTCTGAGGGTGCCGCGTGATTCTACGCGCACCACCAGTAACCGTCCCTTCATCACAACTCCTCATGGCCAGACTGAAACTCCTCCAGACGATCTCACGTTATAAAATCTTGCCGGCGCGAAACAAAAAGGACCAATGGGTCAAGAAGATGAAACAAATGACCCTAAAGAATGGCTCATAAACGAGCAACGGCGTCTAATGGACAAGTACAATGAGATGGTCAAACACAAAAAGTCAGCCGACTTAACACAAAGGCTAGCGTTTGACAAGCAAAACGTTCATGGAACAAAAAGGGCGCGCGCGCCGGAAGAAGGACATTCTGTTCACACTACACACACTGAGTTTAGTGATGAAGAAGTGCACAGCATGAGGAAGACGCGAGATACTCATGCAGGAGGCTCACAGCTCCGCGCGCCCGTGAACATGGCGCCTGGAGCCAGAGCCGATCTGGATCTGCAAATACCGTACAGCCCACCAGTTAGAGGGCAAGTGGACGTAACCACACCGTACAGACCAGCCATCTTGGTGAAACATTCAAAGTTCACTGAGCGCATCGCGAAGGCTCCCATCCAGCACAAAACCAAGATGCCAAGTGGTTTGGGCAAATATGACGGCACAACAGATCCAGACGATTTCTTGCAAGGTTTTTACAACACGAGAAACCTAGAGAGCTGGACGATGCCAACATGGTGTCACATGTTTGCTCGCTGCCTCACGGGCGCGGCGCGTGTCTGGTTCGAGAGCTTGCCGACTGGGCAAATCGATGGGTTCGAGGAACTATTGGAAAAGTTCCAAGCCCACTTCGTACAGCAGCGCAGACACACGCGCGACCCTGATGACATCATGCACTGCGTGCGCAGGAATGATGAAACGATTGAAGACTACATAACACGCTTCAATCAGGAGTCTCTGGCAATCGGAGGTATAACTGAGCAACTCCTGCGCGTGGCCTTTATACAAGGCGCGCGCAGTGATCAACTCCGCCGAGCTCTCGTAAGCAGAGATGGCATGCCCACCACTTGGGCCAAACTAATGGAAGCATCGCGAGTCTTCGCGAGAAATGAAAAACAAATTGCCCAAGATAGGGCAAGAGAAAGAGCGCATCAAGCTGAGTCACCGCGCAGCAACGAAAAAAGGGGCAAACAGAACTCTGTATGGTCCAGGTTGCAACCAACCAGTTTTTCTTCCGCAGAAAAGCAGGCGCAACCAAGCTCACCACAGCCCCAAAAAGACGTTCGTAATCGCGGGGAGGGTGACAAGAGGGAAGGCGGCAGAGATCCTAACAGACCTCTGCCAAGAATATGGACTCCCCTCACTAAAACGCCTTCACAGGTGTTAAGCACTGAGAATGTCCAATTCAAAAGCCCCAAGCCACTACACTACAAGGGACCATCAGACAGTGGCAAGTACTGTGAGTTTCACAAGTCCACAGGACACAACACTGACGCATGCCACCACTTGAAGGATGCAATTGAAAAAGATGTGAAATCAGGCAAGCTGGCTCACCTGGTAAAAAACTCAAGGCCAGAAAATGAACAATCAGGAGCCTCAGCCAGCAAAAAGTACAAAAGAATCTGTGTAGCCGAGGGAGGAAGGCAAGGGCAAATATCAAGAAAGAGAAGCGCGCAAATCCAAGGAGATTGGCGCGAGCAACAAGTCATCTTCCCAAGAATCAGGGGAGGCCCTTCCATCAGCAGTCCTCTTGTCATCACTACACACATTGCTCATTATGAAGTGTCAAAAGTCCTGGTGGACACTGGCAGCGAATCAGACATCATGTATGAGCAATGTTTCAGGAAACTGGATCCGGCAGACCAAGCAAGGCTTGAAATTGTGAATGCACCAATCTCTGGTGTTTCAAATGAAATCATTCATCCCCTAGGTCAAATACAATTTGAGCTAACTATAGGGGATGAGAAACACAAGCGAGCCGAAGTGGTCAACTTCTTGGTCCTGCCCACCACTTCTTGTCACAATATGATCTTGGGTAGAGGAACGATTGCCCAATTTAACGCCATACCGTCGCCAGCGCACGGCGCGTTGGGGTTCCCAACACCAACAGGTGTAACTTTTGTATACCGAGATCATTTGTGCGCAGTGACAAGTACTCCGTGGGAGGGGAGAATGAAACTTCCAATGGCAGACAACGCGCCAGAGGAATGGATTCTCAACCCGAAATTCCCGGAGCAAAAAATCACAATTGGCGCTACGATATCAGACGACACGAGGTTGAGAATGAAAAGATTGCTCACAGCATATATGTCGGTCTTCGCGTGGCAACACTCTGATATGACTGGGGTTCCGCGAGACCTGGCACAACATGCTCTCAACACGTTCAAGTCTGTAGAGCCAATTGCTCAAAAGAAGAGAGTCATGGGGGATGAGAAAGCGAGGGCCATGAATGAGCAAGTTGAGGATCTATTGCGCACAAACATCATCCGCCCGATACGATACCAGACATGGGTAGCCAATCCTGTAATGGTAAAGAAAAGTAACGGGTCGTGGAGGATGTGCATTGACTTCAAGGACCTCAACAAAGCATGCCCAAAAGATTGTTACCCCCTCCCAAACATCGACGCGAAGGTGGACTCCGTGGCGCCATTCAAGCTCAAATGTTTCCTGGATGCCTACAAGGGCTATCACCAGATTCAAATGGCACCACAAGATGAGGACAAGACCGCCTTCAGAACTGACAAGGGTGTTTTTTGTTACACAAAAATGCCCTTTGGTTTGAAGAATGCTGGAGGCACCTACCAAAGACTTATGGATGCCGTTTTCAACGAGCAAATTGGAAGAAACCTAGAAGTCTATGTGGATGATTTGGTGATCAAAAGCAGGGAGGAAAAACAAATGCTCAAAGACATCGAGGAAACCCTTGGGCGCCTAAAGGAAGTTAACATGAAGCTCAATCCGAGCAAATGCACTTTCGGCGTACTAGAGGGAAAATTTCTAGGTGTAATGGTCACCAAGGATGGTTTCAAGGTGAACCCTGAGAAGGTGGAGGCCATCCTTGACATGCCCTCGCCATCCACCATGAAAGAAGTCCAGAAGCTGAATGGTAGATTGGTTTCAATCAACAGGTTCCTAGCGAACCATGCAAGCAAATCTACCCCATTTGTCAACACATTGAGGAATTGCTTAAAGAAAAGCCAATTCAAATGGACTCCTGAGGCCGAGCAAGCTTTCAGGGAGATAAAAGAATGTTTGATAAATCTGCCCGCGCTCACAGCTCCACTTCCTGGTGAAGCTTTGACATTATACCTATCAGCAGGAGAGCGCGCCATCGGCGCAGTATTATTGGTGGATCGAAAGGGAATCCAAACGCCAATATACTATGTGAGTCGGGTGCTGACAGATCCTGAGACGCGCTACTCCATCATGGAAAAGTTAGTTTTATCACTAACACACGCGTCGCGCAAGCTTCATAGATATTTCAATGGTCATCCCATTGAAGTTCTGACTGGTTACAACATCCAGCAAGTCTTGCGGCGCCCAGCGCTCTCGGGAAGGCTGACAAAATGGGCGCTGGAATTAGGCGAGCACACGATCGCCTATAAGCCCCGTCCAGCAATAAAGGGGCAAGTTTTAGCTGATTTCATCGCGGAAATTCCAGAAGGAAAAATTGAAGAGGCTCAGCGCGAGGTAGACCCTCCGCGAGCCAATGATGAAGAAAATGTTTGGAGATTGTTCACTGACGGAGCTTCAAACAACGAAGGGTCCGGCGCAGGCCTCAAACTGGTGGATCCAGAGAATCATGAATATACTTACGCCATCAGGTTGGACTTCAAGAGCACCAACAATGAGGCTGAGTATGAAGCCCTGATGGCTAGGCTGCGCATCGCGCACAAATTCGAAGTTAAAAAGCTAGAGGCCCATGTTGATTCATACTTGGTAGCAGCACAGGTCAATGGCCTTTATGATGCCAAGGAGAACACCATGCCTCTATATCTAGAGCAGGCGAAAAAGCTCATCGAGCAATTTGACAACTTCAGAATCATTCATATTCCGCGCAGTGAAAACAAATCTGCTGACGCGCTGAGCAAGATGGCATCAACCAGTTTCGATCACTTTGGCAAAGATGTCAGGGTAGAAGTAATGAGCAACCCGTCGGTGGTAGCGAAGTCTGTCCTTGTAACTCATACAACTCCTTCATCATGGATAACTCCAATAATGGAATTCTTGAAGGAGGGAAAGGTACCGGACAATCGCGCACAGGCGAGGAAGATAAGACACAAGTCGCAGAACTATGAACTCCTGGATGGCACATTATATCGCCGCTCTTATCTTGGGCCGCTCATGAAATGCCTAGATGCTGAGGTAGCAAGCTATGTGATCAGAGAGATACACGAAGGAATCTGTGGAATACATGCTGGCCCGCGCATGGTGGTTGCCAAGGCAATGAGCGCAGGTTACTATTGGCCAGGCATGTACTTGGACGCTCTAAAAGAGATCCAAAAATGCAAAGCATGTCAGAGCTATGCGCCAAACACCATGCGGCCAAAGAACAACTTGATTCCAGTGACCTCCGCATGGCCTTTCCACAAATGGGCAATCGACATTGTGGGTCCCCTTCCGCAAGCGCAAGGGCGAGTAAAATTTTTGGTAGTGGCAGTAGACTATTTCACAAAATGGGTTGAAGCCAAGCCACTAGCAAAAATCACAGCCGAAGCGATGAAGCAGTTTATCTGGAGCCACATCATATGCCGTTTTGGCTTGCCCATGGAAATTGTGAGCGATAATGGCAAGCAATTCACTGACAAGAAGATATCCAGCTGGCTCAAGGAATTGTGCATCAACCAAATTTTCACTTCAGTTTATCACCCTCAGGGGAATGGACAAGTGGAACGCGCGAACCAAAGCTTGTTAAATGGGCTGAAGAAAAGGTTGGAAGGAGAATCTCATTCTTGGGTCGAAGAGCTACCTAATGTCCTGTAGGCACACAGGACATTAAGGAAAACCAGCAATGGCGAATCCCCGTTCAGCCTAACCTATGGAACGGAGGCAATGATTCCAGCAGAAATTGGATGCCCATCCCATAGAGTGCTCATGATGAACAAGATTGATAACGAGCGCGAAAGAAGGTTGGATCTCAACTTACTTGAAGGGCGCAGAGAGGTGGCTATCATCAGTGAAGCCAAATACAAGAAAAAACTGGAAAAATATTACAACCAGCGCGTGAAAGAATGCCACTTCAAGAAAAATGATTTTGTCATTCGAAACAATGAAGCTAGCCGCGCGATACCCCCGGGAAAAATGTCCCCCAATTGGGAGGGACCTTATCAAGTCTCGGAAGAATTGGGAAAGGGCGCATACGCTTTAAAAGATTTGAATGGAAAGAAGATCCCGCGCGCATGGAACGCGGCACAACTTAGAAAATGTTTCATGTAAAAATGTCAAGTTTGTAATCAAGGCTTTTTAAGCCATTATGAATAATGATACGCGCTATCTTCTCTTAATGTGGATTCTATTACCTTTTGCATACATGTTTCACACTTCCCTTTATTAGTTTTGAGCAATATGACAACATTGTATTGACATCAAAACGAAATAAAAACGAAGTAAAACATACATGCGCGAGCTTCAAGCTCAAACGCGTTAACGAGTCTTAACTCTAAAACGTCAGGGCCTTAGCCCAATTCTATTACCTTTTGCATACATGTTTCACACTTCCCTTTATTAATTTTGAGCAATATGACAACATGGTATTGACATCAAAATGAAATAAAACGAAGTAAAACATACATGCGCGAGCTTCAAGCTCAAACGCGTTAATGAGTCTTAACTCTAAAACGCCAGGGCCTTAGCCCAATAATGTGAGCCTTAGCTCAAATCACTCACAACATCCATCCTACATACTGCGCAGCCTGACCATAAAAATACCTAAGCACAACTAAGGCAAAGCGAATGCCAAAACATAGTTGTTAAGGTCTCAGGTTGGGGTCACGCATGAAATTGTAGTGGATATCTGAGTAACACATTGACACGTAAAGGCTAAAAAACTCATAATTCCATAAATGCGCGATAACGTCGCGCAAAAGAGGAATAATGAAAACGCCAAGGCACGTGTCAACATAATCAAGATATGGCAAAATCACTTACAATATGACAAGGGTTAAGTATAATAAATTCCTTACAACCTTGTTCTTATTCCAACGTGCAAGCATATCTTATATTCAACAAGCAAACATGCAATATAAAGAGATGAATGGGAATGCGCAAGATGCGAAGAAGGGAAAAACAAAATTTCATTCCAAAGCATTGAAATTTACAAGTTTACAAGATGATAAGATACAAACTACAAATAAAAAAAAAAACATGAAGGGCTTCTCAAGTCTCCACGTCGACGTCAGCCTCTTCATGGTCATCATCATCGCCCTCAGCATCTGGCGCAGCCCGCTCCTCGTCATCTCCAAACTGACCATAGTCAAGTTCTTCATCTTGAATGGATTCTTCTATCACAATAGTGTCAGGAGCGGATCCTTTGGCCACGCCAGAGCCGCTAGCAACGCCAGCATTCCCCGCGCAATCATCGCCGCCACCAGCCCCTTCGCACTCGTCAAGTAATTTCTTTAGCGCGACGAGATCGGGCTGGTCAGCAAGCGCGGATATCTGCAAATCATAAGGAAAAATATGAGTACAAAAAGACTTGGAAAATAAGTCAAGGTAATATCATTAAGGATAAAATACCTGCCCAAGGATGGGAATAGGAGTATTCAAATACTTCTCCCCCATCGCGGCCATGTCCGCGCAGGCAACGTAGCTCTGATAAGGGTAGTCGGATGGGTTCTTCTTCAGCATCCCATATTCATAGCCATCCTTGAACCCTTCAGCTCGACCCACCAGGCGCGCGGCAGCGTTGCAATCCATCACAAGGGCCTGAAACTCGTCTGAGTATTTCATCGCGTAAGCGCAACGAGTCATGCCCTGTGAGACTAGCCATTGGCGATCCTGCGCGAGGGAAGCAACAGACGTCTCAAGAGAAGGAATCTGAGAGTTTAACAACTCAACAGTTTCCTTAGTTTGTTTCAGCTCCTCTTTGTCAGACGCTGCTGCCGCCAAGGCTTCTTCTTTTTCCGCTCGCGCAAGGTCAAGTGCTTCCTGGCTAGACGCTGCCGTCGCCAGGGCTTCATCTTTTTCGGCCTGCGCGGCCGCCAGCTCCTTCTTCAGGCGGGCAACCTCACTCTCCAGTGATGATTTGTCAGTTATAGACTGGACAAGAGCTTGGTCACGCGCCTCCGCGTCCAGCTCCAAGTCGCGCACTCTACGCGCGTACTTGGCAGCGTCCGCCTCGGCCGCCTGTAACTTCTCCCTCGCAGCCTGGAGCTCATGCCCGCGCTTCACAAAGGCGGTGTTGGCACTTGCCCTGTTCTCACTGAGCTCTGCTTGGAGCTTCTCAGCTCTCTCTCGAGCATCAGAAAGATGCCAAGCAGATACTTTAGCCTCTTGCTTGGCTTCCGCAAGAGCATCACGTACTTTTACGTAATCATAGCGAAGCTCTTGGGAGGCAGCAAAGAAAGCCGACCCAGCAAACAGATGATCTTTAAGCAAGTCATCGCGAGCGCGGGCCTCCTGAAACCTCCTTTCAGCTGGAGGCACAGAATGAGCCCAGAAGTCCTCACACACACCCATGGACTGAAATGAGCTGTCCTCAGTAATGTTCTATCTCGGGCGGTAGATGTGATCGGCTTCCTGCAAACACAAAGTAATGATCTAAGTCATCAAAAACTAATATGAAAGTTCGTGCAGCGGAGCAAAAACAAACTTATACCTGCGGGGACGAAGCAGAAAAGTCAGCGGCAGGCCCACGAGAAGACGGCGACGCGAAACCTCGTGGCGCTGCAGGGCTGGCGCGGCCGCCGTCGGAGTCTTCAGCATGAACCTCCTCATCCTCCTCTGAAATAGGCCTCTTCTCCTGCGACCTAGAATCAAAATCAGTCTCGCGAGGAGGGCTGTGCGCAGGAGGAGGTGAGGGAGGTCTCGACGCCGCCAGATCGGCGCGTAAAACGGCCTCCTGCTCCTTAGTAATCCCGATGAGGGGAGATTCATCGCTTGCAGGAGCAGGAGCAGAGCCAACGGCGCTGGCACCGGCGCCAGGAGTGCCGCCAGCAGCTTGTACGCCAGCTACGGCTTCTATGAAAAAATCAACACAAAGAAATGGTTCATGACTTGATCTAAAAGAAAGTCAGAAAATAAGAGCGCAATACGTACCTTGGCGCAACTCCGTTCGCGAAGCAAACATCGCCATGAAGTCCATTCTACCCTTCTTTGAGGGTAAAACAGGGGACTTCGAAGCGACCTCCGGCGCAGCCTCGGCATCTTGTTGCGCTGTCGCCGGCTCTACAAACATTTGAGTGAGCAAAGATTCATCAGCAACTCTATCAGAATCGCGCTCATAGAGACATAAAGGATAAGCAAAGTATACCTGTCGAAGGCGCAACACCGCTTCCCTTTTCCGCCGCGCGAAGGGAGGAGGTAGTGACACCATACCTCAGGTGGACAGGAGGTCTACCCACTTTTTGAGGCAGGGAAGACAAGGAAACCTTGGTGGTAAACACCTGGGTTTTCTCAGGTCCCTTCGCCTGAGCAGGAGGATCCTGAACAACAGGGGCATCATCTTTCTTCTGTTTCTTACTGGCCCCTGCGCCAGTTTTCCCCTTAGCTTTACGCTTTAGTTGGGGCGGCTCCTCTTCCTCCTCCTCTTCCGCGAGCTCCAGCTCGTAGTTTTCGAGCGCATCTACAATACATGCAACAGAAGTGTTAGCCAAATTTGGTATTATAAAGGAAAATGCATAAGTACAAAGGCTTACCAGGCGCATCGCTGTCAAAGACAAATCCCAGATCAACAGGGATGAACATGTCATCAAAGCGATCGGGGAAGCCAACCTCCCCAGCGCCCAGCGCGACGGAGCCACCCTCCATATGCTCATCATAGGCGGCGTGGACATACTCCTTGCTGACTGCACAAAACAAGCCAAATGATATCAGCAAAAAGATAAGTATTCGCGCAGAAATAACGCAATAAGATTAACTTACACAGGCCGTCAACTTGGATAACGGGCTCAGTCGCGCTGTCAGCCCACCTCCTGCTCATACCGACCCCCACCAGCGCCTCCTCACAAATTTTCTTGGCGGGGGATGGTTCGGCGGTCAACTTTTTAACCCAGGCGCCAGTTGGGTTCTTGAAGACACCCACATCCGCAGGCGCAGAAGAGATCGCGCGCATCGTCATGCGGATGGGGATCACACCAGCCCTGATGTAAAAAAACCTCTCAGACCAGTCATGAAGGCTCTTGAATGAAACAGTGGAGCACTTGACCTTCTGACTGCGAGGAATAAGTGAGAACCAAGAATCTTGGATCTTGGGCTTATAAAAAAATTGAAAGCGACGAGGGGTGGGCTCCTCGCGCTGAGATTTGCACATGAACTCAAAGTGAGTCATGCGCACGAGTCCAAACGGATGGACTTGGGATATATGAATCCCATAGAACCTAAGCACCGCACCCAAAAACCTTGTCATCGGGAGACGAAGGTTGCAGTGGGTGAAAAAATGGCAGTAAAGGGATATATAGCCGGTAGGCGGGTCCGCCGCCGTTTGCCCGGCCCCAGGCAACATGCAGCCAAACACAGGGAGAAAACCCTGAGAGGCGATAAGGCTGTCAAGATCAGCCTGCCTCAGTTTGCAGGGGATTTCATTCCACCTCTTCACGGCCTTGGTCCTCCCTACCTCCTCCGATGAGGCCTCAGCAGCCTTCTTCCCCTTGCCGGTCTTCTTCAATGTAGACATTACTAACGATTTTCTACGGCAATGGATGGGGGAGATTGTGTTGTCTGAGCTATCAGACATACAACTGTGACAACGAACAAAGGATGATCTGAAGAACAGAGACCTGGAAGCAGAAGACAGCTAATCGGAATAGAATGAAAGAAAGAAAAGCTCTGAATAAACAAGAAGATGAAGAATAAAAACTCTAAGGGCTGGCTTTTATAGGCCCAGGAGAGAGAAAAATTGGTGCCGATCGGACTTCACGCGCCCCCACTCGCAGGTGTAAGCCAACGCGAGCGCGACACGTGTCCTTGACACTGTGTGAGGGGACACGAAAAGAAACTGTACAGCTGCTGCCAGAGTTCACGCGCCACCACTCGCAGGAACAAACCAACGCGAGCGCGACACGTGTCCCTGACACTATGTGAGGGGACACGAAAGGCAACTGTAGCACCTCGAGCACACGAAAGGTCTGATACGTCTCCATCACTGACGCATGTCAGCAACAACCAACCACGTACAGGGACGATTCGTTTTCAACTAAAAAGATAGAATTTCGCGCAACGATGAATAATAAGAAGAAAAAGACAAAACCCCTACTAAAAGAACAAACTATTTAGTCTAACATCTATCTTACCTCGCTCGCGCGAGACAAGACACACATTAGACTGGGGGGGCTTGAAGAGGTATGTACCCGCCTCAACACCGAACGAGGCGGGTCAACCCACAAGATACAGACAAGAGACTTGAAATCAAGATATTATGAAGGCACAAAGCCAAAACCTATGCGCATGGCGCATATCACATATGCTCACGCATATCACATATGCTCATGCATCACATGCTCAGGCATCACATGCTCAGGCATCACAATATGCTCATGCATCACATATGCTCACGCATATCACATATGCTCAGGCATCACATATGCTCAGGCATCACATATGCTCACGCATCACATATGCTCACGCACATCACATCTGCGCGTGGCGCATCCGCGCGTGGCGCATATCACATGCTTGTGCATATCACATCTGCGCATGAAACATCTGCGCGTGAGAATAAAGAGAAGACCTCGCGCATCCTCAGGATAGGCGCATATCACACATGCACATAATCAACCTCGTCCTTATCCAAATCAGGATTAGGGCAACCCTGATTGTGCACGTCAGACAACCTTCCAGAAGGTATCTTTTTAAGGAATAAGAATATGCTGATGTTGACAGCTGCCAAATGAAAGGTGGACAACTCAGCATAACCCATGTGCTACCACGTGATTATAACCAATGAAAAAGCACCAGGTGTCTCCAAGGACACGTGGCGCAAATCAATTGGAGGAGGCCAACAAGGCTGAGCTCAATCAGTGGAAACCCTAGCACTATAAATACCACATCAACTCCACAAGGAAAGACATTGAATAACAACAGACAGTTACAGTCAGTAACACACACAATCACATCCAATCACATCCAATTACAGAGTATTCAGCTATTAAGCAATACTCTCCAGATTTCCTTACTCTGATATTATTATCTTCTCCCACAAATACTTATTCTCACACCGGAGGGTTACCCCAAAGAGGACCCCTCTGTCCCTTTCTGAGGGGTAAGTTGACGGTGCTGTTCATTTTGTAGGTGGAAGAGCCCAGATCCCAGAGATCCATCGGTGAAGAAGCATAATCACACCCGAGGAAAGTAGATCGTCTACCAGTGAGTCGATCCACGTTTCTTCAATTTCATCATAATTTGTTATAACCATCAATCTACTGATCACTAGCTCTTCAAAATCATGAACAAGTTACCAAGTGATTACAAGCGAGTATTCGACCGCTTTGATGAAGGCCACAGCGGCATGATCTCCCCGTCCGAGTTGCAACACTGCTATCGGTTGATTCACGACGATGAAATATCAATCGATGAGGTACAGGACGTGATCGACGGACAGGTAGCGTTCGAAGATTTTATTAATTTGATGGAAAGCTCGGAGGACGAAGAGAAGGTTGAGGATTTGAAGAAGGCTTTCGAATGTATGAAATGGAGGCAACGGATTGCATTACTCCGAAGAGTTTGAAGCGGATGCTGAGTCGACTCGGTGAGTTTTGATGAGTGTGTTGGGATGATTCATGAGTTTGATATGGATGGTGATGGAGTGCTTAACTTTGATGAGTTTAAAGCTATGATGGCTTGCTAATTTCATCAAGAACAAGCATAAATTCATATTTATGTTGCATATTGATATGTAAATTCATATTTATTTATTTGTTACTATAGAAATTCTCATGTCTTTCGTAAATTCATATTATTTGTTATACTAAATGAACTTCTTTGTAAGGCAACATGTCTTGTTAACATCATCGAAAACAAGCCGTCCTCAGACGGCTTCATGGGTCAAGACGTCATAACATCTAGAGCCACTTATGAGACTGGGCCGGGTGGTTGACGGACACCGACCTAACACCTCTATGTCTGAATTTTTATTTTTGTTTTACATTATATATAATTTTTTGAAAAAAAATATATGTGTATTTATAATGTTCAAACCCAATTATTCAACTAATTTAAGGTCCAATTTTTTTTCGCTGTCGGTCCAAAAAATTTTTACGATTCTCGAAGACGACCCTGACAACATCATAAAGAGGAATTGGCTAGTAACCAAATTTGGCACGTTCCTAATAGTGAGTTAGAGTTTATATTTTACATGTCCGACTTTTTATTGGTCTTATACTTTTAAATTTTTAGGTTTTTCAGATGACCTTGATTACAGTCGACCTATATTATATATCTTTAAAAATGTTTGATAATACTTGGGAATATACATAATATAATCGATATGATAATAAATGAAGAGATTTAAAAAGAAGTATGTGTATTAGTTATCAGTTTGAGAAGATAATATAGATGAATGTATAGCTCAAGTTGGTCCTCCAATTTTGTACCTTTCTTTCATTACATAATAACAGAATTTTAGATCACCAAAATATACTTTATTTTACTCTTACATTAATAATAAAAAAATTACAAAAATGCCAAAATTAGCTAAACTTACTCATCGTTGACAAAAAAACAAACATTACTACTCAACTAACGTCGTAGACAGTTGATTTATCTTTTAAGTTTTTCAAGACTTTCGGATACCGATTTCATCCGTGGTCTAATTTCGGGGTCTTGTTCAGTACACGCGAGGGCTAAGTGAAACACCGCCAACACTTCTTTCTTCGCGTGTACTTCTTGAAGCAACATTGGGTCCACCATATCCGATAATGGGGTTTCCTCATCAAATGCCTTCCGAACCCACTTAACAAGATCCGAGGTCTCGGGTGAAATCGACGTTGTTGGAGACGATAGCTCGGGTGACTTTCCGGTCAACAATTCAAGCAAAACTATACCGAAAGAATAAACATCCAATTTTTGTGTAGGCTGGTTGGATGACACTCGGGCTTCGGGCGCTCGGTAGTTGTTGACTTTCTCGGTTTGGGTTGACTTTAAGTACGAAAGCCCCCCGCCCATGAATCCACCCGAGGACGACGTGTTGCTTCCCGTGATGTTAATAAGACGGTTCAAACCAAAATCCGATATGTAGGGTTCATACTCGTTGTCTAAGAGAATGTTTGACGATTTAACGTCCCCGTGAACACATTTTCGGGGGCTATATTCGTGTAGGTAAGCTAAGCCCCTCGCGGAGCCTTTGATGATCTTTAGCCTTGTTGACCATCTAAGGACCGTAGATGTTCGACCATGTATGGCCGAAGCCAGACTACCATTTGAAATGAAATCGCTAATCAGCAGTTTTTCATCAGGAGCCCAATAATAAGCCCGCAACTTCACCACATTCGGATGCTTCACCCTCCCAATCGCCTGAACCTCCGCCACAAACTCCTTATACTGCAATTCACCACCCTCACCTAACCGCCTCACTGCGACTGGGATCCCGGTCCCCAAGACCACTTTATACACAATTCCCAACCCGCTTTTCCCAAGCACGTAAGCCGAAGCTCTCAATAACTCATCCAACTCGATACTAAACCCTTTATCAATGGCCACAAGCTCCCCATATTCGCCACCGCCACCTCCACCACCACCGTTGTCGCCCTTCACGGATTCCGCCTCAGAATCCGTGTTGGGAAATCCACTAACACAAGGAAATGCGCATAATTTGAATCTCTCATTCCCTCCAAATTTAACTTTACCCGTACAACTACAACCATTCGAATCTTTTTTCCTCCAATACAAATAAACCACTAATAATCCAATCAATGCAACTCCAATTGCATCCGCCAAAGATATAAGTATGATCAAACCCGGGGTTAACCCCTTTCGTGATCCATTATCGCGAATTGCATGCGTATACCCCTCGGTTCCTTCAGGAACCGCCGAGCTATTAACATCTCGGCACGTTTTCGATAACGGAAATCCGCAAAGTAACGGATTGTTCGAAAACGCGGTCGGGCCTTGACTCGTAAACGAACCCTTTTGCGGAATCTCGCCGGAAAAATTATTATGACGGAGGTCAAAGCTGACGGTCAACGGCAAGTCACCCAAAGATTCCGGCAGCTTTCCGGTGAAGCTATTCGACGAGATATTAAGCGTTCGAGATAACGATTTCAGCTGGCCGATATCTTCCGGCAATGACCCTGTTAACGAATTCGATGATAAATCAAGTTGAACCAAATTGGCCAGTTTCGGAAAAACACCCGCCGGAATTTCGCCGGAAAATTTATTTCCGGCGAGAATTAGCCGTTGTAATTCCCGGCAGTTTTCGAGAAACTTTTGGAACGTTCCGGATAACGAATTCAAAGATAAATCAATGTTTTGAAGACGAGGTGGGTTGCATATTGTCGCCGGAAGTTCGCCGGAGAGATTGTTGCCGGAGAGGAATATGCTGTGAAGCGACGTCGCATTGAATATTTGATCGGGTATCGAGCCGTGGAAATCGTTGTCGTGTAAATTGAGTCGCCGGAGATATAATAAGTTTCCGAGTTCTGACGGAATATACCCCCGGAGATTTTTTCCGGCGAGGGCAAGTCCGACGACTTGTGGGTCGGACACCCTGGAAATGTTGGCGCATGTGACGCCGGTCCAACGACACGGGGTGGTGTCATTGTCAGACCAGTCAAAAAGTTTATCGGCGCCGTTGTCGAGTGCGGATTTTACGGAGAGGAGGGAAAGTCCATCTGAGGTAATAGCATAAACATTATTAAGAAAAAAGAAAATAATAATAATAATATTAATAATAATACAAAGATTCAACATGTTAAGTTGTAAGATGACATTTAAGGGTATTTTTTGAATTGTGACATTGGATATGTGTAAGTAATTGGTGGTGGTATTTATGAACATGAGTCATATGACAATAAGGTGTAATGGGTTGGGTTGGGTTGGGTTGGGTTGGGTTGGGAGGTGGGACCCACACACATTGATTCCTAGAAGTAGAAGGAAAGCAATGGGATATTGTATCTTTTAATATCTACCTGGTATAATTGTTTGAATGTTTGTTGAGGTTAATCATACCAAGATTCATATGCATGAGCCATGAGGAAGAAGGCATGCACAAATGGAACAGCATTTAGGGATTATTCAATTATTGTTCGGTTTGTGTAGGCCGAGTTTGGGTTCGGTTTAATGAAGAAAACAAGAGATGTTAATATGTTTTGGCTTGATGGAGTTGAAGTTACTGGAGGCCTGTTGCCTCGTTGACCGACCTGTATTTCTTTTATTTGAGCATGTTTAGTTTTTTTGTTATTTAAGTTATAAATACTGAATGTACCTCTTTTTACTGGTATCCTTGTGCGTGTACACAATTAACACTCTAGTTGCAGCTCGCCAGCTCGTGTATGGTCGAAATAGTTTCATGTATTTTATGAAATCAGTCTCATTATTTTATGGTACTTGCATTGAGTAAGTTTTCAATCACACAAATACCAACCGCATGTTGGTTTGCATGTGGTTGATCACACATGTACTATAGAAATAATAATTGTTGGTTTATTTGACAAGTGACAACATTGTCTTTATGTTTGCTTTTATTAAGGGTAAATGTTTGGTACTTAAAAGTTAAAACAACTTAATTTACTTAAAAACTGTCGTACGAGTTAAACTTTGACGACAAATAAACATCGGCTAGTGGAAGATAATATGCATAACCGTTTATAAAATTTGATGACGGAATCAAAACTTTTCAACTAAAATCACAGTGGATAAATGTGACCAGAAACGTTATAGGTCGAAGACAATTTGGTGTTCATACTACAAGAGACGATTTTGGATGACATTAACCAGTCCAACCCGACAACCTAATAAGACCCGCTAGAAAATGTTGAATCGCATACAGGTAACTAGAACCCGTCTATCGTTCTTAAGAGTATATAACGCGGGAAATGCATCATAAATTTTCTTTGACGCCAGCAATAAATGTGACCGGAAATAAATGTGGGAACCATCTTCTGTAAAATAACTTAATGAAAACTAACTCAAGTTCATTAATGGCTACCCCACATCATGTAATACCATTCTATACACCACTTGCTGCTAGCAACTGAGTGATAACCCTAGGGCTTGTAAACAAATCGAACGAACAAGAACAAGGGCATGCTTGTGTTCGTTCATTTAACTTTAAACGAACACGAACACTTAATCGAACACATATTTTGTGTTCATGTTCATTTGTTTAAATTATAAACGAACAGTTCACGAACATAAACGAACATAATTGAGCATAGATAAACAAACAAAGATGAGCATATGTGATCAAATATAAATGAACACAAACGAAGATAAATGAACACACTTGAATGAGCACAAATGAACAAATATAAAACCATTAACTAGATGACTCTTCAAGATAATATTTAATTATTTTCTATTACTATGTAAACGAACATAAATGAATGAACATAAACGAACGTTCACGAATATAAATGAACGAACGAAACATGTGCGCATGTTGCATGTTCGTTCGTTCGTTCATTTAATTAAACGAACACAACTTTTTTGTTCATGTTCGTTTGTTTATTAAATAAGCGAACTTCCCACGTCATTTGGAGGTCTAGATAACCCTCAAGGCTCATCAGTAGCTCAGCCATGGATTAATTTCATATGTTTTTGTCTTGAATTAATGATATATAATATATGTTCACTATTATATAAAGACACTTTTAAAGGAAGCATATATGCATATGTGTGAATTTATGGAGGAAGAGTGCTAGCTTTAATTCAATCCCAAAACATATTTTGCAGCAATATAAGTAAATTTTTGTGAACCTTGTAATATATTAGACAGACTCGTCATTGTAATGAGGAAGAGTATTTACGTTATCATAATTCATTACAATTATAATGAATCAGATCTAGGAAGTTGGACGCACATAATAATGCATCCAAAAATCATTATAAAAAACTACCAATACATAAACCACTATTATTATCTTGAAAAGATGTTGTGACTATTTCACTTCACTATTGACATATGTTTGTTATAAGATATTAAATTTTCTATACTTCCCCAACAAATTTTGTACTAAAAAGTTGAATTTGTAGTACTTGTGTCTCCATTTGTTTCAAAGTAGGTGAATGGACATACTATACTTCGTTATTATTTGTTAGGCTTGGTTGGGTTGGCTACTTGTATACAATATTCTCTTTCATCCAACCACCATCACCCATAGTCCATACCCTCTATTCATTTTAAAGTAAAAAAAGTAAAACTTTAATTTTATGACATGAGTTGCATAGTATTTGGCTTGGCTTCTTTGCAAAGATTAGAACAAAACCAATAAACAATTATTAAGTGTATAAAATTGTAACTAACATCACTAGAGGTTGGTAATTGGATAGTGATGGAATTGATACATCATGCATATGGCATATTTGCCAAATAGTTATATTTTCTGAGTTATTTTCTTAAATAAGAGTTCATATACACGGGATGTCACGTCTACCAAGAAGTTTTATCTACTTGTAACATTTAAGCCAAGCTCGTAGTTAGCTCATGCCAATTTGTGGTTAGGTAAGTATTTTGACTTATATTCTGACTTAGTGGTAGCCCAGTTGTTTCTTATAGACGGGGACATAGGTTTAAGCCTTGGCGCTGCGTGGATGTGGGGTGGGGTCACCTGGTTGTTGGGGTTTTTGCCTACGTGCGTTTTCGAATCGGAATTGAAGCGTCAAATAACCAAGGACGATTGAAATCCCGATACTTAAAAAGAAAATGTTGTTAAAAAGGAAATAAATAGAAAGTTTCCATGACTTTAATTACTATAATGTATATTTGTATATACATCCTTCATATCTTAAAACATCAAGTCTAACTTGAGTGGTGAAATAATTGATGACCAAAATATGATGTAGCAATGATGAAAACATGCTTAGAAGCAAAACTCTGTGTCCTAATAATAACATTTGATTTTATAAATGCTTTTGATTTGTAAACTTTTCTTTAAATTATGATTACATATCAAATGTTGCATGTGGGCTCTTCAATTTCAATATTACTATACTCAAATGATTGGAATTAGTTTCAATTTTCTCTTTATATTTTAGATCTAAAACTTAGTGGTGCCCGTGATACCCCTTAATTTTGACTACGAAGTGTGTTTTATGTATTTGGATACCCTATATCTCAAAATTTTATTTAGAAACTCATAAAATTTTCTTTTAGATCCGCCACTACCCACAGCATCACCCTCCAAACGATGTCCCTCGCCTTCCTTCCCCATGGGCCTAGTGCTCCAAGGCTCCAACCCATGCCCCTCTTACGGGCGTGCCATGTCACCCATGGGCATCTACCCATCCTTGGGTAGAGCTCGAAGCCTCGAATTGCTCATGATTTTCATAACTTAAATATCAATAAACAAACATTTAGTAATTTGTTAAATCTATAAATGCATCCCGATCTCTAACATGAAGATTTTACAAAACACGAAATTATACTATAACAGTAAAATACACTTAGAAAACAGAAAGAAATATATCATGAATCCGCTTTATATCCACAAATTGCCAAAAATATTTAACAATATACACACTTGACTCGCTTTATATTTTTACAAAATTCATTTCCTTATAAAGTTTTCTCATAAATGAAAAGGATGAAAAAGATAACAAAAGATATGAAAGATTGTACTCCCCAACAACTTTAAAAATCCTAAAATATTAAAAATTCTGTAAGATATTCATAGCTACAGAAGTAACAACTTATTTTTCACACTTTAAATTTGTTAGACGTAAACGAAATATATAACTCAGTTGGGTTAGTAAACGAACCGAACGAACACAAACAAGGTCTTGTTCATGTTCGTTCGTTAAGAAAATAATGTGTTCACGAACGGTTCACGAACACTTACCGAACGAGATTTTATGTTCGTGTTCGTTCATTAACGAAATTAATGTGGTCACGAACGGTTCACGAACACAAACGAACACAAATAAACTCGGCGGGGCCTATAGATTAAGACCAATGTATTCATCAATGTGAATAATGAAAGCCTGTAAACGAATCGAATGAACACGAACAAAGACATGCTCGTGTTCGTTCATTTAACTTTAAAAGAACACGGACACTTAATCGAGCAAATATTTATGTTCATGTTCGTTTATATAAGAAAGGACATTTGTGTTCGTTTGTTTAAAATCTAAACGAACATAACTGAACAAATATAAATGAACACAAACAAACATAAATGAACTTAAATGAAAACACTTAAATGAACGCAAATTAACAAATATAAAAACCTTTAATCAGATTGCCTATCTAGATAATATTTAATTTGTTCTAATAATACATAAACAAACATAAATAAATAAACATAAACGAACATAAATAAACGAACCTAAACGAATGTTCATGAACATAAATGAACGAACGGAACATGTGTTTATGTTCGTTCGTTTAATTAAACAAACACAAATTTTTTGTTCATGTTCGTTCGTTTATTAAATAAACGAACTTTCCGCCAAGCAGTTCACGAATAGTTCCCGAACGTCCGGTTCGTTTACAGGTCTATAAATAAGCAATGAACCGATGAATTTGCAGCTTATATAAAATAAAATGTTGATACATTTATTATTTCAGACTTTCATAATGTATTTTATTTCAGGCCATAGATCTTATTAGGGAGGCTAGTCTAGTGACTCTAATAAAAGCATAATGTTTTTTTAGATCAAGGAACAATAAGTACATCACTCTAGTAATAATAAATAACAAAAAAAGGCAGTTCATGGCACTTGAAAATATAACATCATAACAAAAGCACATTATGTCTTTTTTGCTTTTTCTAACAAGTTACAAGCAACCGGTCGACTCAGGCAGCACCAGCATCAGTCATTTCCTGCTCAACAATCGCTGGTTCGACAGGATAGTACGAGTAGTGAAGTTCACCAACGTCATCACCCGATAGTTTTGTCCATCCGTTAGGGCCCACATGATAAACTAAAACAAAACCAACATTAACACTGATTAAATATTATTATGAAATGATATTATTTTGCCATCCCATTTGATATTAATTATTTATTGAAAATATTAAAGAGGGTGGGTGTACCGCTAGCAACACCACCACTAGCTCCATCACGGAATGTTGCATGATAGATGGCTCTTCTTGCCAACTCAGCAGCTTCGTCGATTGTCAGATCGTATTTGTACCTAACAAATTCACAAGATTAAAACAAAATGAAGCTTTCAATTGGCAAAATTTAAAGGTGTCTATTCGTGCTCACCCGCTATCTAGTACACCATAAGCATATGGTGAACCAGAACCAACTGAGAACTTAGTTCCCTTCAGACGTCCTCCTTCGCTGTCTACATAATACAGACCCGGGCCCTACAAGATGTAAAACATGTGGTAAAGTTTAAACTAACCATAAATATGCAAAACATGAAGATAATGTACAAAAACATGTCGTATTTGTACCTTTTCATCCCATCCTGCAATCATTGTCCCGACAGACAAACCCATTCCACGGTAAGAATACAAAATATTTGCCAACATCTTTGAAGCACCAGTTACCGAAATCCTTCTCTTGTTTGCCAATTCATGCAGACGACACTGAGATATTGAAAAAATAAAACAAGCATTAGTCTAGGCCACATTGTACGCATTATTCAAGTAATTATTCCAGATTCCGATTTAAGGTCATCTTCAACATCATGCTATCATTTATGCCAAATAAAAAACATAAAAAGATAAAAAGAAAAGGACAAAATGGTCAAAGTTACCCAAAAGGTCAAATGACATATTGACACGTTCTCATTTTGACCCGGTAAGCTGTACCGATACCTTAAATCAAACTTTTTGAAGATGGTTTGTATCAAAATATTTGAAAGTTTAATGGTTTTTTCACACGTTTTTTTCTTTTGTTGAAAAGTAGCTAACTATACTACAACTGAGGTAAACAAAAAACAGGATTACCTTAATGCCTAGATTTCGGTGCCAGAACTGGCAATCAGCAGCACCTCCTGCCATTGTGCCCAGCATATAAGGATTAATTTCAATGATTTTCTTCACAGATTGAGATGCTGAAAGAAAACAAAATCAGAAGTGTGTATTAGATCAATTAATGCTTTATAATTAGAATATGCAGCCTAAGGAAATTGAAATCATTGTTTGGTATTTCAAACATGTGTTACGTTTGAAACCTATTTTTGTAGTAAGAATAATATTCAATCTCTTTAGCATAAATAAAGATTTTCAAAGTGGAAAAAATGTCCAAACGCGTTTGGAAAAGAAAAATTAAGAAATGATTTGAAAAAATAAAACCCAGTGTTTAGTCAATAAGATCAAAAAAAAAGTTGAAAAAAACATAATACAAATGCATAGGCTGCAATTTCAAATGTAATTATAAACAAGATATATTTTCAGTGTGAACAAGAACATACAGATATAGCCTCCCATGCTTGCTCGGGAATCAGCAGCGACCATCACGCCCTCCTTAAAAATAAAAGCCAAGGTTGTTGTTCCCTTTGCTGGCTTTACCATTTGAACAGAATTCTCCTGGAATCCATCAAACTGGAGCGAGAAATTAAAGATAGTTTTCAGCATATTAATAAATTCATCAACTTATTATAAAACAAAATAAGGTCGAAAAACTCACATCTGATGTAACCGGAAGGTCAAATGAAGGAGCATCTGAGAACCCGTCACAAAATAACTCATTACTTCCACCGTAGAGCGGTGCACTTGATTCTAGTCCACTAAAGTCAAGCTTCATGATTTCTACCTACAAACAACAATTTGTACATAAATTTTCAACTTTCAGGTTCCTTATGAAAACTACATATTTAGCATACACACAAGCGAGTTTAATCTCGAAAACTCAAGTCAAGCTTCATGATTTCTACCTACAAACAACAATTCTTCCATAATTTTTCAACTCTCAAGTTCCTTATGAAAACTACACATTTAACATACACAGAAACGAGTATAATCTCGTTAACTTAAATGAAAATCTTGATAATATTAGTAAATAATATATCCTCAAATTATGAGGTTCACCGGTTCAGAATTCTATGATAACAGCAAACAAAACTCAGCTATTTCGATGAAACAAAATCACGCAAACAATCCCAAGAATCATGATATTATTATAACTTAACCAATAACCATAAAACTTGTTAAACTAAACATATTAATCTTCCTAATGTATTTTTGCTCCGATCAGCCTAGTGAAACCTAAACACATACATATAGGGGTGCAAACGTCGAAATCGGATCAATAAAAAGCTCAGAACGCGCCAAGCCTGAAACTCAAAACAGTTATCGAGCCCAAGCTCGAGCCTTGTACAGTAAGCTCGGTTAGGGGTTGAGTATTTTTAAATTTTACCTCTTTTGTACTTCTAGTTCTACGTATTAATTTCACACTGCACAGTAAGCTCGGTTAGGGCTCGTTTAAGGTACTATGCGACCTCGAGCCAAGCTTTTAAGGCTTTTCTCGAAATATATAATGCTAATAAAAAACGTATATAAACTAATTAACAAATAATAAACACGTCGAGCCCGAACTTGTAAAAACAACTCACGAGCCAAGCTCAAGCTCTCATAAGTTAACAACAAGATCGAATTCAGAGACAACGAAACCCTAGAAATTAAGGCGTGATTATAATAATAATAATCAAACAATGCATATTTTATTATTATTATTGACGTAATCAGATTGAAATTGAAGCAGCTTATAAAATTAACGAGAGATCGAACCTTTTAATCGATGGATAAGTGTTAATAAGATCGTTAATACGTGGATTCAAAAGCTCTCGAACTAAAGTATTTGAACAAGCGGTTTCTTGAACAACAATAAAACATGAGATCCGCTGTTTGACCCGGTTTCTTTAGATCGGGTCAGACCAATAACTTGGGCCTTTTTTATAACTTTGGGCTTGGTCCGTTAATAAATATGATTATTCAAACAGCTTATGAGAGGTTGAGGTGAAAAACCCGAACCCGGAACCGGACCCCAAAAATACTCGGAATGGGTTTTTTTATACCCGGGCTTTTAATACTCGAACCCGTACCCGGCCTCAGGACTGTTCAAAGGGTAAGTCCCGACCCTTTTACCTAATACCTTCCCGAACCCTTTACCCTTTTAAGGAGAAACGTGGACCCGAGACACTACCCTCTAAACCATAAAAGGGTCGGGTATAAATGCGGATTTCAATGGTTCAACCCTTTACCCTTTAAGGTATTAAACGCATCTCCTTTTCTTCATTTACTATTTGCATATCTCATATATGACTTAAATATATAAATCCTAGAACAATTATACTTTTATTTAATAACATAGTAAAGTTTAACTTTAAAAGTTTATCAACCATTTGAATTGATACAAATAATATTCATATTCATAGAACAATTATACTTTTATTTAATAACATAGTAAAGTTTAACTTTAAAAGTTTATCAACCATTTGAACTGATACAAATAATATTCATATTCACAAATTACATGTAGAGAACAATTAAGTGATTCCCGTATATATGCTTCCAATTAGTAGTATGGCCATTTATTTTTATTTTTCTTAGTAGTTGAGAAATTTCCGATGAATCATATATGAAATATAAACGTCTCCTAAATTTCAGATTAATCGGGAATCTGATGTATATTTATTTAGAAATTAGTAAACGGGTCAAGGGTTTGAAAAAGGGTCGGACCCTTGAAACCCTTTTACCCTTTAAGGTGAAATTTAAATGCCTTTAACTCGACTCTTATTATATATTAGGGTCTAATTAAGGGTTTTACGAGTCGGGTAACCAGGTTTTAAGGGTCCAACCCTTATCTTGTTCACCCCTACCCGGCCCTGTCCGTAGGGTACGGATGGGGTATGTATTTTAATACCAAAACCCGTACCCGAAACTAGGCCCAATTTATACCCGGTAATACCCGAAAACCGGAACCGATTCCATACCCGAAAAATACCCTAGAATACCCCTAAAATTTGTAACCCCTTAAAAAATCCAATCTGTACCTAGGGGTGTTCAAGAAATCCAAAATCCGAAAAAAACCGAAATCCGAACCGAAACCGAAACCCCAATAATCCGATCCGAATTCGTATTCGGATCGGATTGATCCTAATATCCGAATAACTAATTCGGATTCGGATCGGATTCGGATATAGATTTCAAAATTTTCCGGATAGTTATATCCGAATAATCCGAATATATAACATGTTATTAGTGTATATAGCCAAGTCCATTAAAATTTACAATAACTTTGTAACGATAACTTCATTATTCACTCAATTAACCTAACAACCATAGACAAAAAAAATGTCATAACACTCCGTCGTTATACTCACCAACACTACTTAACTTCCTTGTTTATGTAGTGTTTTATTTTTATTTTTCAGTTTTGTATGTTTATTTAATAAAAATTAAGTTTGTATATTTGTTACACGGATTATTCGGATAATTTCGGATTATCCGAATCCGATCCAAATCCATCCGAATTCAATTCGGATCGGATAGGAATGTCCCTAATTCGTATCGGATCGAATTTTGGATAGGGTTCCAAAATTTTTAAATCCAAACAATCCGAACCGAATAAACCGAATAACCCGTTATCCGATTCGATGAACACTCCTGACTATACTCGAGAAAACCCCAAAAATAGGGTTTTCAATACCCGGAAATAGGGTATTCAAATACCCGGTTCTATATCCGACCTGAACCCGATGCATAGGGAATGGTTTTTAGAGACAATACCCGGACCCGGACCCGACCCAGGTATTACCAATACCCGATTTTTCAATACCCAGTCATACCCGAACCCGGGTATTTGAAAACCCCATTTTGTGCACCTCTAATGAGAAGCTGAGTACTTGAAACCCGTTTTAGGTTTGGTCAGCAAAGTCAAAGGACCAGGTCGCGTAGGCCCCGGTCCGTATATAGTCAGGTTTTTGACCGGTTTTGTCAAGTTTTTATCGGTTTTTTGCCGGGTCAGGTCCAGATAGAAGTGGAACTAATTCCGGTTGGGCAATGGGTCAGGTTCGATTCCGGTCAAGATACGGTTTCTGTAAGGAACTTAATGTTATTCATATATATATGTAAATTTTATGACTTGTCAAACGAGTTTAATCATTTTAACTTGTCATATTAATCTTTAAAGAAATCTCACAATTTTTTTTTCTATTTTTCTATGTGAAAAATTTCTTAGTTATTAAGAAAAAAAAGTATAAAAAGTGGACCAGGTTCATAGGGCGAGGTCAAATCTATGTGAAAAATTTCTTAGTTATTAAGAAAAAAAAAGTATAAAAAGTGGACGAGGTTCATAGGGTGAGGTCAATGAGTGTTCGCTATTAGATTCAAACTCGAAAAATCTCAAAATTTATTCAAATTAAATTATGTAACTTTTATTTTCTTACAAAAAGTACATAAATTTTTTTTTTATTATTGCAATTTTTATTTCATATATTTAGTTAGTCTCGCAATTCAAGTTATTCGAATCAACCTGAATTGGTATTGGCTTTTTAAATATCAAATTCAAACTCACTTTAAAGGTTTTCAAATCAAATAACCTTAAAACCGACCCGATGAACATATAACCTATAAATAGGTAAGATAACTTGCCAAGTGTAGACAAATATAACATACCTAATCATCTGTAACTCTCATATATTCTACTCATGATGTCGATTCGGCGCTAGTTTTGCTTTTCATAGTTTTATACTTCCACGGTTTTAGTTTACTGACACGTATTTGTTCATCACTCATAAGATATAACTCAATGCATTGTACAATGAAGATAGATACCTTTTATAAATACATGGACCTATCTTGAGAATATGATGTTTTCAACATAATCAAAATACAGGGGGTAAAAATTGTTTTAAAAAAATTAATTAAAAAAATGCTGGCTTATGTGGAGAAGATCTTAAATCTTTCCCCTTAACCTCTCGGGCAAACCAACTTTTTGCTAATATTGTGAAAGTTTTTTCTATAGTATAAAAACAAATAAAGAAAAATGTAACACTTTTATTTATTTTGCTATATGAACGTGTTGAATACAAAAACAGTTTTAAATTGAAAACTACAAGAAGTCAACAACAGTATTAAGGGGCGGATCCAATATTGGTTTACGGAAACTCATTGATTTTCAAATTTTACGTTAAAACGATATATAAAAGTTTCAGTGAACCCACAAAATATATTGAAGTAAACTCATATCAAAGGTTTAAGATGGTGTATTTTACACTCCTTGTTTCTAAAACTCTTATAAACTTTAAATGACTCAAATGACTAAAGTTTTACTCTTCGGGTTACTTCTTACACATCACGCCTCCACAACCATTGATTGTAATTCTTTCTTTTTTTCTCCAATTTTTAATGACATTGTAGTTTTATTATGAGTTTTTAAACTAACATATTGTTTTATTATGATATCGAATTATACAATGTCTTCCCACCGGCCTGAAAAATTTAGCGTGTGGTTGTGCTAAATTTGAATACTGAAAAAAGATGACCCATAGGAAAAACATCCTGGATCCGTCACTTCACTATTAACGCATGTGCCAATATTATATACGAAGTTAAAAGATTTAGAGAATAAACGAGTTGTGTTATGTGTAGAATAACTTCACAATTTTCTCTTTATGTTGATATGTAAAAGCCCAACAATCGGTTTACGCTCATCACTTGAAACTCTTGGGTATTTTTCCATTACGTCGATTGTGTTTATTGTTTATGATTTTGCTTATGGTTCAAATTTAATTGACCCATATTTGGTTAACCTATTATAAAAACTATATAAGCAATAAAGCAAATGCTTATCACTCAAAACTCAAACGAAATCAAGATATACCTGACCTATGCAATTGATATTGCCGATATATCATTGATATCGGTGTTTTAAGTCTTAGTTATCAATTTTTAGTGTTCAATGTTAGTGTTTTAAGTTTTAATTAGTTTTTACTTGCTATGATTGTTTTACAAGTTCTAAAAGGTTAATTTGTTACGGGTAAAAGAATATACTGAATTATTACTTATTAGTGTTAAATTGCTATATATGAGTATATTGAATTACATGTTTATCACTCAAAACTCAAACGAAATCAAGATATACCTGACCTATGAAGTCAATATCGTCGAGATATCATCGATATTACTAATATTGGTGTTTTAAGTCTTAATTATCAATTTTTTAGTATTCAATGTTAGTGTTTTAAGTCTTAATTAGTTCCTACTTGCTATAATTGTTTTATTACAAGTTCCAAAAGGTTAATTTGTTCGAGTAAGAGCAGTGCCGCAAAAATCCCGACTAGGCACCGATTAATCGCTAGTCCCAACTTCACTGATTAATTTTAGGCTAGTCGGCCAATTAATTGGTGAACGGTCAAATCCGGACGAAATACGCGGTTTCCAACAAGATTCTGACAAAAATTTAACGCTTTCCGGCGAGGTTCCAACCAAAATCAGCGGTTTCCAGCGAGATTCTGACAAAAACTTAACACTTTCCGGTGAGGTTCCAACCAAAATCATCAGTTTCCGGCGAGATTCCAGCAAAAAGCAGCGGTTTTTAGCGAGATTCCAGCCAATTTCCGACCAAAATATGTTTGTGTATGTATAAAAACATGTTTGTTTATGTATAAAACTGAAAATTACATATAAAAATGTGTGTATGTATATATAAAACTGAAAAATATGCATTTATGTCCGATCCGATTAATCCCAACTAATCGCTAGTCCCCAACCACCGCTCAACTAGCGACTAACGATTTTTACAACACCGAGTAAGAGAATATACTGAATTATTAGTGTTAAATGGACATATATATGAATGTTACATGATATTACAGTTACCGATATCCGATATTTTTCAGCATTACCTGCTTAGTACCTTACTGGAAATTTTAACAAAAATAAAATAAAAGAAAAGTGCTGGCTATAGGGTTAGAACCCATGCGCACTTGTGTGCAGAAGATCTTAAGTCTTCCCCCCCTTAACCTCTCGGGCAAACCAGCTTCTTATTACTAAATTGAAATCTTTATATATATATATATATATATATATATATTCAGTAATGTAATAAATAAATAATGTAACAGTGTTTTTCCTGATTTATTATATATCTATATGAGTAAATTATCGTACAAACTACAAAATGTACAAAGATCTTCTTCGTCATAATTTCGCGTGAAGTAAATAAATTACGTATAAAATAATCATGCAGCATGTGTTAATAATTACACAACATATATTCAAGACTTTGTACGTTACAAGTCCTACTTCAAAATTTTTGATATTGCACAAATTACTATTAGACATTGTTACATAAAGTTGTTTTAGTGTCGTTTGATCGACTAAATTTGTGTCACTATTAAAAAAAATATGATATAAGTTTCAAATTTTAATCACAATGATGCGAGTTAAATCCGTTGAGCGTAAAAAATACTACTTTAACACGAAAACAGAACGAAAAACATTAATCACTCAAAAGGCTTTAAGAAGCCTAAGCAAACCAGCTGCTTCACGAATCCTCGAAAACTCAATGCAAAACGCCTGAACCTCGATAAAAAGATCTTGAACGTTGATTATGTCGTTTTTGATCAAACTCTGTAAGAAAACACACATGAGCCTCGCCAACTGGCACTGCATATACTCATCCTTAGTATTCTCACACGACGATATGCAATGGGATATATACTAATGCACAAACTCGGCTGGTAACTTAACCTCAGTCGTTAACCGGTTCACAACTTCCATCGAGCGCAGACTCAAGTCAGTGTTCACAAGAACCATTAAGTAGTCAGATGCTACGCGTGAGTACATTAGTTTGGTCAAAACTTCAACTGCGGTTAACGGGTTCGTGTCCACTAATCTGGCTAGTACTCTTGCAGTCAACCTGCAGTGATGCACGAGTCCCGGGTTGGATGATAACTCGAGTAAAAACCGTTTTTGCTGAGCTACTGCAAGCGGGCCACTCAATGCTTTTAGAATCAGTTCACGAACCGTTGCACCATAGCTCGTGTCGACACACATCCCGAGATCCCAATACGGGTCATGAGTGTTGTCAGGGTTAGCCCGTATTATTTCACCTTCTAGAACCAGGAGTCTAGCTGGACCGGGTAGGGTCCAATGAGTATACAGCGCGTCCAATGATGATGATTGTATTAGGCCCGTTACCGTTTCCTCTTGGTCACCCGACCCGATATCTGTGTCAGGAAGCACATTTTTAAAGAAACTGGTAAACGGGTCGGGCGGTTTCGCTAACGGGTCGAGCGGTGGGAAGCTGTTTGATGCAGAGTCAACCCGATATCCGACTTTTCATACGTGTCGGTTTTTGCATCCTTTCCAACGTTAACAAGAATGGAAACGTATGGGTTGTCGGAAGACTCGAATGCATACGAGTGATGAAGTAACGCAAATGCAACTAAACGCTCAGTCGGTTTTAGAAACGTCGACGCGTCTTCTAAAAGAGTAACAAGTCCAGAGCAGAATTCATTATGCAGAGAGCACGGGATCGTTGTTGAGAACTCGGTAACGATGTCTTCAATGGTTCGGCTCTCAGCATCTATAAGTAGGGAATATCGAACTGCAGTTGCAGGTTTCCCAGTCATCTGCATACAAAAACAAGTACAAAATAACTAGTTAAATCTTTTAACGTAACCAAAATGACACGTTAGAGATGAAGCATAACTTAAATCGACCCGTTTATCGGTCTATCTTTGAAGTTTGATCAAAAGTGTAACAAATTAACAATAAACCATACAAATTTAGTGAAATACAATAACTCAAAGCATTAATAAAATCAAATGTCTGTTTTTTTCCATCATATATTTAACAAGAAAAGCATCATATATTTCTAAATAACATATGCAATCAATGTATAAAAGAAAATGAATACTTGCTGCAAGTTAAAAGCATGGGCATTTGTGAGTTGTGACCAAATGTAGTAGCCAAAATGTTAGTTTTCCTTGTAGTTTCCTATTAGATTTTTATGGAAATTATTTTAAAAAAAAATTGTTTCCTATTTTGGTGGCGTTGATGGCAGAAAGACAATGGTAGATTGTTAGTGTATACGTCTATCGCTTTCGTCTTTGTCAAATGAAGGTGAGCGGAGCTTTAAAGTATCAAGGATAATAATCAGTACAATCCCACAAATCATGGCTAATTGGCTAGTCAAAAATGGAGATATTCTCTCCATAAGTTATGGCTTGCATATAATTATAATTAAATGTATTTCTAGAATTAGCTTCCAATTCTTGTATATATATATGTCTTATTGTAATAGACAAAGTGTATTTGATTATACTCTTCTTCTAATATTGTGGTTATTTATCATCTTTTCCAAATCATTCTATTCTTGTTTTGGTATCACAGCTCATATCTTCAACGAGAAGTTTTTGATCTTGCGACCATCAATCTCCTTTCCTCTTTCTCTATTTCAATAATCTCCCATACTATCACAATATTACTCGTTCAAACACCACCACCACCCTCTACCACATGCAATCAACTTTCCAGCCACCTTCTTCTTTAAAAAAAAACAAAAACAAAAAACCCTACCTACATCATCATTGTAATTGCTACTTCTTCAAACAAGCTACTTCTCCGTCTATATCAGTAAGGTTTTGCAAAACCTATAATCCTATCATCGCCGCAACAATCATTTTCGGCGAATTCTAACTTTGATCATCTATCTTTTGTTTCATTCACCCTCTACCAAAAAAAAAAAAAAAAACGAATCATGTCTTCTTTTGCTTCATAAACTTTTCTTATATATCGCAACATTTACTTATATTCAATATTGGACTTATCCTACGGTCGTCCATTTTGCGGGGGCATATCAATGATAATAATCAGTACAATCCCACAAATCATGGCTAGTCAAAAATGGAGATATTCTCTTCATAAGTTATGACTTGCATATAATTATAATTAAATGTATTCCTAGAATTAGCTTCCGATTCTTGTATATATATATGTCTTACTGTAATAGACAAAATGTGTTTGATTAAAATCTTCTTATAATATTGCGGTTGCTTATCATCTTTTCCAAATCATTCTATTTTTGTTATAAAGGAGCTAAAATTGGAGTATTTTAGATGGAGTAAAAATGAAGATATTATTATGTGGAGTGATAGAGAATTTGAACACGGGGACGTGGGCGAAAACGGCACGTAAAATGGAGCTATAACGAAGAAGTTATGCGCAAAACAGTTTTCTGTTTTCTGGAGCATAACTTATGCGCCCAGATACTTATGCACCCGAATACTTATGCGCTCAAACTTATGCGCCGGATAAGTACTTATGCGCCAGAAATGCTCTAACCTCCATATAAATAGTATTCTTGACATATGCATTCATAACTTTTTGGTCCAGAACGTACCTGTACTGATATTTGTCATATCTTGTTGTAAGCCTTGATATATTTGAGAAATAGAGAGAAGATAATGAGAAACCTTGTTGTTTTCGATCACGTTTAGGGATTCTGCACCTTCACGTTGATTCTAGATATCGACCTACGTCTTGTTCATGACACGAACACGTTCCTACATACATGCACCAATCAACCAGTGTCCCAATGGTTGAGTGTTATGTGCTTTATGTCCAAGACTTCATGCAAAACTACTATCGAGCCGGGGGGGGGGGGTCTCATTGGAAGCAGCCTCTCTATTTCTACGAGTAGAGGTAAGGCTGCCTACACCTTACCCTCCTTAGTAGGGATGAGCGTTTTCAGACTTTCAGTATCGGTATGGTTCGGCACGGAATCGGTATTTCCCAAATTTTGCACGAAATACCGTTATCGTACCAGTACTAAATATTTCAAATTTTTGGGATCGGTACCGGTACCAGTACCATCCCGAGCTCATCCCTACTCTTCAGACCCTACCATAGCTTTGTTATCAGTGGGATTTACTGAGTACGATGAATCGATGATGATGATTTTGATTCTCCATAAGAAACTAATATATTTCTTTTAATTTTTTAAAAATAAGTAAAATAACAGCCTAGTTTTATTAAACTTTTAATTTAATAGTATCTTAATTTTACAAAATGTTTGAATTTTTTAAATCAATTATGACAGCATCTGGCTCTTAAATATGGTCCGATAAGGCATCCTGTTCACTGTGCGGTTATGAAACATTGGCTACAACTCAAAAATTACTTGAAACAAAAAAAGAACATTGACATTCACTGAATCCATCTACGTTTAATCAATAACAAGAACACCTTGTGACACAAGTAGTTGATTTGCTATTAACTATTAACTATTAACTATTAACTATTAACTAACTTCATGACACTCAGTATTCACATCATTCAACATTATAAACATCATTATTTAAAAAAGAGTTAATGGCCATTTTCGTCCCTGTGGTTTGCTACTTTCGCCACTTCAGACCAAAATTTGTATTTTTGTCAATTTAGTCCTCATAGATTTAAATATTAGCCAATTACGTCCTATCCGTCTAACGGCATCCAGCTATGCCGTTAGTTTAAGGGTATTTTTGTCTTTCTCCTTTTTATTTTGAGTTATTGGTCATTTTCGTCCATGTGGTTTGATACTTTTGCCAATTCAGTCCAAAGTTTGAATTTTTTTCAATTTAAGTCAGTTTTTTTCTGTAACCCTAGAGAGCATTATCCAAGCCCAAAACAAGTCTGCATTTACTCTATCTACAACAATAATCACACCCCCTCCTCTCGTATTTAGTTTCTAGACGGTTCCTAAACTCTCGCCCATGGTAGAATTCAATGGTAAAGTGGTCAAAGCAATTCCGTGAAACCGAATTGTACACAAAAACTAAAAATCGTTTCTTTGATGAATGCATAATATTTAGGGTTTAGAGATTAACATATCATAACGAAAATCTGGGTCGTAATCAACTATTATACATTAATCTACAAAATAATTTTTAGTTTTTTCTGTATAATTCGGTTTCAGGGAATTACCTTGGCCACTTTACCATTGAATTCCACCATGGAGAAGATTTTAGGAAATGTCTAGAAACTAAATATAAGGGGGGGGGTTATGATTACTGTTGTCAACAGAGTAAATGCATACCAGTATTTGAGGTTGCTCGATGGGTTTGGGCTTGAATTATGTTCTTCAGGGTTATAAACAAAAACATAAAAAATAAAAAAAACTGAATTAAACTGAACATTAAATTGACAAATTTTCAAACTTTGGACTGAATTGGCAAAGATATCAAACCACAGGGACTAAAATGACCATTAACTCAAAATTAAAAGGAGAAAGACAAAAATACCCTTAAACTAACGGCATAGCTGGATGCCGTTAGACGGATGGAACGTAATTGGCTAATATTTAAAACTATGAGGACTAAATTGACAAAATTAAAAATTTTGGACTAAAGTGGCGAAAGTAGCAAACCATAGGGATGAAAATGACCATTAACTCTTTAAAAAATTTTAATTAATACCTTGTGACACAAGTAGTTGATTTGCTTTGCTCTTGAACAAAAACTGCTTAAAGTTGGATTCCTGTTTATGTTTTTTAGGCTGTGATAATTTTATTTTTAAACAGGTATTATGATATAATTATGGAAACAGCTTAATTGTTTTTTATAGATTTGATTTCACTTGCATTTGTTTATCTTTACATAAGAAATTGATATATGCAAATCTTCATCATTTATAACTTAAGTCATAACTCAATGCATTGTACAGTTAAAATGTACCTTTAAAAAAGTATAAGAGTTAGAGGTGTTTTAAAATAACACAAAAAATAAAACTAACAATTTCTGGCTATAGGGTTCGAACCCATGCGCACTTATGTGCGGAAGATCTTTAGTCTTCCCCCTTAACCTCTCGGGCAAACCAGCTTTTTATTAATGAAAATAAATTCTTTTTATACATTCAATATCCTAATATATAAACATGTAATAACCCTTTCTGATGTATTTTCCACATATATGTACATGAACACTACTAGCTTAGAACCCGTGTACTACACCGAGTGAAAAATATTAATGCGTTATTTTTTCTAATCTTTCTACACATCTTATACGTGGAAAAATGTATTTAAGTGTACTAACAATTTAAGCAAAAAAAAAAAGACTCATATATATATGTACAAATTAATGTATAGTTGGGATCAAATACAAATAATTCTTAACATGAAAACAATGATAACCAATTTGCTGTTGTTATTACGTTTGTTTTTATAAGTGTTTGCTGTTATTTTTTGTTCGTATTTGCTGATTTCCGATTATGAGGCATTATAAGTATTTGCCGATTTACATTTTTCGTTATTATTAGGTTTATTCTTTTATTGTTATAAGTATTTGCTATTATTATTTTATTGCTAATTTTGATTATTTTGTTGTTATTAATAAGTTTTTTTCTTTGTTATTATAAAACATTGCTTGTGTAGATTAATATTGGAGTTGGTATTGTTTCCTACGTTCTCATGTTAAGATGATTTTGCAGATGAACCTTCCCCGGCTTCGAAATTACATAATTAGATTTCAAAGTTTTCTTAAAATAAGAGATATAGTAAAACAAATGTGTTTTATGAGTATAATTAGTATTTTTAAAAAACATATATATCATTATTAAAAAGAGAGAACGTATTTTTAATAAAAGAGAAACGCGGGAAAATTTGTGAGGATGGCATGGGGACAAGACATGACATAAGAGATTTTATTAGTCATATAGTATAGAAGTATAGATGTAGATATACATTTTAACACGCTATAGAGAATAAACGGAACAGGTAGAATAATTTCATAATTACTCGAGTGACTATCGTTCAACTGCGATTTATCTGTTGTAAGTTAATGGTTTTAGTTTTAATTTTTATCTATAAGCATATACGAGCGCAAAATTATTTATTTCAAAATTTTTGATATTGCACAAATCGCATTTTAGTGTCGTTTGATTGACTTAAAAATTAAAAGATTAAATATCATATAAGTTTCAATGACAATGATACGAGTTCAATCCGTCTCATCTAAAAATACTACTTAACATGAAAACAGAACGAAAAACATTAATCACTATAAGCTTTTAAGAAGCCTAAACAAACCCGCTGCTTCAGGCATCTTCGAAAAATCAATGCAAAACTTCTGAACCTCGAAAAAAAGACCTTGACCATTGATTATGTTGTTTTTGATCAAACTCTTCAAGAACATGCACACGAGCCTCACCGCCCGTTGCTGCATAAACTTATCCTTAACATTCTCACACGACGAAATGCAGTTGGTTATATACAAATGCACAAACTCGGCTGGTAACTTAACCTCAGTCGTTAACCGGTTCACAACTTCCATCGAGTGCAGACTCAGTTCCATGTTCATAAGAACTGTAAAGTAGTCTGATATTTTGGGTGAGTTCATTAGTTTGATCAAAACTTCAACTGCGATTACCGGGTTGTTTTCCACTAGTTCGGGTAGCTTTTTTGGAGTCAACCCGCAGTGATAGACGAGGTTTGGGTTGGATGTTAACTCGAGTAAAACACGTTCTTGCAGAGCTAGCGCAAGCGGGCCTTTTAAGGCTTGCTGCACCAGGTCATGAACCACTGCACTGTGGTCGGCACACATCCCGAGATCCCAAAGCGGGCCATGAATATTTTCAGGGTTGGGGTTGACCCATGTTAGTTCACCTTCTAGAACCGGGAGTCTAGGTGGAACGGGCCGGGTCCAATGAGGATGCAGCCCGTCCAATGACGAGGATTGTATTAGGCCCGTTATCGTTTCCTCTTGGACACCCGACCCGAAATCTGGGTCGGGAATAATATTTTTTATCGCGGAGTCTTTAAAAAAACAAGTAAACGGGTCGGGCTGTTTCGCTAGCGGGCCGGGCAGTGGGAAACCGTTTGACGCAGAGTCAAACTTGTTGATGTAATCTGCAGCTGATAATTTCAAAACCTCGTGGGTCCCGCCTAGCAGATGACGAATAAACGATTTTTCGAAAAGGTCGGTTTTTGCATCGTTTGCAATGTTGATAAACAACGAGATGTACGGGTTGGCAGATGCATACGAGTGATGAAGTAATGCAAATGCAACTAACCGCTCGGTCGGTTTTAGAAACTTTAGTGTGTCTTCTAAAAGAATAACAAGTGCAGAGCAGATTGCAGAGAGCACGGGACCTTTGTGGAGAAATCGGTAATGATATCTTGAACGGGTCGTTTCTCACCATCTTTAAGTAGGGAATATAGAATCGCAGTTGCGGGCTTACCGATCATCTGCTGCATACTAAAATAATGATAAAGTAATTAGTTAATCTTTTAACTTAACCAATATAACACGTTAGAGATAAAACATAACTTAACCATTATAACACGTTAGAGATAAAACATAACTTAACCAGTATAACACGTTAGAGATAAAACATAACTTTAAATCATCATAAGTTTGATTAATATTGCCTAAGAAAATCAAATGTCTGATTTGTTTATTTTCCATGCTCATTAGCATTGCTACAATATCAAACAAGAAAAGCATCATATGAGTCTAAGCAACTTATGCAATCAATAGATAAAAGAAACGTAACATTTTATTTTATTTTAATTGTAAAGCATCAAATATAGTTGCCAAAATATTAGTTTTCCTTGTACAGTTTCTTATTAGATGTAATTTCTTAATATTTATAATATATATATATATAAAAGTAAAATAACAGCACAACTTATTAAACTTCTAATTAAAAAGTATTTAGATTTTATGTAATATTTGCATATTTTTAAATTAATTATGCGGTCATCCAGTTCTTAAATCTGGTCCAATAAGGTCATGAAAACATTGACTACAACTCAAAAAATACTTGAAACAAAAAAAAAACATTATTCTGATAAATCTCAATATTATATAATAGTATTTAAATTTTATGTAATATTTGAATATTTTTAAATTAATTACGTCGTCATATAGTTCTTAAATCTAGTCGAACAAGGCATCCTGCTCATTCTCCAGTTATAAAAACACTGGCTACAACTAAAAAAATACTTGTAACCAAAAAAAAAAAAAACACTATTCTGATAAATCTCAATATTCATTTGAATCCATAGAACAAAAAGTTAAAAAAAATTAAAAATATCATGAGTGTGTCATGTATGTATTAACTTCATGACACTCAAACCAGATTATATAAAAGTAAAAAAAAAACACAGTTACTCAATTCTATGGTTTATTAACAAATAACAAACTAACTATATTGATCAAAGCAGGTATTCACATCATTGAAGAACAATATACACATAATTAATTATTAAAACAATTTAACTAATACCTTGTGAAACAAATATATGATATCCTTTGCTCTTGAACGAAAACTGCTTAAAGTTTGATTCCTGTTTATGTTTTTTTGGCTGTGACAATTTGATTTTTATATTAATATTAATATTATGATAGTTATCTGCTCCTATTTTTAATAGGTTAAAACTTATAGCAAAAAATATGGAAACCGTATAATTGTTTTTTATAGATTTATTTGATTACACATTCGGCCCTGTCCTGAAATAGTTGGTTAACCCGGGTTTTGTCCCGATAGGCCGATACCTGACCTGAAACCGGAATGCGATATATGACCCGATGAAATACCGAAGGTTATATTGCATGCCCGGGTTTCGGTCGGGTTATCGGGTATTTAAAGAAGAAGAAGTTTCCTGAACCAGAATTAAACATGTGATCAAAAAAGGCTTCTCGTATGGTTTTGGGCCTGGCCCATTAAGAAATTTTTTATTATTCAAATAACGTATAACTTATCTCCAACCTAGAGATGTAAAAAAAGAAACTGGCCTGGGTCCGATAAACCGGTTTCTAACCCGGGCCGCATCACAAAAAAAGTTGGTTTGGACTCGACGCAACCTGCCATTTCGTATACCAGTTTATAGCCTCATTCACTGAAACCATTTACAGCCCAACCCGATTTAAAAAACATGAAAAAAAGGTATTTTTGCTTTGCCTCAAACCGATTTATAACCCGAATTGATTTGATAGCTTTCAACAAAGCGATATTTATGATATGTTGGCCATCCCTATTTGGTTTATAATCCGAACGTCCTAAGGAACAAACTACATACACATTTAATTGTATTTTAACTCTTTTCTTAATCACTAATAATTTTATCTCAAATCCTATCGACAGGCTTATATATATTTGGGGATCATTCGAGAACTCTCCGTAGTTGTGATAACTCGAGAGACGTCTATTTAATATACAAACATTTAACTTTTTACTACGAGGGAACTTTATAAGCAATTGTACATTATTATTTAAAACTCGAATAACATCAATATACTTAGACTCATTTTACAGGAAACAAATATGGGGACCTATTTTAGAAAACAAATATATGTACAAAGCCTTAGAGGTGTTTTAAAAAACAAAAAAAAAAAAAAAACATAGTGCTGGCTATGGGGTTCGAACCCATGCGCACTTATGTGCAGAAGATCTTAAGTCTTTCCCGTTAACCTCTCGGGCAACCCAGCTTTTTGTTATTATTGTTTATTTTCATTATTAAATCGTTATAACAAAAACATTTATAAAATTTCATTCAGTGTCAAAATTTCCTCATTTGAACTTTATTTCTCAAAAAATCCAAATTTTTGTTTTGAGATAAATTTCTGATTTATACATGTTTTCTAGCAAGATGAAATTGCATGATCTCCTCCATATCCATTTATTTCACTGTCTAACCACGAACAAAGCATCAAAATTCATGAAAATAAGTTATTTAAAGATGAAATTTGACGAACTAAAAAGTGAAAACCTTATTTAGACTAGCATTCAAAATCCTCACAGTCGGTGAGCACGACTTTGGTTTTGCTAAGGATTTGACTCGCATAATAAACAATGAGATCAAGCTGTGTGCTGCCTCTCCTTGTCCTAATGGTGAGTTTGACTTCCGAATTTCTTTTTCTTTTTTTTTTCCCCTAAAAAATATTAACAAAATCGTTGTTCTAAAAAATATTTATCAAAGTGACCATTATTATCTTCTTTCTAGCTATGAACAAGAACGTACAGTAATTTAAATCGGTTGCTTCTATTTCAGTGTTATTTCTTCTGACTATAAAAAAAAAGACTTAGTATCAACATATTAAAAACATCGATTGATAAATACTTTTTTTCAAAATAACTCAAGTTTTATAGTTCTTTTATAAAACTGACCAAAGACTCGAGCCAATGAGCCATGGGTATAAAGGCCACAAGAATGTTCCCATGTACGTGTTGGAGATTGGGATTCACCATTTAGGCAACAGTGCGGTGTGGTCTGGTGTCATTCTTTTTTAGAATATTAGACTTAAATAATCTCAACTATTAGCTATTGGCCGAAAACAATCCCAACTAACTATTTCCTCCCAATGATCCCATAGTAACGGACACCTAACGTCGTTAGTCTTTTGATGACGTGACATGTTTGCGTGTTAAAAACGTGTTTATATGGCAAATACATGCTAAAAAAAAGCTAGGTTGGTGCTATCATATAGATGCTTGAGGCTAGGGGTGAAGCATAGAAAGGACCCAAGTCTTCAAACCCAACAACAACCCCCCACCCCCCAACACACACCCACACCCCACACCCACAGCCACAAAAAAAAAAGTCCAACCTTCTATAGTATATATCTTGTACTTATCTAACTTCCTATTGACTTTTTTTTTACTTCTTATATGGTGTTAAAAGTTGTGTTATAAAATGTTACGATTCAATATTTGCTGTGACATTCCTAATGTCTTGGTTTTATGTTTTGTGTATATGAGGCTTTATTCAATTTGGATTAAAGTGTTTGTGGGCTTAAGACTACTCCCATTCACAACCCAACCAAATCTAATCTTTAATAAAAAACTAATTTCTTTCTCATCAACATACACAACCTAACTCTCTCTAAATTTTCACTCTCGTTCACAACCCAACACAAACAACCTTTTTGTTAAATAAATATAGTTTATGATTATTTAAAATATATAGAAAAATATATCTGTAAATAATAAGTTTACGAGCCAAGATTATTATATTGGAAAACTAATAAGAAAAAGTTAAATATTTCTGAATGAACCTTGTTTTTTAATAAAATTTATATCGAAATGTTTAGAAAAGAAAAAAAGACTTGTGTTTTTAGAATCTTCTTTTGAGGTTCACAATTTATGTTATTAAACAAATCTCAAATTTAATACTAAATTAATTGTTAACAGAAAAAAAAAAAGCAAAAAGGAAAAAGAAACATACACTAGTGTTTGGTAGACACTTGACAAAACAATGAATGCAAAATAGATTGATTTGGTGAACTGGTTTGTGAGTTTAAAGTATAAAAAAATTAGTTTTCTATTATTTTTAATTTCATGTGGCAACCCAACCCAACCCCACCATTGGGTTGCCAATAGGAATGGTCTAAAGTCTAGAAGACTAGAACTTGCTGTCTGGGCTTTGGATAGCTTATGGGCTCGATCAGCTGAAAGGATCATTGCAATAATGATCTAACTAGGCTTGTAAATGAACCGAACGTTCGGGAACTATTCGTGAACTGTTCGACGGAAAGTTCGTTTATTTAATAAATTAATGAACATGAACAAAAAATTTGTGTTCGTTTAATTAAACGAACGAACATGAACACATATTCCGTTGGTTTATTTATGTTCATGAACGTTCGTTTATGTTTGTTTATGTATTAATAGAATATAATTAAATATTATCTAGATACGTAATCTAATTAAAGGTTTTTATATTTGTTAATTTGCGTTCATTTAAAAGTTTTCATTTAAGTTCATTTATGTTCGTTTATCTTTGTTTAGTTATGTTCGTTTAGATTTTAAACAAACGAACACAAATGTCCCTTTTTATATAAACGAACATGAACATAAATATTTGTTCGATTAAGTGTCCGTGTTCTTTTAAAGTTAAATGAACGAACACGAGCATGCCTTTGTTTGTGTTCATTCGATTCGTTTACAGGCTTTCATTATTCACATTGATGAATACATTGGTCTCAATCTATATGCTCTGCCGATTTTGTTTGTGTTCGTTTGTGTTCGTGAACCGTTCGTGAACACATAAATTTCGTTAATGAACGAACACGAACATAAAATCTCGTTTGGTAAGTGTTCGTGAACCGTTCGTGAACACATTATTTTCTTAATGAACGAACATGAACAAGGCCTTGTTCGTGTTCGTTCAGTTCGTTTACAGCCCTAGATCTAACCAGTTTTTTAAAACAATTTTTGTTATGAAACAAAGAGAGAGATTTATATTTAGGGTGTTCATATATTGTTACTTTCTTGAGAGAGTTTTGATAAAGATCATTGCAATAATGATCTATTCTTGTTGTATTCGGTTTATCGGTGATGTAATTTTCGTATGAGATTATTATTTGTGTTGAATCATTAAAGACGAAGTATGATTTCTGACATATGATTTTTTGTTTTGATGTTGTTTAAACAAAAAATAAATCCATTATCTCTAAATAAAAATCACAAGTTTCGACGTAAACAAATTAATGTATTCTATTATGTGAAATATTATTCAAGGTTTTTATAATATAGTCCGTTACCTTCTTGAAATTTTATAAAAACTACCTAAAATTTATATAGATAAAATTAACATTTTGTATTATTGTTAGCTCCATATTTTGTGTCATTTCACTTGTGAGTTGAAATAGCCAACAAATAGTCCTAACTCCTAATGTATTATTATTATAGTTACTCCGACTTCCATGCCAAATTACTTTACCAAGTTAATTGCGTCCGGTGTACCCGAGGTAACCAATTGAAACTGAACCCAACTGAGCTCCAACCCGAATAGCCAAATAAAAAATACCACGTTATTATTTTAAATCGATATGTACTATTTTTCTAATATTTTTCAATCAATATTATTTTTTGTTTACCATCAAATAAGGAATATATGTTTTTTTTTTCTATACAACAAAACAAACATATCCCCATGATTTTTAAGGAGTCATTTAAAATAATTTCAGCCATGACTTAAAGATTAAAGAATAATTAATCACGTCATCATTTCAACCATAACATGTTGCTTCTTCTGTATTATCTTTTTTTTTATATATTTTTTTATCATTAAAAAACATGAAATAAAATAAAAGCCGGCCAAATCCGGCTTTGTTCACCGGTTTCTCAGTCACTTTAATGTTCAAACGATCCTCTGTACGGTTACTAGGTGTCAAATTAAATGTATATTTATTATTCAAAGAAAATTAAATAAATGTTAGTTATTCAAAAAAACATATTCTTCACTAGCATTCATTCCATACGAACCTAGTAACTTTAACTTGAAGAATTGCAAGACTACATAAGCACTTGCACTTGGTGCAACACAGCAACCGGGTGTAGCGGTGGAGAGAAAAAAAGTTTTGTGTTTACATAGCTGGCGCATTTATCAAATTTAAAACAATATGTATGTAGATGTACTAGCTTTTAGCCTCTGTATTACGATGTTGTTTTACATTTTGTTTATAATATTTATATATATATTTTTTATTTTAATTTTATTTATTATAAGAATAAATAGTATACTTAGGGTTTGATAATGAAAATATTTCACAAATAAATGCGATGTTATAATTAACCCGATTTAAAAGTTATTTGGGTTTGGTGAGACACATGACCCGCTTACTTTTTTATAATAAAATTGTTTCTTAATTATAAATAATATATATTTTAAAAAAATGAATATTAATTTATAGTATATCTCTATTTTATAGTATTTTAATATCAAATATTTAGTGAGATTAATTTTACTTTAATTAGATGTTATAACCCGTTTAAAGAATATATGAGTTTGATAATCGAAACTACTCGTTGACAGTACTGATGATCAAAATACTTACTGATCCGGACCCGGATCGTAAACACACCCTAGTTGATACTTGATAGTTTAATGAGCCCAATCAACTTGGCCAACATATAGATATTTAAGCATTATGATGAACAAATAAACAATCTATAAAATCTAAGTAAAATAATCCACAAATTATTTAATTAATAAACCTACCAATAAAAATAATAATTAAGACAAACTGTTAAAGCCTTAAAGGTATGGGTTGTTATATAAAGTAAATAACACCACAATAATAATAACGTACCTTCAACATTTTTCCCTCATCAAACACCTTCTACTAACTTATAATCACCGGAAAACATGACGGTGTACAACGCTCGGACTGCCGGAGACTCCAACGGACGATACATGCCCGTGAAACAAGTGTTTCCGGTGGAAGATTACCAAGATAAAATATCACAACGTCTTATTGAAGCAGCGCATATGAACGATCTTAAAATGGTACTAGACTGCTTGTCGGATCCCTTTGTTGATGTGAACTTTGTCGGGACAGTGTGTTTGAACTCGAAGAAATCAGAAATTGTGTTGCATGACGAGTCTCCTAGCGAGGTTCGAGTGGAGTTTGAGGAGTTTAAAACAGATGTTACTGCTTTGTTTCTTGCGGCTCATGTTGGAAATGTGACGCTCGTTAGAAAATTACTGGTAATTCAATCGTTTTTGCAACCATAGTCGTTTTTTTTAATAGTAAAATTTACTCTTGAATTCATCTAACCCGTCTATTGTGGACCTCGAGTAAAGAGATGGAGCACCTATTACACAACGACCAGATACGAGATCGTTACGTACTTTGATATATTAATCATGCACTATTACTTAACGCTAATAATTAGAATTTTAAATTTAGTAGCACTGGTTAAGTATTCTCATTTGGGTTATCAAAGTGATGGTTTGTAAATTTGAATTTTGAATTATTCACTAATTTTGCAGAATTAATGCTTAGTCAAATGATTAATCATAACATTTAAATATTTAATTATTCAAAATGCCGTTTAATATTATTAGAAACTATAAGGAAAAGAAATAAATTTCACTTGTTTTTGTTATTTTCTTATAAACCTATAATAACGTGACATCTTATTATGTTACTTGTTAATTATTGATCACAAAGTTTGCACATATATTTCATGTTACATTTAATGTTTATTTTTAAATATCTTTTAGTAAGGAATTGTTTTTTTTATAACTTGTAAACATAGTAAATCACGATTATCATTCTAAATTCCGATTATTGTAGACTTTTGGGGCGAATGGTAACAAAAAACTATTTCGTGGGTATGCGACCACAGCAGCCGCAAGAGGAAACCATGTTGAGATACTAGAGTTGTTAATTGAAGGTGGAGCTTCTAAGTTAGCTTGTGAAGAGGCTTTGCTTGAAGCTAGCCATCTTGGTTTAGCCAAGGCGGCTAAAGCTCTAATGGCGTCCGAGCTCATTCGCGCTAATGTCTCGGTCCATGCCTTGGTCAATGCATCATGTAGAGGGTTTGTTGATGTTGTTGACACACTTTTGAAGGTACATATTATTATACCACCACTATAGTATATTATTTTGTTTCTTTTTTTTTCGTCAAATCCGCATCCATGCCTAATAAATAAGTAAATGATTAAAACAAAATTTTCAAGATTATTTTCCGGAAATTATTAGATTTAATTAAATTATAAAATTTTCTATATAAATTATTAATTTGACTTAAATAAAATTTAACCGAACTTTCAAAAAAAAACTTTGGCCACCACACACCATCGGAAAATTTCAGGATTTTCTAAATTTTTTTTATTAGTAACTATATAATATTTTTTCGTTTAACTCGTGTATACATCGGTTTATAACCTAGTTATACATTATAATCCTATAATACAGAAAATACATATAGAATAAATGTGCGACTTTAAAACGAAGATATTAAACTCTATTAAACTCGAGAACAATTTTCGGGTTTCGGGTCAGATTGTTCAGCTATTTTGCTAGAAAAAGTGATTTAATAACCGACCCATTTAAGTTTTAGGTTGGTCAGGTTTCGAGTAGAAGTGACAATGATAGAAGTTACTTTTCACAATATGTTATATTTCATAATTTATTGCCTTATATGAAAATTAAACAAAAGATAATTACTTTTTTTTTTCAATTACATCATGATTGAATATTATTATGGCATTTAAAGCACAAACATATACACTTACATATGTTACAATGTTTGGTGACAGTGTGGTGTAGATATCAATGGAACTGCCCGAGTTTTGCTTCGGTCATCCAAGCCTTTTCTACACACTGATGTTAGCTGTAACGCGCTCGTTGCCGCTACAATTAATCGCCACGTCACCATTGTTCAGCTTCTCTTACAGGTAAACATTTGGTTAAATTATGAACGTCGACTAAAGCCAATGTAAAGCTTGAGCTCAGCTTGTAAAAAGCTCAATACAACTCGTTTGTTTCTCGTCTTTTTTACATTTGTACACATATTGATACATATATAAAAAAATGTATTATTTAACGCACACATAAGTTGGACTATAATTTTAACTTAAGGTTATAATTTTTATATATATATTGAAATTTGAACTTTAGTTTAAACAATTCATACGAGCAAGAGCATACTTACCTTGGCTCGGGTTCGAAGGGTCTACAAATGAACTGGTTTCGAGCAAGCTTTTCGGCAGTCGTGAATTTTTTAAACAACCCTATTGGGCAGTCCGTTAACACTCGGGCCAGTTGGACCAGCAAAGCAAACTAGTGGTTCACCTGGACCAACATAAATATTTCTTTCTAATATTCTTTTCTTTATCTACTAATATAATAACCTTGTTTTATATATTTGTTTTCAAAAATATATATTTGTTTTCAAACTAGTTTTTCTACCGGGGCAGCTAGCAAAACCTCAAGTTGAAACACGGGCGTTGGTAAAACCCGGATGCTATTCGACAGTATCGGCTGGCACGGTTGCTTTTGCTATGATATAGACACCATTGGTAAAATTTGAGCGTTAAAACCCAAAAAATTAATTTGTCAAGTTAACATATAAAAACATTAACATATAAGAAAACAAAATATTTAAGACGATGTTTATTTGGTTGGCAAACTCGGGCGGTGGTGAAACCCATGCGCTTTGGTCCCTAGCATTGAGGCGTCAACTTGACACGAATTCGGTCGGTTTTGATTACGCACATTACCGGAACTAGAAATCGAAAAAATATAAAAATTGAGGTGGACCAACGACCAAATTGGGGGAGGGGGGGGGGTCGGTAAAATTGCGCATTGGTAAAACCCGAGCTCAGTCATGGGCTTTAAATAAGGCCGCGAGTATGCGCGAACTCGGTCAGTTTCTTTCAGGTTTGTTATGGTACCGAAACTAAAACAAAAAAAAGTTTAATGTTTGGTCGATTATTTATGTTTATTATGGTAACTGAACTAAAAAAAGTTAAAAAGCAAAATTCATCCCGCCAAGTGACACCAAAGTTCTTATATATATTATAGTAATGATTAGTTTTAAGGTTTGTTTTTAAATTAGTTATAGTTTAATGTATATTTAGTTTTTAAACTATTGAACCACATGACACATAAAATGTTGTTTTGTAACCAGGCTGGTGCAAGAACAGACACAAAGGTGAGCCTAGGTGCATGGGCATGGGAGATAGCCACAGGAGAAGAGTTCCAAGTAGGCGCGGGTTTAGCCGAACCATATAGCATCGCATGGTGCGCAGTCGAGTACTTCGAACAAACCGGCTCAATCTTAACCATGTTGTTACAACATATATCCCCTAACACTCCTCATTTTGGAAGAACATTAATCCACCATGCCATCCTTTGTGCAAATTTAAAAGCAGTTGATGTTTTACTTAACCACGGTGCAGACCCCGAGTTCGCGGTTCAGTCGACCGAAGGAACGGGGTCTCGGTTAATCCATTTAGCGGCTCGTCGAGGCAACTACACCGCTTTGGACCGGTTAGTTAGTGTCGGGTGTGATCTTGATTCGAAGACCGAAACGGGTGAAACCGCATTGATGATATGTGCTAGGTATAAGCATGTGGAGTGTCTTAAGCTTTTGGTTCGGTCTGGTGCGGATTTCGGGTTGGTTAATATGGCTAACCAATGTGTTCAGTCGATTGCGGGCTTGGTTAGATGGACACTCGGGTTAAGACAAGTGATTTTGGATGTGGTTCGGACTGGGACGGTTATTTACTCGTCGGATGTTACAGTATTTTCAACTTTAATGTTTGTGACACGTGTAAATGATGTGGAGTCTTTGGAAAAGATCGTTGACCAAACGGGTGTCGTTGACCTTAACGAGCGGGATGAAAACGGGTACTCAGCGGTTATGGTGGCGGTTGTAAACGGCCACGTGGAAGCTTTTCGGTTGCTTGTTTTTGCGGGAGCCGATGTGAATCTCGAAAACAAGTATGGTGAAACCGCGATTAGTTTGTCGAAAGCAAGTGTAAATTGTGGTGAGTTTGAGAAAGTTATTCTCGAATACGCACTTACGAAATCCACCCCGAACTCTAGTAAAATTACATTTTACACCCTCCACCGAGCGGTTTCACTAGGTGATTATGACACCATTGAGACATTAACCAACGGTGAAAATGACGTAAATGCCCCTGACGGCGACGGATACACGCCTCTTATGTTAGCCGCAAAAGGCGGGCACGGGAGGATATGTGAGCTTTTGATCTCAAAAGGAGCCATTTGCGATATTGAAAACGCAAGACACGAAACGGCACTTATGTTGGCCCGTGAACACGGTGTGGAAAACGACGCCGAACGAGTGTTATTGGACCACTTGGCCCGTGGGCTCGTGTTGGGCGGGGGTCGGGTCAAGAAGCATTGCAAAAGGGGTAAAGGGTGTCCACATAACAAACAGTTAAGCATGGTTGAGGGGAATGGCTTATTAAAATGGGGGAAATCGAGCCAACGAAACGTGGTGTGTAAATGGGCCAAGGTGGGCCCGAGCCAGTCGTTTCGGTGGAACAGGAGGAAAAAGGCGGACCGCGATGAGGCGGGTTTGTTTCGGGTGGTTACGACTAGGAATAAGGAGGTGCATTTTGTGTGTGAAGGTGGTGTTGAGTTGGCTGAGTTATGGGTTAGGGGGATTAAACTTGTGACAGGAGAAGCTATTTTTGGGAAGTGATTATTTTTTATAGTTTGATTAATTTTATTCTATATATATATTTAACTTATAGATGAAATTATAACATATAGTCAATATGTTAAAAATGTAAAAGTTGCAGTATATCAGATTACATTATAATTTAAGTTGTGAATTTTATTCATGATTAACATCCATGTTGCAATAATCCATGTTAAAAATGTAAAAGTTGCAATAATCTTTTATCATGATTAACATCCATGTTGCTTCTAAAAGAAGATTTTTAATAGTTTATCATGTAAACGAGTCGAGTCAAGCCGAGCCCAAATTTGACTAGGCTCGAGCTCGGCTCGTTTTGACTCATGAGGTCAGCTCTTTTGAGCTCTTTATAAAGCTCAAGCTCGGCTCAGGTTATTTTAAGCATGGGCTCGACTTTTTATTAAAATTAATTAATTTAAATATTTTTTTAATTATTTATAATTTTGAGAAAAACTTTAAACGAACCTAATCTCGGCTAGATCTCGTGTAGTACCGTGAACAAGCCAAAGCTTATAGCTCGAGCTCGACTAGGTAATATAAAACTAATACATAGAAGTCTAAATGATGTAAAACTTAAAAAACACGTTAAGGCTCGACGAGCCTAAATGATGTTCCCATACAAGGCTTGAGCTCGAAAAGACTCGGCTCGTTTCGAGATTTTTATCGATCGAAGCTCGAGTAGCCCGTGAGTGACTTGGCTCGGCTCTTTCGCACCCCTACTAATTGATTCATAATTTACTTTATTTTGGCATTTGACACATCTCGAGATTCAACCTTTAAACATTTATCACATCCCTTAGGATTATAATCATTATATACCCCAACACAAGAAATCTGAATTCAAGTAATAAAATCACATTAAATAGTTTGGACAATATTCAAACTGATGATTTCTATCCATTTCAATATTTCATTCCCATATTCAAATCTTAAACCCAAGCCAAACACGAGTTAAAGCTTAGAAGTTATGCCCGAAAGAGCCATCTTGATCAACTCTTTCCTTAATATCTTCCCCGAAGCAGTTTTTGGAATCGAATCAATGAAAAAAACCCTTCTGAGTTTCTTGTACGGTGCAACCTGATTCGATATCCGTTTAGTGCGGTTTAGTTTCTAAATTAAGAGAAAAATAAGAAATAAAAAGTACCTGTTTTGCTACATAATCTTTTACTTGTGTTTCATTAGTAGTGCTTCCTTTTCTTCTAACCACAAATCCCATGGGTACTTGTCCTGCTGACTCATCTGGATCCCTGCAAAATTAAGCACACTATGTTTAGAAGTGACAATTTCAACTCGTTCACATCTAAACATGTCTTCGGGTTATATTTTGTCTCGAATGCATAAAACCTTCTAAACCATTTTATTAAATAAAATTTAACATTAGGGTTAAATAAAAAAAATGTCCGTCAGTAAGCGCAACTAGACCCAATTTTTGGGTTTAGTTGGGCTTAATGAAATTTTTTTTTATATTTGTGAAAGTTAAAATTTTATTTAATAAAACAATTTAGGAGGTTTTATGCACTGGAGACAAAATACAACCCCAAGACGTGTTTAAATGTGCACAAGTTAAAATTGTCACTTTAACGACTAAGGGTGAAATGCATACTGAATCACTGCTGCTTCTATAATGTCGGGATGTGATTGTAGAATGTGTTCCAGTTCGGCTGGTGGTACCTACATGAAATTTATTTAGTTTATAAAAATTATCGATACATTTCGTTAACACATAATGCTTATTTATTTTTTTTTGTGAAAACATACACTAAATGCTTTTAAAAGATTAAATCTGATTAAAAACAAAAGTGTTACGAGCCAACACGATGGGCCTGGCCCGTTATGACCCGGTACCTAGTTTGCAGCCTGGTATAGCTACAAAGTTTTGAATGCATAAAACATACCTGGTAACCTTTATACTTGATCAGTTCTTTTAACCGATCCACAACGAATAAGAATCCTTCATTGTCAAAGTAACAAAGATCACCGGTTCTTAGCCATCCATCCGAGTCAACCATTGTATCTTTAACTTCTCCATCATCAACATATCCTGATCACCAAAATAAAAAGGATCAGGTCAAACATTTCTATTCGGGCCCGTTCTGTTAACCTTAAACTTTAGCATCATTTTTATACATAACCAATATAAAAAAACAAACGCTTCACCTATCATGACGAACGGGCCTCTGACCCATAGTTCACCACGGTTCATAGGAGGCAACCCAGCCCCGGTGTTCGGGTCAACTATCTTTGCTTCACAATTGGCTATGAGCCGTCCAACTGTGCCTACTATTGTGCTCTCATACGGACCTGCAATCCGTGAGACTCCCGCTGCGGTTTCGGTCAACCCATACGCCTAAAGAGCGTTGACCAACCACGTGGCAGTAGCATTAGTTCATTGACCAATAATCTTAACAGAAAATAAAGAAAAATTCTCCAAAACAGTTATTTTTACAGAGATAACTATCAAAGCAGCCCGGATCAACTAAGGCTCAGCATATGTCATTTGACTCGTTTTGGCAAGCAACAAACTGGATCACTTTTGTTCAGTAGACAATATGGTGCCATTTTCAGATTTTCTTAACTAAGAAAATGGAATCATATTCGAGTAAATAAAAAAGTCAATGGTCATTTTGTCAAACTCAATTGTCAAAATGACTATTTTGTTCATTTTCTTAGAAATAAAACTATAAAAGGTCCAGTCAAAGTATCAAGTAAATATGACATGAATAGCTTTAAAAATAAGTACATCTGAAAATGCGCATCAGCGCCACGAGAAACCGTTCAATGTACATGAGCGTCAAATTTAGTCATATAAAGTAGCTCAAAGGGCTCCTATGTAAAAGTAACCAAAATGACGAAACAAAGCTGGAAGGTTATACAGCTCGTATGATATGTGGAAAAGGTTTACGTAAGCTGCTAAAAAATTAAATAAGTAGCAATGTCTCCCATATACGTGAAGCTTTAAAAAATTAAAAGTATGGATTTTGATTAAATAATGGAAATAAACATTAGAATTTGTCACGTAGGACATCATGCATGACGCACCTAACCTGCACCTAGGGGCGTGTACAGTTCGGTTTGGGCTGGTTTTGGGCTTTGAAACCGTTTAACTTCGGTTTTTTGGTTTAGGTTTAGGTTTAGGTTTGGTTTTAGGTTTTTCAGTTATGTCATTTGAGCTTAAAAATTTAGGCCGAAAATAATGAATTAGTTATTAATTTTGTTAATCATTAACTAATTGATTATTATGCATTTGTCTCCAAAGACATTTGAGTTATATACTTGACTATTGTAAATTCGATTCGGTTCGGTTTTTTCGGTTTTTATACATAAAACCAAACCGTCGGTTAGATTTTTCATTTTTTTGTTTTGGATCAGTTTTTTCTGTTTGATGCACACCCCTACCTGCACCAATGAAACATTCGGAAACCGTCTCTTAAACTTATTGATAACCGCCACCGTAAGCGGCGCTCCGCCGGAGAACACAGTTTCCACCGACTTCCAGGTACTTCCATTAGCCAACTCCTCATTACTACCATTCACCAACGCCACCACCACCGGCGGCGCCAACGGCAGATGAGTAACGCTAAACTCCTCAATTGATCTCAACATTCTCCGCAGATCGAACCGTCCGATGGAAACTAAACTGTCACCAAATGCTACTGATCTAATGCAGAGGTTGAAGCCGTACACGTGGAAGTACGGTACAGTGCAAAGGTAGACTGCTGGAGATGACCTGGTTTCACGTCCGGCGAGTGTTCCGGCGATTGATGAGATTATATTCCGGTGTGTGAGTTTTACGCCTTTGATGTTGCCTGTAGTGCCGGAGGAGTATAGAATCGCCGCCGTATCGGATTGCGAAACTACAATGTAAATGTAAATTAACATGTGTTTAGAGGCAGCAAGTTACTCGAGATTGGCTCGGAAAAAACCTCAGCCGAGCTCGAGAGCTCTCTATCAGTAAAACGAACGGAACCCTCAATTAGAAAAGTAGCTTGAAACGAGCCGAGCTCGAGCCTATTCGAGCGTGGGCTTGGCTCGCTTCTTATTAGTTAAACGAGCCGAGCTTGAGTTCTCTGTTAAGAAATGGAGCTTGAAACAAGCCTAGTTTGAGCTCTCTATTAGTTAAGCGAGCTGAACTCTCTATTAGAAAAATACCTTGAAACAAGCCGAGCTCGAGCTCTCTACAGGTTAAGCGAGCCGAGCTTGAGTTCTCTATTAGAAATGGAGCTTGAAACAAGCTGAGTTTAAGCTCTTTATAAGTTAAACGGGCCGAACTCTCTATTAGAAAAGTAGTTAAAAACGAGCCAAGCTCGAGCTCTCTATAAGTTAGGCGAGCCGAGCTCGAGACTATTCAAGCTTGGGCTTGACTCGCTCTCTATATGTTAAACAAGCCGAACTCGAGTTCCCCTTTTAGAAATGGAGCTCGAAACAAGCCGTGTTTGAGCTCTCTGTAATTTAAACAAGTCGAAACACGTAGCCAAGCTTGGCTGGGCTCGGCTCGCTCTTTAAAAGTTAAACAAGCTGAAACAAGATGAGCTCGGCTCGGCTCGGCTCGATCTCTATAAGTTAAACAACTCAAACTTGAGCTCTCTATAAGTTAAACAAGTTGACCTCAAGCTCAACTCGTTTTTTATAAGTTAAACGAGCTGAGCTCGAGCTTTCTATAAGTTAAACAAGCTGAGCTCGAGCTTGGCTCGGCTTTAGTATTATGTAAATATGGTTTAAATATTTAACCCTCTATCTTCTACAAACTCTAATTACAATTATCAATATACATAACATCTTTACACCTTGGTTACAGAGTTTTAACTCATCTCCATTCGATTCAACTCGCATCATCGATTCAAACTCATCCGATTCAATCATCACGATTCGATTACTAAATCCAGCTTCCAACAGTTTGCTAACCGCCTCCTTCGTAACGAAAGCCACCACCGGCTTACAAAGCCGAATCATTCTCGAAATCTCTCGAACTGAGCTAGCAGGATTCGCAGGGGAAACAACAACACCGATCGAAAACAACGAAAGGTATAGAATCGGGACGTAGGAGGAATTCGAGGAAATAATAAAAGCACAGTCTCCATTGGAAAGAGATAACTGACACAATAAGTGGGACGTCAGAGTAGGGATGATGTGACGGTTTGTAATGACGCTGTTGTGGGGGCGGTTTGGAGGAGAGAGAAGATGTAATTGGTTATTGATAATAGGGAGGTAGGGGTGGTGGAGGTCTAAGGCTATGGAAGATTTTGGTTTTTTGTGGATTGATTGATGATGATGATGATGATGATGATGATGATGAATTAGAATGTGAAATTGTCATTTTGATTGGAAGGTAATTTGAATTTGAATTTGAATTTGAATTTGAAGTTGAGACTAGTATTTATATTGTAAGTGGAGACAAAAGAAGAATATAACATATCATGAAGCACATGATTCCATTGCTAGTCATTGTCATCATTCACTGCAAGTATTCTGGGAAAATTACAAAATATTCACCAAACTTTTTTTTTAAATAGTTAGGGGTTGGGGTGTTATTGGGTAGTCGGTCGCTGGTTGGAGGGAACACCGTTATTGGCGATGCGGGTACCTAGTTTTCATGGTTTTCCCGGTTACTTCTTGCTGATGAAACATGTGTGTTGTGTGTGCAGATGAATAATTAAATCGAAGACAGTGGGCTTTTTTTATTGATTAATATAACAAGTTATAATTTTTTTAATTAAACAGTAGATGAATAATTAGATCAAAAGCAAAACTTAATTATAATTATAATTATAAATAAATATTGTTTGGTTGTAGCAATGATAAGCATAGTTTGGTCTATGGTACTTTAAACAAGTGGTGTCACTAAAAATGGGGTTATAAAATAGTTTAAGTTAGTAAAGTTACAATCTAATCCATGGTACTCTAGAGTAACGCCTTTAGTTATTGAATTTTAATCTTTAATCAATAGCAAAATTATGGTAGGGTCTTAGGAGGGTAAGACGCAGACAACTTTACCTCTACCCTGTAGGAGTCGATAGGCTGCTTCCACAAAGATGATTAATAAGTAATAACCAATTCTTTTAATCCATTTTGATCACTTTGAAGTTTCATCAAGACAAGTATCAATAATTTGACATCAAGTACTAATAACTTTGCATTACTCTAATCCACTAGTCCATCGATGAAACATGTTCATTGTACATAAATTTTGATACAAGTTTCTAATTGCATCACACACTAATATTATCATCTTTAAAACTTTAAAACTTTAAAACTTCAATTGAAGACTAAACAGTACGATTCAAACATAGAACTAGTAGATTCTTCATAAGCAAGTTATATCAGTTTTAAGCAAATTCAACTTGACAAACACAATATATACCATAAAACCATCATCAAAATTTATTGGGGATATATTCGAATACAATCAGAAACGGTTTTTCAAAACAATGGAACCAAATGAAATCCGATAAAAACGAACCAAGTCTACTAAAAACAGCCAAAAAGGATTCCCATTATTCATACTTAAAAGAAAAATATCTGCTCGGATATCTTGACTCTTGAGCATACCCAAACTGCCTGCAAACTCGATGAGAAGAGTAATCTTGCATAATATCTAAGCCAACTAATTTACAAGCCCTCAAACACCGGGCATAAGATTCCACTTCCTCTTTTTCAATTTTTTAGCATAAACTCTCTTGGAAATGAAATTATTAGTATTATTTGCATAAGGTCGCCACACAAAATATTCTTTACAAGTACATCCAGCCTCGCCAATCTAGTTTCGCCAATGTTGTGTATAGCATGAGGACTCACATTTGAAAATTGAAAACCTTTCCCAAATCCAAGCCTGGACGTAGTACACAGGAGAAAATACCCCATTCACAACATCATTTCTAGCGTCTTGCAAGACATCGATAATAGCATCTTGTAAAAAGTGCAGGTCTTGATACAACTTTGCTAAGACAGTAGGCGCCAAAGCAATTCTTCGCCCTTTGGCTAGCAGAATAGCCAGGTGAAAAGTTTCAGGTAAAACTGTGTCTTTCACAGACGCAAAAAGATATTTTGATAGCCAAAATGCTAAAAATGCTCATGTTCGACAGCATTTTGTGTACCCTTGAAAATATTCATCCATGCAGACAAAGAGGCCCTTTTTGAAGAGATCTAACTAGTACTTTGTACGCTTCTACTAGTTCAGATAACGCGGCATGATCCTCGGGACTCAGGTGACAGGAGCTCCAAGAACAGAAAAGCCCCCTAAGACCATAATGTCTTCAAGGGTGACAATCATTTCACCCCATGGTAAAACAAATGTATTGGTTTTTGGTGACCACTTCTCAGCAAACCAGAGAAGCAGCCTCTCATTTTTGGGAATTTTTAAACCAGAATCCATGATAGCATCATGAATTCCGGTTGTCTCCCACACAAGACTATGTGCTGGTTTCATGATATCAACACACTCCGTCCAGTTCTTAATTTTGTGGATCAATCCACCCTATAAAACTGGCATTTTGATGATTCGCAACAAGGGAGAAAATGCAGAGAAAACTTGGATGCTAAAAAGAATGGAGATTGTGATGGGTCCAAAAAGCTAAAGCTAGTGGTTTAAATATAACTTTCGATTTTGGATTGTGTATAAACAAACTCATTATTACATAACTTCAAAGAATGAGCGTTTTTAAGGATAGTTGAAAGTAAACCTTAAAATATCTACCACGAGGTTCGAGTTATACAACGACTGGTTAGTGGCGGATCCAGGATTCATACCAACGTGTACATATTATAAGAGATTTTTTCAAGAAATGCACTAGTGCACTACGACAACATTTTTTTTATCCTACAAATACATTCAAATAATGCACAAGAGCATGACTAATTGAACCATTTGGTATAACATTTTTATAAGATCACTAGTTTTAGAGCCCGTGTCACACACGGGATAATTCAAATTATAAAATTGTAAGTAAAGTAAATAATTACATAGCGTATATGAAAAAATTGTATTACATATATGCTTGTATCTATAGAATGTGTACATAAATTGATTTTATTTATATCGCAAAATGATTTTTTTAAATGAACTTAATAAAAAAAATGACCGTGCAAAAACGTACACGAGAATGCTTCTTTCTATTGAAAATTTCATTCTCTGTGTCATATATGTATAATTGAAAGAATTTTAGTTATGAACCAATTTCAGAAATAAGACTTCTCATACGATAGTAGTTCTAAACACTCAGCCTAAATACAAAAGGAGCGTTACCTTTATTGATATATTTATCAATTTACCACCCATCAAAGGAAAGTATAACATTAAATTGTAACAATGGATATTATTCAAGAACTATGTTTTTCGGAACTACACCATGAAAAAGATTTTGATAAGTTTCAGAGGGCTTCTCAACTTTGTCATAATGACAAAATAAAAAATAACATGTTAACCTATTCAATTTTGTAAATATTTTGTTTCATTTGAGCATAGTTTTGCATGACATGTTTCCCACACAACGTTCTAATCACCATTGAAGGAAAAATTAGTGTTGACATAAATATTTCAAATTTGATAAAAGTTAAGCATTGATAAGCATGGAGGTGGCATGGCGAAAGTATTTGCAATCTTTTCTTAAATTTTAATAGTTGAGGGAAAAATAGTCAGTTTGCCAAATCCCGAACCTTTTGATTATTTCAAAAAATGCCCTTAAAAATAAATTTGAAACCTGAATCATGTTTAAAATTCTAACTTTCATACTTTTGACATTTTAAAGTTAACACTTTCAACCCATAACAAATTTGACGATAAATCTATTTTGCATTCTCAAACTTTTAAAAATACTCAAAATTTTCATTTTTGACCCGTAACAAATTTTGACCCAAATGTAGTTAACTTGTGCCAAACAATCTATTTACCAACTTTTGACCCATAAAATCAAATTTAAATTCCACTTAAAAAACTGAAACAATTTTCATTTGAGAAACATGATTTGTTGTTGATTTTTGGAATTCACCAAGTATTTTGAAATATATAGTAAAATAATATGTTAATATTTATATTTATAAAAATATATAGATATTATATACAAATTTTAAATAGTAAGAAGTTACAAATGTCTAAAAAGATAAAGAAGAAAAAAAATGAATTAGCATTAATTGCTGACTTTTTCTGGTTTGAATATCATAATATAGTATAATCATTTTTAAATTCAAATAACTTTTTTTACTTTATTATTTCTTTTTAATTATACTAATTCAAGAATTTAATTATCTTTACATGTTAGTGTCGAATTGCAATATAAAGTCTATAAAAAAAATGATTTAAAAAAACGGTGATGTGTTATGCGTATAGTTACGCATAAAATACATTCAGATTATGCACAAGAGCATGACTAGTTGAACAACCTGGTATAACATTTTTATAAGATCATTACAATAAAAGTAAACTTTATTGGTGCATTTAATGCAGCAAATATCGGTTAAAGATATTACATCATTACAAATGATATATGCACAGAATCTGGACCAAAAATATAAAATTATTAATGGTTTTACGTTGACACAGAGACAAAATTTTAAATAATGAGTTACAAATGTCTATAAAGATGAAAAAAGAATAAAATGAATTAGCATTAATTGCTGACTTTTTCTGGCTTGAATATCATAATATAGTATAATCATTTTTAAATTCAAATAACTTTTTTTACTTTATTATTTATTTTTAATTATATTAATTCAAGAATTTAATTATCCTTACATGTTAGTGTTGAATTGCTATATAAAATTCTATAAAAAATTGATTTAAAAAACGGTGAGTAAAATAAAAAATCAAAACTACAAAGGAATGTTGCTAATGGAACATCTAGTAATAAAATAAGAGGAGGTTGTGTCATGTGCGTATAGTTACGCATAATTCACACACATTATTGTGTGTGATAATAATACGATGCTTGTAGGCAAAATCCTGGCCGCCTCAGTTTGTGGTTTTGATATGATGGTTTCTGATCAACGGAATGAGGGCTGACCACTGGTGAAGGCCAATTTCATGTATGTTTTGAAAAACATCTGGTTAATATTTTGGTAATTTTCCCTTCTATAACTATTCAAAACTTTTGCCTTCTATGTTCCTGAGTTATACTTAATGGAGGAAAGGAAAAGAAATGGATTGAAAGAATGACATGGTTGTGTTCCCAAGTTATTTAAGGAGAGAAAGGAAAGGAAAGAAGAATACTTGTGTTCTAGATTGTTCCAGATTAACGCTATATTCCCGAGTTTCATTTAACAAGGGAAAGGAAAGGAAATGAAGAAATGGAAAGAAATTGTTGTGTTCCCAAGTTTTATTAAAAGAAGGAAAGGAAAGAACAATATGTGTGTTCCCGAGTCATTAACGCTCTGTTCCCGAGTTCATTTAAAGAGAGAAAAGAAAGGAAAGGAAATTGAGAGAGAAAAGAAAGGAAAAGATGTGAACTTAATTCGTGTTCTCAAGTTTAATTAAAATGAAAGGAAAAGAAAAGAAATTGAACATCTTATGTGTTCCCTAGTTGGGAGGAAAGGAAAATAAAGGTCCAATTTTACTATTTTATCCTTTTAAGTAAAATTACACTAAACAATCCATTACTTCTAACCGACTAACCCATCCAACCATTTTTGTCTTCTAAAACGTTTACCATTTGTCATAAACCTATAAAAGAATTTCCATTTGTCAAATGCAAGATGATACAAAATACAAACACTTACAACAATATTTGGATGTGAAAGATTCTTTAAAAGCTTCACCTCTTCTTCTAACTCACGGATACGAGCCTACAATGTGTTAAACTTTGAATTCAGTATAATTTGAAATCTCAGTACATAACCACTTTTGCTATGGCATAGAAGTTCAGGATACCATATCTTCACAATTTGTACAACACCACATTAAAAAATCAGGATTAATCAGCACTCCACCACTACAATTTCACCCGATCAGACCCATTAATCGATAGTCGGTCAAATCAAACCTTTTATTTATTTATTTAATTTATTTTGAAAGGCAATCAGACCATGTTTGTGTTATGTGACCTTTTATATGTAAATTTTCAAAATCATAAAACTCAAAAATTCAATTAATCCCTATTAACCGCTAGTCGATTACTCACTGCCCGACTAGCGCCTAACGAGTTCTACACAATGTAGTTTGTTTTTACAGTTGCATCTAAAACATGTAATTTACAGTTGTGAAGTACTAACTGGATTAGTTACAGACTAAATTAGATCATAATTCATTAATTAACAAATCACTAGTTAGCAAACAAGTGTATATTTGAGCTTATCCAAATCGACTCACCTGCGTTTTATCCTTCTAAGCCGAATTCACAACAACAGAAACCTGCACATCAACAAGTCAAACCACAAGTCAACACCGCATCAACAATTCAATCAATCAATCAATCATAGCTGTTTAACAGCAAGCAGCTCACCCGAATCCAAATTCATCCCCATATAAACCCTACCTACAAGTAGGGGAACGAATCGACCCACTCAAGCTCAAAACCATATAAATTCTTTCGTAGTTGATTATTACAACCCTAATCGAAGAAGATGTAAAAGGAAAGTAAAGTGTTGGAAGTAAAACTAATGAATACCTGATTAAAGGCGAACTTAAATGGCGTTGAGAAGAACGAATGGACGACAGGTTAGGTGATAATCGAATGGACGGTGCTTCGTCGGAGTACGGTGATGATCGAGACAAAGATATGATTGATAGAAGATGACTCTAGGTACATGATGCGCTGCCTGATGGATTTCCGGTGAGTGCAGTGAGTTGAGAATGATGATAGGGGTGGACTCAAGACACGGTGGATGAGGGCAGTTAAACTCTGGAACTGAAATATTTGTGTTTCTTTTCTCTCTAATTCTTTCCAATTTGGAAGGAAAATCATATACACTATGAATCCATTCCTTTCCTTTTCATCCCTTTCTTCCCATAATAAAACTCTGAATTTTCTTACTTTTCCTTTCAAACTCTTTCCTTTCTCTCCTTTAATGAGCTCTGAAAAGCAGCTTTAAGAAAAGAAAGAAATGAAAGATAAGAGGAATAAAGCGTAATTTGGATGGAATCTTTTTCCTTCCAATATAATATAGGAATTGAAAGGAAAGAAAGGAAAGGAGAAGAAAAGAAAGAAAAAGAAAACACAGCATAAAGAAAGAAAAGGAAAAGAAATAGTAGGAAAACAAAGAGTAAAAATGGTGAAGATTGGGTTCTTTTCGAATTGAAAAGAATAGAAAGAAAAGAAAGTTGGGGAGAAAGAAAAAGGGAGAGAAAAGAAACAGGTTCATGGTTCATAATTTTTTATACAAGTTTCTAATTGCATGACACTAAGGTATCATCTTTAAAACTTCAAATCTTCAATTGAAATTTATATGATGATTCAAACATAGAACTACTAGATTCTTCACAAGTTAAATCATATTTAAGCAAATTCAACACTTTAACGCAATGCATACATTAACATAAAACCCATCATCAAAATATATTGAGGATATATTCGAATTCAATCAGAAACGGTTTTCCAAGACAATGGAACCAAATAAAATCTGATAAAAAGGAACCAAGTCTACCAAAAACAACCAAAAAGGATTCCCATTATTCATACTCAAAAGAAAAACCGACAACTTCAATCCTCAGTTCTTGGCTTCCATGGAGGCAATGTGCCTAATCAAGTCAATAACTCGGGAGCTACAAAACAGACATTATAAACGAAAAGTCAATAAGTGACACTCAGGTTCATGAGACGAGTTTCAAAAAGTTGTCATTCAAAACTTTTATCAAACCAATTCAGAGTACTGACACGGTGACACCTCAATGTGAAATAAGTAGGAAGAAATTACCTGTAACCCCACTCATTGTCATACCACGAGACAAGTTTCAAAAAGTTGTCATTCAAAGCAATCCCGGCCTTGGCATCAAAGATGCTTGACCTGCTGTCACCAACAAAGTCGGTTGATACAACATCCTCATCAACATATCCCAAAATACCCTTGAGCTTGCCTTCTGATTCCTCCCTGTATCAGAAAACAATTCCAGATGTTATTTCAAAGCATCAGCAACATTCCAAGTGTCAAATTTTAACAATAATACTGGTTGCTCAAAACTTACTTGATGGCTGCCTTGACCTGCTCATAAGTAGCCTTCTTCTCAAGTCTCACAGTCAAGTCAACAACTGAGACATCCACAGTTGGTACACGGAAGGCCATTCCGGTCAATTTGCCATTAAGTGCAGGCAAAACTTTGCCAACAGCCTACAAAGAACAAGAAAAAAAAACTTAGGTAATATAAAAACAAACAACACTACTTTCAAATTAAGTTAATTAATACCTTGGCAGCTCCAGTGCTGCTGGGAATGATGTTGAAAGAAGCAGCTCTTCCACCTCTCCAGTCCTTCATCGATGGACCATCAACAGTCTTTTGGGTGGCTAATATGCGTTAACAATACAGACATGTATGTTATAACTCATCGTATAATAATGACTGGTTTAATAAACCAACTTAAAAGCTACATTACCAGTCATAGCATGAACTGTAGTCATAAGACCCTCAACAATGCCAAACCTATCGTTGATCACCTGAAATTGTTGCAATATAACAGCAATTAGAGAAAGTTGAATATTTAAATATTGAAATGGTATAAACGTACCTTAGCCAAAGGAGCAAGGCAGTTGGTTGTGCAGCTGGCGTTTGAAACAATTTTAAGATCAGGAGTGTACTCATGCTCATTGACACCGACAACAAACATGGGAGCATTGCCACTAGGAGCAGAGATAACAACCTTCTTGGCACCACCCTGAAATCACAAACAAAACCATATGCAAAACACAACAAAATATCTAACTGACAGTGTAATTAGTAAGGTGAAACCAAATCAGACCTTCAAGTGAGCAGCAGCTTTGTCCTTGTCTGTGAAGACTCCAGTGGACTCGACAACAATGTCGGCTCCAGCAGCACCCCATGGGATCTCTTCTGGATTCCTAAAATGTACAACAGAAAGTACAAATTACATTATTTGAAAGACAAAAGGTTTTAGAACAGTTTATGTTAATACGTGAATGGATTTTACCTGAAGCCGAAAACACTAACAGGCTTCTCACCAAAGAGAAGGGTTTTCTCATCCTTGACCTTAAGTTCATGATGCTTCCATTGACCGTGAACAGTGTCATACTTGAACATGTATGTCTGCAAGCAAAATCATGAACTAAAGTTATAATTTATCCTATTCAATCAGCATTGCTTTCAATTTAAACTGAACTAGCTTTCAATTTAAACTGAACTAGGTTATCTTCTATAAGTACAAAGATATCATAGCATCCAACTTATCCATTCCTAAAGAAATCCAAATAAATATATTGCATACAAACAGAGATTGAAAGTTATACAAAGCCATTGATTCCTAAAACTTCTTAACTCTCACATGAAAACAGATCATGCGCACCATGATAACTTGGTCAATGTCAGCAACATGGCTAAGAGGGCACTGTTTTGAGCCTAGTTTGACCTCAATAACTACCAAATGCATTCAAACTTATTACTGAGCATATGATGTTTTGTATACTGCTTCAAAACTAATATCATTCCTCAATAAACTCAGCCATTTATATTGTGCTAATTTAAAAAAAGTACTACCACTACGAAATCTAATCAATTATGTATCAATTCAGATAAAATTGACATTTCGATTCAAAGTCATAAACAACACAATTATTCACTTATTCAATTTCACCTAATCAGACCAACAAAGCAACAGTCAGTAAAAGCCGGTAAATAGCTCAAAATTTGTCAAAATTGGTCAAAAACAATTTGAAAATGTATACTTATTACTTTATTAATCCAATCCGATTAATGTGTTTCCAAAGTTAAATAAAATACAAAACTAACTTAGATCGTTAATCATTACCAGCAGTAGAGGTGCACAAACCGGTTTAAAACTTAAAACCGGTTTGGGTTAAAACCGGTTCGGTTTGGTCAACAAAAATCAAAACCGGTTTATGATCGGTTTCGGTTCGGGTTTTGACCGGTTTTGGCCAGTTTCGGTTTGGTTAACCGGTTTGGAACCGGTTTTGAGGGAGAAAATTACAAACCAGTTCCGAACCTACGGTTTCAATCAGTTCCAAACCGGTTTCTACATAACCGGTTTGGTTTCGGTTCAGTTTTCGGGTCTGTTCCGTTAACCGGTTTATTTGCCCACCTCTAACCAGCAGCGTTATATTATATCAATCACTAATTAAACAACTAAAATTACAAAATAAATCATATATAAACATTAAACAATAGCCTGAGTAACTGAAACTAAAACGTATTCAGCCAATTACAGATCGAACCACGTATAAACCCTATCTTCAGCATCACATCATCAAATTACATACAAATCACGTATAAACCCTAGCCTCCACAACATAACAAAACCAAAACACACAATACAGAGCAGAGTAACCGAATCTACCATGTAATCAGTGGAGATAAACGGATCGTTAACAGCCACAAGCTCAATATCATCTCGCTGAAGAGCAACTCTAGCAACCAGACGTCCAATCCTTCCAAATCCTGTTACATTCCACTCAGATCTAACATATCCGTACATAATAATAATAATAATCAGATCAATAAACACATACCGTTGATTCCGATCTTAATCTTCTTCTCACCTGCTGCAAATTCAAATTCAAATCATTATTATAGTATTATATAAAAACATAATATAATAAAAGTTTTATAGTAATATAAATAGATAACAGTACCCATGGCTACTGAGTAGAGTTTGTTAGGGTTTTAGAGGGTGAGAGAGTAATGAAAATGATGATGAGACAAAAGGTGATTAGTGGAGTTGGTATTTATAGTGAGGGTGACGTCAGCGGGCTTGGGTTAACTGTCTTGGAGAAGAAGAAATTGGAGTTGACGGTTTTTGAAGGTGAGACGTTGGAAGTTGACGGAATATGCTGTGGAGGATTCGTTATGCTGTTTTTTGGTGATGTTGGTTATTTGTGAGGCGGATTTTTTTATGACACCATAAATAAAGTTTCTTTAATTATCAACTATTTTAAGCATTTCTTTTGTATCAATAAATTATAAAAAATGATTACTTTTGTTTTTTTTTTCATTTTTTTTAATACAGATCTGTAATATTTTACGAAGAAATAATGTTTTTCCTAAAACGGTGGGATATTACTATTCCTATTTTTTTTTCATTATAAGGTGTACGATTTGGATTGTAAGACAAATAGAGAATGGTGTACGTAACCGTTAGGCGTTCCCAATCGATTGATCTCATAGACCAATATAAGGGAGGTAAATTACGTGTTTCATGGTAAATCAGGTGAGGTGATGTTTTGATGGATTACAAGATAATGGCCGTTTTACGTTATTGTAGTTATTTGTGAGACGGATTTTTTTTATAACTCCATAAATAAATTTATGTAATTATTTTTTGTATTTGTAACAAGGCATTGAACTATTTTATGCCTTTCTTTTGTATCAAATAGTTATAAAAAAATGATTATTTGTGTTTTTGTCTTTGTTTAAATAAAGAAACTTTAACATTTTACAAAGAAAATTCATAATATTTTCTTAAAATTGTAGGATGTTATTATTTATAGTTTTTTTTATTAAGATTTTTATGATTTTGATTACAAGACAACGGTTTACGCAGCCATTAGGCGTCCCCTGCGACTGGTCCTACGGACAACATGAGGAAAGTAAGTCACGTGTCTCATGAAAAATGAGGTGATAAGATGGAATACATGATAATGGTCCACATACAAGTGATCCATCAAGACACTTTAAGCTAATCAAATAACATAAATTTAAACCAGTGGAAACCCATAGATGCTTCCTTTTGTTGATGAAAGTTTTTGAGATGGAACGAATAAAGAACTGATAAATCTATCTGTCTAATAATAACTTTGGTTTGAAAATGTCCGAAATTCATATTTTAATCTCTACATTATCTACCAAACGGAATTTAGCTCAATGGTAACATAGTAATGACCATTGGTATGATATAATTAGAAGTAAATAGATTGTTGTTAAAAACTCTCAACATGTTTTATAGTCTTTTATAAGGTATCATGAATTTATTGAAGTGAAATTAAAATGTTTTTAATATAATATGGTGTATTATTTATTTTTAATAATAAAAAACTCAAATAGTTTTTCTTTTCAACAAGCAATATAAATTATCAAAAGTCAAATGCTCAAAACCACAAATGAAAAGCTAAGTTTGAAGTTGTGGAGGAGAAGAGAAGTGGTTGGACATATTCCTATGGCTATAAACCGGCGTGAAACTTGACATCATAGATGAGCAAATAAATAATAAATTGATTTTAACTTATATATAATACTTTTTTAATTGTATTTTTATAAGTCTGAAGTTCACAACTCGCCGCAGGCTCAAATGTTGCTCAAAAAAATTTCACCTAAAATCGGCTTGGTTCGTAAATGAGCCGAGCACAGGTCAAAGTAAGCTAGTTTATTGGCCGCTTGTTTTGCTTGTGTTTGATATGTATAATTAATTAATTACAACCTAAATTTTATTATATAAATGTTATGAATTCAATGCATATAAATTTCTCTTAATCTGCATGTTATAAGAATTACCTTGTGTTTTTTTTATTATCAATATCAAAATAAAAATACAAACTTTTAAAAGTAAACAATCGAGATTATAATAAGTCCAGCTCAAGCTTAACTTTTGAGTTCGTTAAGATAAATGAGCCGAGACCGAACCCACTTGTTTGAGCTGGTTTGGCCGTTTACCCTAACATTGAAGATGAACACATGCATGATAACTTTGTTTTAGTTTATGCTTATCTGTAAATTTTTTTTAAGTTACACTATGTTCCATTATATTAAATAAAAGTTTTTATAGTTAAAAAAGAATAAATATGCTCATTTATTACACGAGCATGGTACAAGAAGCTTGAGCTTAGACTTTTATTTAAACCAGGCTCGATTCTAGTTTTTAACAAACTGACCTCAAGTAACTATTCGCTTAAACCAGATTTTTCATTTTACTCATCCACATCATTTTCAAAATTTTGATATACCTCTTCTAATTGTGTTAATGTCCATTCACAGATCTTTTACATGATACTAATGAACTTGACTATGTTAAAGAAAAAAAAACGTGACAAAGCCTAAATCTTTGTTTCTAACATATGTACACTCAAATCTAAAGCCTAAACCTTGTACACATTTAGAGTGATCTCCTCAAGAATTCATTCACCAACTTTGAAAATGCGGACGAACCATCTTGTTGCAACCGCATAGGAGAATCATACTCTGCAACTTTCCCTATATTCCCATTTAACAAAACCAATGTTATTCCATGTTTGTAATGTGAAATGTATAGGTGAACCGACATTAAATAATTTAAATTTGTTACCTTGGTCAAGAACAAGAACTAGATCGCTATCCACAATTGTGGGAATCCGATGAGCTATGGTTATAACCGTGCATCTGCTTGTTTCTTCTCTTATTGTTTTCTGCATCACGTTATCGGTTTCTGTATCGATTGAAGCAGTCGCCTCATCTAAAACAAGTATTTTGCGTTTTTGTAACAACGCACGCGCTAAGCACACTAGCTGTCTTTGTCCAACACTCCAGTTTTCACCGTCTTCAGCAACTACATCGGTATTTTAAAAAAATCAGTTTTTCCGACAATGAAAATGGATAATTGACAAAATTAGTCCATGTAGTTTTCAAAATGTGAAATTCTGACTTTTAGTCAAACCAAACTTCTTAAATTTGATTATATTACACATAATTTTTTTTTTCAAAAACTTAGTTTTAGACACTGAATTTTGACAATTGACAAAACTAGTCCCTATGGTTTTCAAACAATGACAAACGGATCAAAAACCACACTACCTGGTGTATCAAGAAGCCGTTTATCCTGTCGAACTATATCCGCAAGCCGACACTTGTTTAACACTTCCCAAATATCATGATCTCAAAATGTTGTTCTAACGGGTCAAGATTAAATCTCATGGTTCCTTGAAACAAAGTTGGATCTTGCGGGATTATCCCCAACTTAGACCTTAGATCATGTAACCCGATTTTTGAAATATCGAGCCCGTCAATCAAGATTTGACCTTTTGTGGGTTCCACCACTCGGAACAACGCTTGGATCAATGTTGACTTTCCACACCCGGTTCTTCCCACGACCCCTATTTTCTTTTGACCTGGGAAAGTACAAGTGATACCTCTCAAAACAGTCGGTAGAGCCAGGTGGTATTGAACATGCAAATCTTTGAGCTCGACTCGCCCATTTGTTGGCCAGTTCGGGTCGGGCTTGCAATTTTCGATAACTTTAGGGGCTTCGCTTGGAATGTTTGAAAATTGAAGGATTCTTTCAACTGAAATCATTTTGTTTTCCACGTTACATAAGTTCCATATGACCCATGCTTGTAACACGTTTAGGCTCAACCCATATGTAACCGCTAGCCCGGCTAAACCTGCAATTATTTTGTAAGGATGAAGCAGGTTAAACGGGTTGAAAGTTGCTCAAGTGGGTAATATATAAGGGTAGTTCAAACTGGAATGGGCCAAATGAGTAAGTGGGTCGACAGTCGCCCGAGTTTTTTTTAATGCAAATATACTCTTAAATTATTTTATTTGAAAAAGTTATATTATTACTAAAACAATACAAATTTAATCATATTTGATGCACTAGTTATTTATTAAAAAAAAAAAAAAGTAGACAAAAATTGTTTTGACGAGACCTAACAAGACCCATATCAAAATTTACCCGTTTCGAGATATTAGCCCGACCCGTTTATCCTATGCATTTTTATTAGGCAGAACCACTTAAGTAGTTTTATAAAATTAGTTTATGATTAAAAGGCTAATTATTTCATATCTGGACAAAAAGTGTAAAAAGTGTTTCAGGTCAACCCAGCCCGGAACAAAAATTACATTTTTGACCGACGCGCTCATCTTGCCCATTTGAGTAAAGAATCTTACTAGGATCGATGGAGGCCCGCGGCAAGTGCACCAAGATGACTAGGAGGATGAAAAACACAAGATTAAACAGAAAATTAATCCTCACACAAAGCCACTCCATTGTAGCAGTGTTGTGAAAAGTAACCCGCGAATAATCATCAATAACTCTATAACATTTACTCAAAAACCGGTTTTCTTGATTAAAACAACGTATTGTTGATGCTCCAGATATCGATTCTGAAAAATGATGTTGTATCGGTGACTTTTGAATCCCGATCATCCTTGCTAGTTCTCGTGCTGTAGTAATGTAGTATGCCTAAAATATATTAAAAATAAATAAATAATATTTATATTTGTAGTGTAATAAATTGTTCAACAAGTTCAAAATCTGTGTGTTGAGATTTTGATCATACCTGATACCACACTGATATAGCAATGATAATAATACATAGTATGAATATTGGCCATGCAACATGTGACATCAGCAAAATTATGCTTAGAAGTTGTAATATCGCGAAAACTAATCCTGCTAATCTGTAAGGGATATCGACGTCCACCGTGCTTTGATCTGTTGAACAATGTAGAAAACGAATGGGTCAGTTTGCGTTGTGTTTTATCTTAAACGGGCCAAATGGAAAATTTTGCTAGAACGGGTTAAATTGGTCAAACGAGTTGAAAGCCGTCAAAAGTCTTTTGATTTATGCATACATTTATTATTAAGCACTCTATGCCACAAAAGTTGGATAAAAGTGTTTCGGGTCAACCCGGCCCGTTTTAACCAAACCTGTAGTACTAAAATGTTTTGTAACCATAACTACCACATTAATTACTCATAAAAGATTTAAAAAAATAATAACAATAAAGAAAATATGTGTGGGTCAGCCCAGATCAGCCTGGCCCGACCCGGCCCACAAGAAAATGAAATGCGCCACCCTGTTAAAAATGCAAGGATAGAGTACCAACCCGATTCAGAATCCGGCTCGAAGGAGTAGAATCAAAGAACGAAACTGGTGCACGAAAAACCGAATTCAACATTTTCAAAAACATATTCTGGCCCGTTTCGATCGCAATTGTGGACAACAAAACTGCCCGGCCCAATATGAAAACCGAGCTTCCACCGGATAAAATCACAAAAACTCCAACTAGTCTTTTGCTGCTAACCCGGCCCGAATCCTCGGTGGCCCAGGATATCCAGTAATTACTGCCCATTTGCAATGCTAAAAAGAGGATGTGACAGATGACAATAACTGGCACCAAAGCCCCTTTATTTGCAGGTCTGACGAATGCATCGTAAACACTGTATTTGACCCGGCCCGATTGGGATTCTTCTTGTGGCATTGCTTCGGACGACCCGCCTTTGGGTCTAGAAGGCCCGTGTTCGATCACGATATCGGAACCATGGCTAGATTTAGAGAGGGTTTTGAGTTGGTGGGATGGGTTCACTTGGTTTAGAGATTTCGAATGAGCAGCTATTTGTCGTGCGAATTCGTTTGTAGGATCTGCGATCAAGTCATTGTATTTACCGGATTGAACGATGCCACCATCCTTGATTACCTGCGATCAAACAAGCACATAAACATGCATGAAAACATGCACAAAATTTGTCATGCATGTGTCAGGTATACACATTAGTTTGTTAAAAGTTACGCATTGTATATAATTTATTTTTTATCTTATTTTATTACCCAAGAAAATTAGAAATATATAGTATACTTTTATATTACTAAGGACAAAAGAAAAATAAAGTCCATACTGCTGTGGTGCAAGTAAACGAGTATGTATGTTTCAGGTAAATAGGTCAGGTATCGTTTACGCCCTGCTTGCGGTGCGCGCATATAAAGTATATATGTGTGAACCCTCGGGTGGGCAAAAGTAAAATTGCACTAATTTTGACGTTATTTTACCAATCTCGTGAAAATAACGTTAAAGGTGGCGGAAGGTTAATCAGGCATCATGTGGTGGCGTTGATAGCCGAAAGACAAGGGCACATGCACCAATCAGCCGGTGTCCCTGATGATTGAGTGCTATGTGCCTTATGTCCAAGGCTTGATGCAAAACTACTATCGAGCCGGGGGTCTCACCGGAAGCAGCCTCTCTATCCCTATGGGATAGAGGTAAGGCTGTCTACATCTTACCCTCCTCAGACCTTATCATAGCATTGCTATTGGTGGGATATACTGAGTACGATGATGATGATGAGGTCAGGTATCGTTTAATATGATACTTGAATAATGTTTCGGGTTTACCCGTCGGGTTATGTCTATATGTCATTCTTACTAATTAATTACCCAAAAATATTTCTTAATAATTTATTTTTTATATAATTTTATTACTCAAGAAAATTAGAAATATATAGTATATTTTTATATTACTAAGGACAAAAGAAAAATAAAGTTCAGGTAAATGAGTATGTATGTTTCAGGTAAATGGATCAAGTATATGATACTTGAATAATGTTTCGGGTTTACCCAGGGTTATGTCAGTATGTCATTCTTACTAATTAATTACCCATAAATATTTCTTAATAATTTATTTTTTGTATTATTTTATTACTCAAGAAAATTAGAAATATATAGTATATTTTTATATTACTAAGGACAAAAGAAAAATAAAGTTCAGGTAAATGAGTATGTATGTTTCAAGTAAATTGATCAAGTATATGATACTTGAATAATGTTTCGGGTTTACCCAGGGTTATGTCAGTATGTCATTCTTATTAAATAATTACCCATAAATATTTCTTAATAATTTATTTTTGTATTATTTTTATTACTCAAGAAAATTAGAAATATATAGTATATTTTTATATTACTATGGACAAAAGAAAAGTAAGGTTCATACCGTTGTGGTGCAAAAAATGAGTATGTATGCTTCGGGTAAATGGGCCAGGTATCGTTTAATATGATACCTGAATAATGTTTCGGGTTATGTTTGTATGTCATTCTTAATTTAGAGAATAAAATAGTGATGGAATTACCAGAATTAAGTCAGATGCACTTAAGAACTCCAGTTGATGTGTTACATACACAACAGTCTTCTTATCTAGCAGATTTAGAATGCATTTCTGCAAAAGAAATAGTCAAAGAAAGTCTAACGAGTCAAAACTCAAAAAAGTAAGTCAAACGGGTCGAAAAATCACTCAAATCGTATTAGAAGTGTAACAAGCATACGTATTCAGTTTATTTTAAAATTTTTAAGCATTTAAGGGTTAACGGGTCGATCTAGGTTTTACTTAATCACTAACGGGCCAGGTTGGAGAAAGTCAAACAGGTCAAAAATCATTCAAAATGCATAAGCATCCATATTCATTTTATGTTGGAATTTCCAACCATTTAAGGGCAAACGGGTCGATCTAGGCTATACTTTATCACTAACGGCCAAAGAATTGATCTATCAAACAATAAAAAATCACTAAAATTGTATTCAAATGTATAAAAAACCTCTGTACTCATTTTATTTTAGAAAGTTAGATATTCTTGTGACAATATTGTTTCTCTATTTATGTTTAAACCATTAATTATACTGTAAAAAGAAAAACACAAAAAAATGTTTAAGAATCGAGTCAACTAACCCAACTCGACCCGTGTAACCCATTTGACCCTTATCCTCGCTGCCAAAGAGCCCGTTTCACAAAGTTTCGAATTTTGATTAAATGTTTGTAACAACATATGTAGCATGGTCACGCCACGAATAAGCCGCATAAGTTCATAACCACCACAAACAAAAGATAAAAACTTAACACATAGTTTAGGAAATACTGTACCTTAAACATATGAGATCCGGTATGAGCATCAACCGCACTAAACGGGTCATCAAGAACATAAACATCTTGATCACTATACAATGCTCTCGCTAACTGAATTCGTTGCTTCTGACCCCCACTCAAATTCAAGCCCCTCTCGCCCACCACACTTACATCACCATCGACCAACGTCTCAAAATCACGATCCAAACCACACCCGTCAACCACTTCATCATAAAAACTTCTATTCATTTCCCTGCCAAACAAAATATTATCCCTAATCGTCCCCGTTTGTATCCAAGCACTTTGTGGCACAAACGCTTTCGACCCAAACACTTTAACCCGCCCACCCGAGACCCGAGGGATCTCACCTAAAATACTACACAACAAGCTCGACTTCCCGGCTCCAACGGGCCCACAAATTGCCACTTTATACCCTTTTGGGATTTTCAATTTTTCACAAATCTTGATAGTGGGCCTTCTTTGGTCCAAATCATTCGTGTCCCACGAATACTCCCCGGGCTCTATTTCTATAGCTGCATTCGACCCACTTACCAGTTGAGATTCTCCCAACTGTTTAGAATCTTGATCCGATACAAAATCTCTGACCCGGTCAAGTGAAACCTTTGTTTGGGCCACCATGGACACAAGCTCGGGGAGATTATATATCGGGTCCTGCAAGATTCTAAAAGTAGCCAAAGTTGAAAGAACCACACCCGGGGTTAACGGTGTTTTTAAAAATATACAAACACTAAAAGTGGAAACCGAAACTAATGTAGGCGATGTCCAAAAGAGGAAAGCGATGGCTGAACATGTATACAAATATTTCTTGAGCCAGTTTCGCTCTTTTTCTCTTAAGTCAATTAACTTTTTCTTGAAGTTGCATTCCCACGAATGCAGCTTCAAGACGCGCATACTTTTCAAGATTTCCGAAGTAGCTTTGATCCGCGAGTCTTTAGACTCCATAACTTTTGTTTGGAAATCTTTTTGCATATTTGCTAAAGGGGTGTTGCTTATTATGACTAAAACAGTGGACACAAGTGCAGCCAATGAAGGGAAAAAACCAAGATTAGTGTATAATATGATCAAAGCTAGAAGAACTTGAACCGGGAGTAACCAGATTCCGTGAATATACCAGAAAAATTCGCTTATTTTCTAGACATCCACATTGATCAAGTTTATGATTTTCCCATTGCTTGTGGCACCATATTTGATTGATAAAGATTTTTTGCATATTAATACCATGAGGGCTGCGCGTATACGTATGCCAATACGTTGTGCACCAAAGTACCATTGCCTTTGTGACAATGATTCGACTGTTTTCGCCACGACGAAAATGAATGATAGCATCAAACCCATTTTATAGCTTGACTCGGTACTGTCTTCCGATAAGTAATTCACAAATTGCGTGATCAAAATCGGGCCCATGTATGAAGCAGACGTGTTGACTCCTAAAATCACCAAAAAAACACAGTTAAAATCGACTTTAAATTTAAATTTACTGTCTTCATTATGCGGGCCCCTTCTTAACCTAGTGGGACCCACCACTACAACCACGTACACTGAAGCGTCTTCATGACGTGGGTCCCACTTGATATGTCTTTAATCGAATGGAACCCGCTAGGACATCTTTAAATGTGTGAATAAATTAGACAATGTTTGCAACTTTGCATACTAATAGTCTTAACAGATAACATGCATTTAACTTTAATAATAACTTTAGTCTATATGCTTACACTAACTTTCCCACTCCTTTTTTTAACTTTGCATAAAAGTAGATACTTTGTGTACAAAACATGTTCTTTTCACATGGCATTTGCTTTGCCCAAAAAGCCAAAAAACAAAAAGAAAAATATTTTAAAAAACATTCTGCTTATGGATTCATTGTTAAGTAAATTAAAGCGATAAATACAAAAAGAGACCAAAATACATACAAATGATCAAAGCATCAAATTCAGGCATTTTTCTAGCATAGTTTAATACTTTATCTCATCATTTCAACAATAAAAATGGTTACTTTACAAAACTGTTAGTATGATGAATAAAGATTCACTTATAAGAAACAAACAAAAACAGTTTATTAAATTAAAAATATACCATCTCTTCTTGCATGTGCTGAAAAATTAGCTTCAGCTTTTTATCAATTGTCTTACATGTTTTGTGTGTTTGTGCAGGGATCTTGGACCATATGTGGCTTTAAAGGACAAGCTTGGTTTTGGCATTAGTCTAATCTTAATGCTAATTAGTAGTAATTAGTAGCTTTGGATATGATTCTCTAATGAATATTTGTTTATTTAAAAATATAATAAAACAGTTATACTAGTTACAACAAAACTAAGGGCGCGTTTGGTAGTTTGGTATCGTGTTAAAAATACTAATTCGTTTACTATTTTTGAAAAAACAACTTCAAACCGTTTAGTCAATACGTGTCATTTCACTCGCGTATTGATGTGTTGAAATGTGATAAACAAGTTTCAATACGCAATCCCAAACACCCCTATATGGTAAAGAGTTGAATGAATTAGCAACCCTGATTTTGTATAATATTAACTTGTCAACCTCTCAACATCAACAAAGTAGATTCCTTGACTCCACACATCCAAACACTATATTCCACGGTTGTGATAAATGTACCCCTTCTACGGATTTTTACTGAATGTACCCCTGGGGTACATTTAGCCTCGTGCTATATTATATAAGGCATAAATGGTATTTTCGATGCACAACACCACCACCACCACCCGACACCCCCACTAAACTTCTGACTACATAGTACAAGTTGAAATCATCGCTCCTATGGCTATTATTGAACGTACTCCATCACATTATCTCTTTACTTAAACTCACAAAAGAATGCGTTCAGCATGCACGGCCAGCCCTCAAGGAGGGCAGAGTGGTTGACGGACCCAGGCCCAAATATTTTTCTTTTAAAAAAAGTTATATATATATTTTTATAAAAAAAATTATGTATTTTTTATTTTTAAACTCAATTACTCGACTCATTTAAGCCTGTTTTTATACAAAATTTTGCAAACCCAAATCATAACTAAGTACACCAATTTATAAATTTAATTTGTTTAAACTCAACCAAAAACCTTTTTACATAAGGCCCAAAAAAAATTTCGCCTTTGTCAAAATGCAAGGGACACTAAACTGCCACTAAACTTCAAATTACAAAGAATAGACCGAATACAAGTTTAAAAAACTAACTAAAAATAATAAAATGGCAACAACTTACCTGCGAAAACCGCATTAATCGCTAAAGATCCTTGAATAGCATGAATTATGGCTTTAGGCGATACTGCACCGCCCGTCTTTTTCTTCTGAATCGATTCTTCCAACAAAAGTGCAGCCTTTTCAGCCGTTTCGGATTCAGGAATCGAAGGAACATCAACAAATTCAAGTTTTTGAGCTCGGCCCGTTTCAAAAAGCGGGCCGAGCCAATTAAATGTAACCTTTTCCCATATCCCAGAATTGGTAAAAGCATCACTTTCCTCACTATTTTCTTGAATCAGTGACTCCAATAAATCTTTATCAGTTTTGGTAACAAAATAACTAACACCATTAAAACACAAAATAATTGTGAGTGCCAAATTTCCCATGTCAATAATATTCGGCACGGACCAAAAAAAATCTCTTGTGTTGTTTAATACCATCAAAGTAACCGAAACCGAATCAAGAACCAAAGAAACACACCAAAACAGAATAACCACAACCAGCCATTTCGTTCTAGTGACCGACGAATAAACAGCAACAACACTTGCTAAACACCATGTTGATGTTATGATGATTAACTCATATGTTACAAGTTCATGATTTAATAGCTTGTACACAATAAAACCCATGTGGGAAATTGTTATTATGGAAGTGGACACAATAGTAATAATGGAAAACCAAGAGGCATTTGTAGTGAATCTTGATTTTTGACCACTTTTGTGGTTTATTATATTTGTAGCACCCCAAATGAATAACCATATGAAGAATAACACATTGCATATGTTCATAATCAACCCTATTGATGCAAACTCCATGAAATGGACTAAAGAAAAAGAAGAAGCCCACATTATTTATTTAATAAAAATGTGTAAAAAAACAAAGAACAAAAAAGATTGTTGATTGGGAGTTGTGTATCCAAATGGGATGAGTTTGAATGTGGATCTGTAAAGGCTAAAGAGAGTAGTGGGTTGGTGGAATGAATATGAGGTTAAGGTGGTTGGAAATATGTGTATATAGATACATTATGGCATCATGTATGGAATTTTATTAAATAAATTATTAAAACATCCTTTTCATCAAAGATTCTAGTTTCAGAATAAATAATATTCTTATTCCCGTAGGTGATCTTATAAATATGAAATGGATATGTGTGGATTTTGTAGAATCTGTAACATATTTAAACTTTTTAAAGGAAGTACCATCTATGAAGAGTTAATGAATAGTGATCACATATGGAATGCTATTAAGTTATTTGCCAATATAGGATATAGGGTGTTTAAAGTCCATGCGCGTTACTTAGAGTATGTTCGAGATTGAGTTTGAAAAATGCTTAAAAAAGCCATTTTGAAAAACCAAAATTTAGGGTTTTTGGAAAATTGTTTTTTAACACTTTCAAAAAGCTAAAATAAAAAATGTTTTTATGATTGCCAAATACATTTTAACTTATTGGCTTTTTGAAAACATTAATAAACCATTAAGCATTTTTCAAACTCGATCCCAAATATGCTCTTAATGCAAGAAATCTAATAAGTTAAGTTGCGAATGAAAATTTGACTCGTTAAATGGGTAGATCGTGTAAGAAAAGTTGAAGTTATGAGATTAACCATGGGGAAATATGCGTAATATGTAAGAGGGATTTCGGCTTTGTTTATATCAAACCCCATATACCATGAAGGTATCATGGTAAAAGAAACGAGTGTTATGACTTGTAACTTTAAGATTGTTTCGTTGAAAAGGAAATACATATGCTGTAATATTGTTGTTATTATGTCGATATACTTAAGGAAAATATGAGGCGGGTATGTTTTGTCAATGGTCCCCCTCCCCCCACATCCCATCAATCTAAACATCGGGTTTGAATAAACGTATTAGCAAGGCATGATTAGTGTCTAACTCGAGACGACTCAAAAGGTCAAGATATTGACATACTTTGAATATGTCTTAAGCAAGGTTATAGCCATAATGAATTTGAAGCATTTAAAATGTATTAGAGAGGTTTGAGTGTGACGTAGGCTGTCGCGGTCTACTCAAAAACAATTATTTAAAGACTTAAATACCTATAATAAGTACGGGTAAGTAAGGTCGTCTCCACAAGGACTCAAGGAAAGTGCTAATTTATTTAATTTATAACTAATTATTTAACCTAAGCGGACAGACGATGTCAAGCGGTTTTTAGAAAAAGATTTAATTAAAACTAATTATTACTTAAAAACGATTTGTAAATAATATTAATAAAAGCATTCATTCTAGGTTCGGGTAATGTGACATTCAACTTAATCACAGATTTACTTGTCTTGATTGCGCAGTAATTACTAGATCTAGTAGTTTGATTGTGACGACAAACGATACCCTAACCGAATTGTTGACACAATTGAACTCGATCTACACAATTACCAATTCATGTTTATGACAACTAATTAAGTAACATGAACCGATGATTATAAGTTCAATGACACAAGAGCCTAACCCTAAGTGTTGATGAACAAAACCAAACAAGTGATGCACTAATCACTAATCACAAATATAAATTGTTTAAACAACCAAGCAATCAATTAAACAAGATAAAAGCAATAACCCAAATCAAGTTTATAACTTTAAGCATAGCAAATCTGGTCTCAAGAGGAATCACACAAAACCCTAGCCTAGAATGAACAAAGGCCTTAGCCGAACTTAATCATAATGTCAAAACACTTATCTTTGATGAACATTCAAACCCGAGATGAACCGGAAGCCTTGGAATGGTGAGAAGTCGTCTAACACAGCCTCTTTTGCCTCTGGAAATCGTCTGTAACTGAATGGGGAGGTTAAAGTGTTTATATAAGACAAAAACCTAAATTTTTGGCCGACTTAAACATCTTCGCGTATCGCGAAGATGTCCAGGCATGCTTCTTCGCGTATCGCGAAGGACAAAATAGTCGGTTTCAGATTCTACGCGAAGCTGCCCTTCTTTGCATCTTCGCGTATCGCGAAGATGTAAAACTTCATATTTTTCATTTTTCTATTCTTGATGCCTCGTGATGCGTGCACATCCAATCTCTCACTTCTCGATCTTCGTTCCAAACCCGTAAATATCCTTGTTAAGCTCCATAGCCTCCAATGTCCTGAAACACGTAAACAATGCTTGAAGTACCAATGTTCATTCATTTTATTAATCTAAATATAACTAATTAATATATAAAACTACTAACTTTTACCCAACCATAACATCCCTACACTTATCCTTTTTCGTCCCGAAAAAGACTTTGCAATGGAATCAGAATCAAAGATCATTCTCAAAATACTTCATAGATTATCTTAATTAAGCACAAGAACACAAAAACCACGATTGCGACCCACGCCTTAATTCTTACCGGGAAAAAGAAGGGCGACAATTTTATTAGTTCATATGATTAAAATGGAACCCACACCTCAAAGCTCTGAAGCCGCCTTACCATGCTTCATTATAATTTTACCGAACCAGACCACCCTAATTTGACTTAAACCTTAAGATTAGACGATCAAAATTTTGCACATGTGTACAACTTTTAAGCCCATATGCAATAGCTAAGACAATCTTGGATATTTTTATCGAACCAAAACCTAAACTTAAGTATTAAAGTCTACCGAAATGGCCATTAGATACGATTAAAGTGCAATTAGGTCACCAACTAGTAAATAGCCCCCACTACATGACATACCCCCGTTATCAAGCAATACCCCGAAGTCCATCACCATACGTGAGTAGGCATGAATTCATCTGTAGGGCTTACATATGACGTGTCCCGTTTGGTCCGTTTCTTAATGGTAATGAGACTCCAGCACGAAGACCCCATATGACTAACAGCGTGGATGATCAAGTCAGTAGTGAATTTGTACTTTTAAAGCACTTTTTGTGATCATGTTTATTGACTTATGAATTGGCAGATAAACTGCGGGTTCGCTCTTTGAGCTCTTTTTAACATGAATAAATCCACTTAGGATTTACGCATACCAGATGATAAACTGCATACCGACCCATGGTCTCCGTTCCCCGGGGCATCCCATTTATACAGGATTTAAGGCCATAAAACCATACGCTTATGAAGTGTTAGCCACTTAACTAGCAGTTTTTTCATTTATGTTTATATCACAAGCCATTTAGCATACTCTAATGTTAAGCATATCCAACCATTATATTATAGACTATTCATATTAAAATATATTTTTGGTGGTCAAATCTAATAGAAAGGCTTGAGTATGGCCTAATCTTTCATTCCAGTCCTTACACAGGCTTAGCTAAACAAACAAAACCCTGAAGGCGTTTCCCACTAAAAATCAAGCATTTAAAGTTCAATTAAGTCAACAACTAAATTATCCTTTCATTCTCAAGGCTGAGCCTACCGACACATCCCAAATTAAGTGCGTTCCCATTTTATTTATCTCATATTATATAATAATTTTGAAAAATAACCCCCGATTTTTCTATCATTTTCCATTATTTTGCAAAAAATCTTAATTCAAGAAACATTAAAACTTATAAAAATTTTCAATTTCTCCCTCATCCCCACACTTGAGGCAAACATTGTCCTCAATGTTTAAAATTTAAGACATAAAATAGGACGGGGTTAAAATTCACTTCGACAATTTTAAAAACCGGGCCTAATGTGATGATGGTTATTACTAAATATACACAAATACAATTACACTTTTAACACAAAACTAATAAAACAAATGAGGTTATGAAAACAAAATCACCTGATAGAAAATAAAACTCTCATGTGCAACTCTCGTGCCCTCGGTGATCTCTCGGTGAACCTTACTCTTCAACTCTCAACATAAAATCTGTAAACTCTCAAACATGTAGAAGCAAGCTTCTCACAAGTGTTAAAAATATAGGTCTTTTAAACCGTTTGCAAAACCATTAATTTTAAATTACCAACCGAGCTTAATAAATTCATAACCAAATTTGTTAAACGAGTAAAAATGTTTACAAGACCTAACTCACTTTCGTAGGAATCACGGTTGCATTTAGCATATGCAACAAGCCCTTTAAACCCCCCGGTAGCCCGGGTGGACGAGTATGGTCTCGTGAGGGTTTATAGTGAACTATACCCACAAAGTTCAACTACAAAAATATACTAGTACCTGAATACAAGGCCGGGTTGCCTTCCGGTTAGCGCTAAGTTTTTGTTAAGGTCTTCAGCCAGACCGTTACCTCATTTTGCGTTTATGGTGGTCTAATGGAGTGCTTACCTTCCTCCACCTCGTTCTTTTTACTCCTCCAGCAGAGTAGTACACTGTCCATGACACTCCATCTTGGCCCGAAGCATGCCAACCGTCTTTGTTCATTCTCAAACCTTGGTGGCTTCTTTACCTCTACCGCATTCAGCTCCTCTTTTTCTCTCTCCCGCTTCGACTTATCAAACACAAAACTTTCTTTTTTGGTGTCATCCTCACTTACATGAGGAAGACACATGTTAGTAGCACCTGACCTAAAAGATTTTTTTCACAAGAATAATCAAATGAATTCGAAAAGATATGCAAAACTAACTTACGATTACCAAAGGCCAAGAACACTGTTCCGTCTCGGCAATTGATTTGAGCATTTGATGTTACCAAAAACGGTCTCCCTAATATCAGTCGCGGCTCTTCTTCATTCTCTGCCGGTGTATAATCAAGAACAAGAAAATCTTCAGGATAGTAAAAATCACCAACCTTTACTGCAACTCCAACCAACTTCCCTCGGGGCCGTCTTCGAGTGAAATCAGCTAACACCAATGTGGTGTCAACTTCTTGTAAAGGTCCAAACTCAAACAGGTCATAAACACTCCCCCGGTAGAACACTTACACTCGCACCATAATCAACTAACACCTTGGTGGTCTTGAACTCGCCAATCTGAATGGGAATAAGTGGTGCCCCTGTTTCAAATTCTTCAACTGTGTCGCTCACCCCATGATCTTCAATGGTGATTGCACTAATGTGTACGTTTTTACCATTTGATGAACTTTTACTCTGATGGCTCGGGTTCTTCACAGTATCACTTGGTAGCTTGGATGGATTCCTCTTCAAACTAGCCACTTCTTCTGCACGCTGGCTCACCTGTTTGTCTCTCGCAGCATTAGCTTTCTCTTGGAGCTCTAATCTTTGATTCACACTTTTATTCTGAGCATCCTGATCTATCTTCATCTGCTTCAAAAAGTTCATCACATCCTTAATTGACTCTTCCTTGTTACCAGAAGAACTTCCTTAACCTTGTGTTGCCCCTTAACTTTGCTGACCCTGCTGATAACTCTTCTGATAAACCTTATTATAACCACCCGACTCTCTTTGATTATACCCGCTTTGACCGTTACCCCTTTCGTTCCCATATTGACGCTGATTCGACTGATAACCTGCTTTTTGGGAATTACCTTGGAAGTTCGGGTTTTGCTGCGTGTTCGGGTTTCCATAGCTGAAATTGGGGTGATTTCGGAGGCCCGGGTGATAGGTGTTTGAATTCATATTATTATTCTAACGCTTCTCACCCTGAACGAAGTTCACCTCCTCTTCTTCCTCTTCTTCGTCTTCCATCACAACTCCACACGTCGCCACTACATGGCCTATTCCACCACAGCCCTCGCAAACTGGGTACGCCTTTCCTAACTTGCCTTTCTCTTTCACTCCCACACCCATCAACTGATCCAATTTTCTCTCCAACCTAGCTATACGATCGTCCGGCTCACCACTATCCACTGCTTTCACAATCGCCCTTTTTACCATGCGATTCGACTGAGCTTGCCTTTTCGAGTTCGTTGCATGTCGCTCTAAGTGTTGTCAATATACATTCTCATCATTGGTCAAAAACGACCCATTCGTGGTCGACTGAATATCGCACAAATCGTCGCTCGTCAACCCGTCATGAAATGCTTTGATCAACTCCCACAATGCGATCCCATGATGCGGACACGTTCCCAACAGCCTCTTGAATCTTGTAAACGCTTCATGAAAATTCTCGCCCGACCCTTGCTGAAAATTTCTGATGGAGGTTCGGGCTTCGGACGTTCTTTGTGGTGTGTAGTACTCGTCCAAAAACTGCCGAGCCAGATCTTGCCACATGTAAATGCTCGCTGACGGTAGAGATAAGAGCCACTGCTTCACTAGATCTTTAAGACTGAACTGAAAAACCACTAGCTTGACTTCATCAGCAGTGAACCCTTGACTCGAGATAGTGGCACAAATTGCATTGAACTCGCTCAAGTACAAGTACGGTTCTTCTGATGCCTCGTGATGCGTGCACGTCCAATCTCTCACTTCTCGATCTTCGTTCCAAGCCCGTAAATATCCTTGTTAAGCTCCATAGCCTCCAATGTCCTGAAACACGTAAACAATGCTGGAAGTACCAATGTTCATTCATTTTATTAATCTAAATATAACTATTTAATATATAAAACTACTAACTTTTACCCAACCATGAGAGTGAAACAAATAATTACTTTGTGTATGGGCAAGTATTCACTATGAAATGTTTGCTTGAAAACATACAAACATTCATGATGACTTAAGGCTACAAAGACCGCTTAAAACAACATGCGACTTGGCTATACTGATTTTGAAAAGAGAAAGTACATACTAGGAAATTGGGAATCGCTCTCTAAACCTAAAACATTTGAAAACTCCGGTTAAGGATCCTCACCCTGATGTCGGTAGAGGTTGTTAATTCGTTTTTTGGTAGTGAATTTCATTGCTAAACTGTAGACACTAACATCATTGCTAAACTGTATGCACAAACGTCATTGCTATCCGACAAACATGTAAGCAATAGACTCAATACCCACTTGATTCTCTTATCTCACCTTATAACAATATTTACAACTCAAGGGCCCCTACGATCCCTTGGGTGATGTAATTGAGTTGGTTCGTCCTTTTTTTTTTTCAATCAAATATTAAAAGTTACAAACATTGCATGTTTATGGTAAAATATATGTGTATGTTATTATCAAATCATAAAAATAAATACAATGACGTAAAATATGCAATGACTATTGACTAACATATAATTAATTATTATTTATGATAGGATCGCCTTTCTAAAATAAAAAAACCAGAGACCTAACTACCAATGTTTTCATAACCGGATCGGACAGGGAACTGGTCGGAAAACCGGTTCAACCGATCAAACCGATCATGCCAGCCGAAAGACTTTTGCTTAAAAAATGCGGAAAAAAATATTTTAAAAAAAATATTTTTTTTTATAGAAAATTGGTTCGGCAAGTCTGGTCTTTTAGTCGGACCGGCCGGTTTTCTGGGAACCAAGGGAACTGCATAGAACCGGACCGACCAGTTGACCGAACCTTGGTTCGATCGGTCGGTCCGGTCCGTTCTCCACAACATTGCTAACTACCTTCCCCCAAAAAGATAATTATTATAATAACAATTCCAAAATGCAATCCAAAACACTCACTCGGTTTTCTTAAAACCATGGGAGACAAAAATGTTGAGACAAAACACAATCTCAAACACACTTTTAGTACATGATTACATTTTACGGTAAGTATACGACAATATTGTACAATCAGTAGAACAATTGAGCAAACATATGTAACGTGACGATAAAACATGTTAAGTAGAGTAGCTATTCGTCTTCTACTTAGATGTTTGTTATACCTAATATTAAAAATATCGAACAGAAGATGAGGAGAATATTAATAATGAGTTAACCACATGTGCAATTAAAGGTTGAGACCCAAGACCCTTGGTTAAAAACACGTAAACCACGTTTTGGTTGTAAAATTTTTTAGTATCAATGCAGTGAAATGAAAATATATGTTTATTTTTAGTGTATTTACACAATAAGATTTATGTTAGGTATGATTTTATATTTATCATAATGAAGTGAACTACGTGAAAGTTTACAAGCATGACTTTTTTTAGCAAGTTTTTATACACGTCTCAAAATGTAACTTTTTATTCGCAACTTTTTACCGTGTCATAATGATTAGAACTCGTTTATCTTGAACACTAGCCCATTTAAGTTCATGCTAAATCGTGTCATGTTAACTATTAATGTCATATTAATATCAGTCCAGCCTATCTTTACAAAGATCATATTATTGTTATCTTTTTGGGTTGTAAATTTGGAATTCAACAAAATGAGGAATGGTCATGATTTGAAGGCTCGAGAAGGACACACGAGCTTTCTACCCATAAGTTGGAACCATTTTTGCTTTTAATACCTTTACCTTTTTATATTGATGGTTGGCTGTATTAAACTAATAATAAGTTAACAGTTGCATCCCCTCCCCACCCCAAAAAAAAAAAAAGAAAAAAGAAACTCGTACGTGTTTTCGTTCCAATTTCGCCACTTGATGCATAATAAAAATACAAACTAGACTTATCAAATCACTTTTTAACTTATATTATTAAGGTATGTAACATATAAATTGGTAAAATCCGTACATCAACACCAAAGAGCAATTATATTTAGGGTACATAACATATAATTAAAAATTATTAAAGACATTGGTTAGATTGTTGAGTAAATTTCCTGAATACTATCTCAAAAATAATCTTATCTATAAAAATATATATAAATAAAGACCCTAAAATCTTACGTGTCATGATGTGGTCGCTCCCCTTTTTTATGGAAGCCACCAGATTGTTTGATTTTTAAATGGAGTTCTCTCATTAATTTAACCCAAATTCATGGATATGGATCTTACCAAAACCAGATAGCTATTAAACGGGTTATAACATCTCATTAAATTAAAAATTAATCTTACCAATTATTTGATATGAAAATCCTATAAAATAGGGATATACTAAAATTTAATATTCAATTTAAAAAGAAAAGGATATTATTTATAATTAATAAACAATTTTATAGTAAAAAAACATGAGCGGGTCATGGGTCACCTAATCTAAATAGGTTTTAAACGGGTTATAACATATCATTTATTTATAAAACCCTTTTATCATCAAACCCTAAGTATATTATTAACTTTCTTACAATAAAGAAAATTTAAATCCAAAAAATAAATATTAAAAGAACAAAAAATGTAAAACAACCATTCTCTCAAGCCATCAGAAATTTCTTACAATAAATAAAATTAAAATCCAAATATACATATGTAAATATTAAAAACAAATAATGTAAAATAACCCCCCGTAACACGGGGGATAAAATCTAGTGTATAATAAATATTTACGACTAGAGCCACAACAATTATAATTTTGTAACCATGTGTCTTCTTGAAACGCATATAATCTTGGCCTTTTAAAAAAGAGAGTTAAAAACATGAAAAAGGTTACTATGAAAGGTTCACTCATAGTTGGCCATACCAAAAAAAAAAAAAAAAAAAAACTCATAGAAAGGAAAGGTAAAACTTTGGTCATTTTGTAAATTTAAGATATGCATTAATGCATGATAAAACGTTAAGATAAAGAAGACAACGTTTCTTATTAATGCGGGTTGACAAAAAGTTAACCTAACCATCGATTTCAAGACCTACAAGTTAAGGATCACCTCTCAAACCCACCCACCACACTTTTTTGCCTAACCCGAACGTCGCCAACCAACACAAAAACAAGACACCGACGTGCTTGCTCCACAAGTCGGAGAACAACTCTAAACACCCAGATGAAAGCAAAGCAAAAAGCTTACATGAAAACAAGTTTACACCAATTCAACTAATCTAATGATCTATGCTTGGACCTATTTTTGTACCCAAAAAAAAATGGAGCGATTTTACATCTCCTATAATCTCTTCCAACTTGACCTCCTTACCTTCGAACACCTTTTCATTTCTCATTTTTCAAATTCTCCAGCAAGCAATTATAATGATTCCATGTAATGCCTCTTTCTAACTTCTCCAATCTGGTGTTCTTGTGAAGCTCCAACAAGTCTTTGATTGAAAACACAAAAAAAGGGGGGGGGGGGGGGGGGGGGATTTTACACCACCTGCTTATGTGCTCCCAAACACCCGCGACAACCGAACACCTCATGGAAATATGATCAGCCGACTCGATCCCCATCTCGCATAAGACACAACCTTTATCCGAAATCCTTAGATTCCTACACGCCAGAGCCTCCCTCATAAGAATCATATTCAACTCGGTCCTCCACACATGAATGTCGCATTTCACCGGGACCCAATTACTCCACTTAAAAACATGATACATTAAATAGAAGGGTTAGATTATAATAGGAAGTATAGTTTTTGTAGGAAGTATAGGAAGTAATCTTGTCCATTGATTTTAAACGTAGAGGGTTGAGATTAGTTTAGGTGGAAATCATGTGTGAAAATAAGGGGAAGGGCATAAAAGAAATAACACATTTGTTGACTTTCTCTCTCCACATGCAAGGCACATGCCAAATTTCCCAATCATTTTTAAACGTCCATAACTTTTTGTTACAACGTTTTTATTGAAAAACAAATTCATCATAATAACGAGTGTCTTTTTATCTTTTATAGGAAGTAATCTTGTCCATTGATTTTAAACGTAGAGGGTTGAGATTAGTTTAGGTGGAAATCATGTGTGAAAATAAGGGGAAGGGCATAAAAGAAATAACACATTTGTTGACTTTCTCTCTCCACATGCAAGGCACATGCCAAATTTCCCAATCATTTTTAAACGTCCATAACTTTTTGTTACAACGTTTTTATTGAAAAACAAATTCATCATAATAACGAGTGTCTTTTTATCTTTTATATGAGTACCATATTGTTTTATAAATATTAAAAAAATTAGTAGGTTTTTTACGTATTGTGTTTTACCAAAATTGTGTTTTACAAAATTGTGTTATACAATTGTATTTATCATTGTGTTTTTTTCCATTGTGTTTTTTACATTGTGCCATACAATTGTGTTTTTTATTGTGTTTTTATCATTGTGTTTTTTTAAATAGTGTTTTTTTATTGTGTTTTTTACATTGTGTTTTTTAAATTGTGTTTTTCATAGTGTTTTCCATTGTGTTTTTTTCGGCGACCGTTTTCTGGTGACATTTTTTCTGTGACTTTTCGGTGAATTTTCCTGCGATTTTCCGGCAAAATTTCTCGGGGATTGTTTTCCGGTGACTTTCCGACAACTTTTCCGGCGAAAATTCCATAGACTTTTCCGGCAAGGGTGGTGGCGGTGGGTGACGGTTGTGGTGGTGGTGGGCGGTGGAGTGGTGGTGGTTGTAGAAGATGAGTGAAGATGTAAATGGGTTTTTGAAATTAATTTAAGTAAATTAAAGTAAGTGGGTTTTGATATTAAAGTGTTAAAGACTAAAATACCCTCCTTTCTAGCCTTCTTAGAAAAATCAAATTTCTTATTTGAACCTAATCCTTAAATAGAAAACACTTATAAATACATTAAACATTAAAAAATTAATTTAATTAAATTATAAATTTTGAAATAATCTTGATAAGACCATATACAATGATCACCCCGCAGTCCGCACACATCAGGGGTGGTGCCTTGCATCACTGTGGAAAATGTATTCAAACAAAGGTAGGGTTGCGAGGAATTCTCGTTGTATAACAACAAAGACAAAGAAAATGAGGTGTTGGAGAGTGGGTGCGGAACAATCGTCACATAGGGCTGGCAATTTATACACGAGACATGAATACACGACACGTACCTACACGACTTTAACAGGTAACGGTAAGGCCTTAACAGGTTTCGTGTACTAAACAGGTAGACGCGAATTTACCTGTTAATTTTCGTGTCTTAACAGGTAAAATACCTGTTTACCTGTAAGTACCTGGTTAGATTTATATATATATATATATATATATATATATATATATAATATTATAATTATAAACTATTATTATCCATTTATCCCTAAACCCCACTTTCACTTTTCCACTTTCATGTTTCCAAACCCTAACTCACTTCTCCATCGCCGCCACCACTTCTCCGGCCAAACCTCTCTTCGCCCGCCGCCCTTCTCCGGTGATTCCTCTGCCACCACTTCTCAGCCGGCACCACTTCCTCACCGGACTTTCTCAGTTTCTCCTCTCCGTTGTCAGAGCCGCCGCCCGCCGGTGCTTCCTTCTACTTAGTAATGTTGCTTGATAAAACTATATGAATATGCCCAATTGTCCATATAACTAATTGACTATACTTATTTTGTGTGTAGGTTTGATTGTTTGCTTGCTTGGAATTGAAGATTTGAGAAGAAAGACCAATTGGAGCTTGGAAGTTTGGAACTTGATGTTGTTTGATTAGAATTCGAATGCTTTATTTTAAGACTTTTATGAACTTTCAACGACTTTCATGGATTTATGTTTTATTTTAAGACTTTTATGAACTTTTGACGACTTTTGTTTCCCTAAACAGGTTGTCAAATATGTGTTACTAAACAGCTCTTATCGTGTATTACAGGTATTAACATGTTCGTGTTCGTGTTTAGGATACAGGTACACGAAAAGTTTTCGTGTCGTGTACAGGTATACCCATTTCGTATTCGTGTCTTATCATGTACGGGTATACACGATATGACAGCCCTATCATCACACATGGCCTAATATTTTAACTTGAAAATAAAGAACATAGGTATACTGATCTCTATGTAAATTAAAGCATTCTCAATCGTTTCTTCATCTTCAAATATAAAATTACAAATAAAAATCAATACTTTTTCCAATCATTTTCAATTAAAATATTTTTTATACCTTTATCATTAATTACATTTTCACTCTCATTTACTCATAAATCACAACCACTTAAGTATTAATAAATTATGAAGGATGAACAACATTTCTTTATATTTAACTATGAGCAGTAACATTTTTTATCTCCCCTACACACAACCATTTCAACCACACCATAAAAAATGAAGAGCAAGCTCACGTAATATGAAAAACCCAGTGAATACTCTTATATTTAAAAAATGTTATTATAGTTTAACTTAAGATGTTTTTTTGACTGTGACTAAGAAATATTAGTTTCTTTTAAAAATTAAATACAAAGATTTAGTATTTGAAAAGTAATAAAGTAAATGGGTTTTAAGTGGTGGTCCGAAAAGTTAAAAAAAGTGAGTCACGTGTCGAATGGAAGAAAACGTGTGAGCCATGAATGTAGGCCTCACTGTAGCACGAGTTGCATTGCTTAGTCATCAGCTGTACGACATCGTATGATTAATAATTAATATTGAAAATTATAAAAACTAATTTTTGATTAATGGCAAAAAAAAAAAGAAAAAAGAAAAAACGAAAAAAAAAAACTCTCTTGACATTAGTGGTTAACCAGAAATGATTTCATAAAAATTTAAACAAGTTAGTGTTTAGGGTAAACGGGCTTGGGTCATGAACGGGTCAACATCTTAATGTCACGATTAAATACGCTTAAACAGGTTCAACTTATTTTACCTTTTAATGACACGCATAACATATTTAACATCTTATGATAAATAGATTAATTGGTTGACATGACAAATTTGTAACATGTTTACAAAGCGACATTTATATTTTACGCATTACTAAATGTAGATTGTAATTTTTGACATATTTTATGTTACCATGTTAACTGTGCCTTATTATTTGTTAACTATCTTTAGTTTATCGCGCCAATATTCACGTTAAATGCCTTGCTCCATTCGTGTGGTTGGACTATTTATATTTGTTTGTGTTTAACGTGTCGTGTCATGTCATCCGTGTTATTGAACTGATTGCATTTACTTGTGTTAAGCATGTTGCATAATCCTTTTTAAACGTGTCGTGTTCGGGTTCATTAACCTTGTTAGACGTGTCATACTGTTCCACCATTTTATCTTATTTTTCTTTTTATCGACACTAAAATACCAACATTGTTTGAAAATGAAACTAGTGAGCAGTGAGGCTACATGTGTCAGTAACCGATAGTTGCAGTAGAGTATCTATTGTGATGGATTAATTTATTTATTTTAGTTATATATATTTTTATATTTTACATAATTTTCTTTATCGTTTTCCCTAAATAAAGATGTCACTGGCTGTGTCCTCGAGGAACTTGCAGGCATTAAAACCCACTAAAGATATTTTCTTCAGTGTTCCATGTTTCAAGGTAATAAATAAATTTTCTTTTTTTTAAACGACAAACAAATAAAGCTCGGTAAATTGAGAGCAACCTAATGACAAAAGGCTACAGACTACTCATTCGTCCCCGATCGCAGATAACGTTCAGTAGCTCAATCCCCCATCTCCCCACCGCGATAAAAGCTAAATGGAATTGGATTCAAATTTGAGACATTGGGGTCTACAACCCAACTCGTCACTTCTCTTTTAATGTCGGTTGAGTTAAAATAAATCTACCTATATTGCAACCGACCCTTCACATAGACTGCCAAGTGTATAAGTTTTCATTTTTACAATTTCCACTTTATGAATGATAAAATGAAAAATATATTGTTTGTGTCTTACCAACTCAACTAAATTGAATTGATGGTAACCTTCTCTTTTTCTTAATTGGTAAAGATTCACTACCTTCCATTTTTATTTTCTAATACAAATGCATATTATTCTTACTAATCTATGTATTTTAGAAAATTATTTATATCTTATGAATTCATAAAGTATGTTATTATACATATTATTCAGTTTAATTTTTTTGTTGTATTTTTTTAACCATCCATATATCACACGGGCTATATTCTAGTTAACTTCATTAAGAGTAATAATGTTTAAAAGTGCTTATTTAACATATATTATAATCAATTATTAATTATACATTCATAAGGAAAATGGCATGCGGGATTCTTTAAGATAAATTAATTTTAAAATAATTAATATTTTTATATTTTAAAAATAACTTAAAATGAGACGACAACTAAGGAAAATAGGAAGAAACTTGTAAAAAAAAAAAGGAAAATGGCATGCGGGATTCTTTAAGATAAAAACAAGTAAACGGGCGAGATTATACTTTTCAAAAGTTTCAATGATGAACGACTGATTTGGACTTTATAAATCATGTCTCATTCGTTTACTATTCATAACTATGGTTTACGAGTTATAGATATGTTTTTATTCTAAAGTTTCATGAGTCACATTCCACAACTCAAATAGATCTCAAGGACATCCAACTTTTAATTATTTTTGTACTTTCTATACCATGTCTAAAACAAAACTGTCACACCCCGATCATGACGGAAACGTCGGGGCGCAACCGATTGTTCATCGCACACGACACTATTAAGTGACAATATTTAATTAACTCATTTAAATTCATAAAAACACAAAGAGTCACATAACTTGTTCATACAATAACTGAATTCAAATCATAGTAAATAATATATTGTTCGTTTTGCTAATATCCTAATAGTCTCGATAACGTTTTTTATTCAAGTCCTCGAGTCAACCTAAAGTCAAACCTGTAACATTGCATAAATAAATTTTGTCAACACAAAGGTTGGTGAGCAATTTCATAGTTTTTGAACAATAAATATATAATATGAAATTCCACAACTTGTATACAAGACAATAAATAATAGCAACAATTTAGATAAATGAAATCGTTAATAAGAATACATTAACGACACCTCTCTATAAGGGGATGCCAAATATACTCGGATTTTGTATGAAATCGTTAATAAGAATACATTAACAACACCTTTCTATAAGGGGATGCCAGATATACTCGGATTTATGAATCAACCACCCAAAAGCGGTAAACACATTAGCACTTAAGCATATAAGCATATAATCACCAAATCGAGCATTTATTTAAGTAAAGTATACAATAAAGTTTGTGGTTTAAGACTCAAGTATAAATCATTTGGATTTGAATAAGTTTGCAATGTCACCCCCAAAATATAAAAGAGTGAAAACGGGGGATGAAAGTACTCACATTCAAGTAATAAACTTGAAATATTTGATGATTTGGAGATTAACCGAAACGATGAGTTTAACGAACGAAGCCTAAAGGAGAAGAAGTCTTGTATTAGAAAAGTTGTCTTGGAAGTCTTTAAACGAAAATAAATGATAAGAAATGTAAACAATTTAAAGTTTAAGGTTTAAAATGTAAATATTTAAGAAATCATAATAATAGTCCTTTAAAAATGTAAGTTTGCTCGAAATCGGGTTAAAGTATCTAGCCCTTAATTTTACTCAACCTATGTTAAGTAATAAGGTGAGTAAAAATGCAAGAAAGCAAGTCCCTTTAAAATATAGATACTAAAACGGGTTTTAACTAGTGTTCGGGTGATCGGTTCGGGTCTTGGTGACTTGACCAACCCAAAGTCAACTTTCCAAAAATAATAAATGTATGAGATAACTCAATAAATCTTAAAGAGACTAAACCAAGTATGTAGTTCTATTGTTTTAGAACTAACAACGTCCGTTAAGCGAGTGTTTGGTTTAATCGGTCAAAACTTTGTTATAAGATCAAGTTGGATTCAACATTCCGAGTACTTTGTGAAAATAATTAAAATCAGTTTATAAAGTATTTTTAAAGAAATATATAAGCTTTAATTGTTAAAAACACACTTGTGTGTCTTAAGCGAGTAAACTTGGTTTAGTTCGGTTTGGTTCGGTTTTTATCTTGGAATAAGGCCAAGAATAGTTACCACATGTCCAAACATTATAGAACTTGTAAAATAATTTATAAATAATAATACCAAAGTTTTACATACAAAAAGTCAACAACAAAGTCTTTAAATGAAAGTTCGGTTTTCGGTTCGGATCTTGTTTCAGGATAAGACCGAGGTTAGATTATACAAACCCATAACCATGGAACTAATTAAAATGATTTTAGAAACTCAAATCTTACATAAAACATGTTTATACAACTATTTAAACAAACTAGTAAACAAGAGTTCGGCTTCCGGTTTGGAGCTATTTACGGAATAAACCGAGGCTAGTCTCTACAAACCCATAACCATGGAACTCAAAATGTAAAATAGAACTAAGATGAGCAGAAGTTAAACAAGTATAACAAGTTTGATGATTAGATGCGGAAAATATATATAATCAAGGACTACTACGAGTCCTCCATGTAGCTTTGTCTTATGGGCCAGACACTTAACCGACCGAGACCGGAGAAATGCCCACCGAAGGTACAAAGGGTGCTATTATATATATGTTGTATAACAATCTTCAAGTATAAATAAGTGTTAACAAGTTGATTATAATGTAAGACTATGGTCAGTTTGACTTTGGAAAGTCAAACTGCCAAAAAAAATATGAAGAACACCTTTGAATGCTTGAGAATTGGAAGAGAAAGAGATGAATAAGCAGGGATTAATGAAGGGGATAAGGGTGTATATATAGGGTGGGTTGAAAGGGTCAAGCATGGGGTGTGATATCAAGGTTTGCATGCAAGAGGGTTCAAGACAAGTCACAAAACAAAAAAAAAAAAAAGATGGGGCTGCTGGTCTGCACGTCGGTTCGCGTCCAGAAGTTCGTTTTTGATATATCTTGAGCGTTTTAAGTCCGTTTTCGAATTCGTAAAAGGGGGTTTTTCAAATTAGACAAGCGGGAATGTTTTAGTAACATAAAATCCAATATTTTATATATTTGAAATGTTCGGGATATAAATCGGGCCGGTTTACAACATAAAAACAAATACAAAATAAATACAATTTGACCCGAAATCGAGGGGATGTCACAAAAACGATAGAAAAATACATATGTTTTGAGTAGACATGTAAACGAACTAAACGAAAACGAAAAATGACGCATTCATGTTTGTTCATTTAACTTTAGCGAACACGAACACGCAATCGAACAAAGATTTTGTGTTTATATTCGCTCGCTTAACAAATTAATATTTTTTTTGGTTTAAAATCTAAACGAGCAGCTCAAGAACATAACTGAACAAAGATAAACGAACATAATTCACATATATGAACAAAAGCAAATGAAAATAAGCATAAAAGAATAAACTTAAATGAACAAATTAGTTGACTTATCCAGATAATATTCAAATATTTTCTATTAATATGTAAGAGCATAAATAAACGAACATAAACGAATGTTTACGAACATAAATGAACGAGCAAAACATGTGTTTACGTTCGTTTATTTAGTCAAACAAACACAATTTTTTTTTGTTCATGAACAATTCAATGAACATTCGGTTCGTTTACATGCCTAGTTATTAGTAAGTTTTGTATCAATATGAACAAGTATGTTAATATTAAGTTTTGTGTCAATGTGCAAAATGTGTTAATATGATGATGAAAAAAATAAAGATTGTTTCATAAAATGGCATATGGCAATATATGATGATAAAATGATTGAAAGGTTTTATTACATGTGAACTATGTTATGAAATTTAATGATTAAGAATAGTTATATTTATGGCAGAGATTAAACTTATAAATAAAAGTACGTATAAACTAAAATGATAATCAATGATCATAAAAGATAAATCTATAATTTATACAATTTATACAAAATGATAAATTTTGTGAATTTACACATAACTTCTTTTTCCATGTGTCTATTGTCTAAGGGTCTAGCAAGATCAAAATTGGGCTCTCATTGCTGTTCAAAAGACAAAATTGACTCATAACTCAACTCTGTCTGTTTAGTAGATAAAGTTTCCACAAGTTAGGGGATGAACCTTGGAACACAAATAAATTTCATATCAATCATTAAATATATTTCTAATTAGAAAGAAAAAAAGGTAAAATTACTTATTTTCTTTTAGTTTTTATGAGTTATATAAAATTGATACTTTTTTTGTTGTAAAGTTTGAACACCCATTTGTAGAGGTGTGCAAGAAACCGAAAAACTCAAACATAAATAATTGAACCAAACAAAAACCGACGGCTTGGTTTTATGATTATGTAAAAACTAAACTTTTGGTTTGGTTTTGGTTTTGCATATATGTAAAAATCGATAAAACCGAACTGGCAAAAATTTATGAACTTTCATTTTCTATTTTGACTTTTAAGTAAATTATAAAAATTTAATAAATAATATAACCTATATATTTTAGGCCTTTAACCCAAATGTAGAGTAAACAATTAACTAGCAATAAATACAAACTTTTATGCTAAATTTTATTATTTAGACCCCCCTTTTTCTTTCTTGGCCCAAAAAAATAAAGTTTAAATTGCAAAAAAAAAAGAAATAATAATAATAATAATAAAATAAAAACCGAAAACAGAATCCACAAAAACCGTCGAACGGTTTTTAAAAAATCTAAAACCAAATTGTTGTTCTTGGTTCGTTTTTAGCGAAAACCGACCAAGGATCCCCGCCTCCCCGGGGTCTCTCTAACCACCATGAAAACTTTTAACCACAACTAAATTTTTATAACTTTTTTTTATTGTGTATCTAATACTTATGTTTTATCATTTATATAAATAAAGAGAAACACTAGTACAACCTTGTTTATTTGATGGCACATGTGATGAAATTTGATCAGTGTACTACATTCAGTCATGGTTTTGTTACTTTGTTACCCAAGTTAAAATAGTTTCAAAAGGAAGAAAAAAAAAGGTATGGGCCATGGGGACACATTTAAAACACATTTACATTTTGGGATAACCTATCCCTTTGGAATCTCAGTTAAAAGTTGCCCAAGATTTAGTTAAAATTTAATACATTCTGAGAATTTACAATACCATAAATTATTTAATATCTTTTACATTTTCTAAATACATGATATGTTATTATTCAAAAGAAATAAGCTATTTAGAGAAACATGTTGGAAACTTGGAATTTAAATTTGGGACTTTCAAAATTGGGCTTTGGTCATCCTAGTTCTATACGGGCCTTTGGGCTATTATACTCAATAACTCAAATGATTTTTGGTTTTTTAACACTAGAGCGTCCAAAACGCTCGACGCTCGAACTCGCTCGCCGCTTGCTTGGAATTTGCTAGGAAATACTCACTCGTCTTTTCGCTTGATTGTAAACGAGCCGCTCTACTCGGTTCGGTTAACCTGGTTAGGATCGGATTCGAACTTGAGACTTGCGACCTCCCATACCCGTTAACCTAAAGCTCAATTGTTTCACATAATTGGCCATGTGAAAACACTAGGTTGCCTAAAATATATCTTTTACGCCATCTTTGAAATCGAGCTATCAAAAGCATGCACAGTTGAAGACAAACTACAAAGATATCATTCAATCTGAAACGAAATGATTTTCAATTAAGCAACCAAGAAGGAGGATGGGAATTATAAAGATAGACTTGAGACGGGAAACCAGAACGTTAACGTAATTCA